>NC_092877.1:137115203-137424226 GCF_028372415.1 Notamacropus eugenii
TTATGCCTTCTTTGAGGGTTCCATATTTTTCTTGATGGAGATGATCTTTGCGGATTGTGAACATGCATGCCTATTCGTATGTATAAGATTTCCACTAAAGAACTGCTGGGGTTCTGTCCTAAAGCTCCCTCTAAGAGAATGCCCAATCTGCGGGAGGTCTGGAGTGTCCCAATGAAACAGCCAAGCCATTCATCTGTGGTCTCTCACTCTTAGTTACCAAAGCTTCGCCATTATTAGATTTCAGTGGTGGTTGTTAAAACCACATGTGCTGTGATACTTATTGAAGAGATGTCAAAAAAAAAAAGAAAGAAAGAAAAGCTTAACCCCTCCTCACCTCCTCTTCTTCCCTCTGTAGTCAATAAGGAAGATTAACATGCTGGATCAAACAAGGTGTTAAGGAGCTAGACAGGCTGGAGTCATAATCCCAGTTTCGTCACTGAGTGATCCCTAATTCTGGTCATGGCAGCATGACCTCAAGCCAGCCCTGTCACCAGTGTGTGTCTAATGTCAAGATAATCCTGTTTGACAGTGTTTGGGTGAGGACTGCTCAGAATACAAGGCACAAGACGCCAAAGGAGACACAAAAAAAGGGTAGGAGAAAAATAGTAATTATAAGGCAGCTGAGAGCCGGAGAGTCAGTGTGGTATGTTAGAATCAGCACTAGATCAGAAGAGCTGTGAGTTCCAGCTCTGCTACTTATTTATCTGGATAAGCTTGGGCAAGTTGGTGGCCTTTCTACAGCCTCAGTTTTCTTATGCATTAAACAGAAATATTAGCAATTTCGTCTATTTCACAGTTGCTTTTAGGGGCAAATGAATGAATGAGTGAACGTATGAAAAAATATTCATGAGAATGTATGTGAAATACTTGCTAACTACAAAGTGTTACTATAGTTGATCCAGAACTCCATCCAGCAACGTACATCAGCAACTCGTCTACACCTTAAAGTCTTAGAGAGTTGCCCTGGTATAGTAGGAAGAACTTGGAACCCAAGGACCTGGGTTCAAATCCTAGCTTTACTGTTTAGTACTATCTGTCTGACTTTGGGCAAGTCAACCTCTCTGAGACTATGTTATCTCATCTTTCAAATGAAGGGATTGGATGAGATGATCTGGGTAAAAAAAAAAAAATGTCCTTTCAGCTCTGGGTCTATGGGCCTAAGATTCTGAGGTGTTAAATGACTTGCCCATGGTCACATACAGCTAGTATATGTCAAAGTTAAGCCTTAGGCCTTTCTGACTCCAAGGCTGGTATGCTAACCATTATCCCATGATACCTCTCTAACTGTTCTATAAGCATGAGCTATTATTATAGATCAATTCTATTAAATTAAGGATTTGCCTTGGAACTGTAGACTTTAAATGAAGCTACAAGGGGTTGTTTTAGAAATGAGGGTCAAATATATCTGTGCTTAATTGTAGCCTTCTTGGGGCCGGGGGATTGGGAAGGGGGAAAACCAAAGGGAAGAAGGGGAGAAAAACGTGAAAAGTGCACAGCAGAGGGCAAAAGAAAACTTACAAGAAAGCAAAGAAAAGATGGATAGCTTGAAATGAAAACTGCTGTATATTTTGAATCCTCTTTGACATTCTGTTGTGCACATGGCAATCCATTTTTTTTCTTTTCTTATTTTGTATTTAAGTTTAAAAAAGAAATGAAAGTCAACTGGTTAGTATGGGATTGTGGGAAAAAATGAAGGAAAAAATACAAAGAGAACATAGTATTGGCAGCCCTCCCCATCTCAGCCTAATCTTCCTAAAAGACTGCTTTCACTGTGTCCCTCTGTTGCTTAAGAACCTGGAATGGTTCTCTATTTCCTGTGACATCAAACTACTCTGTCTGGCTTGCAAAAGCCTCCATATTCATTTGTTTAATTTAACCCCACACTATTTATCCAGCCTTACCCTGAACATGACCCTAGCAAATAACAGCCCTTCCCAATGGATAGCTCTCTTCATTTTTTGTTTCCTAGATGCCTCATTTTTATCTCTCCTTATCAAGCCTTCGCTCTCCTGCCGAAAGAAAAACTTCTCCATTTCAAGACCCTGCTCAAATCCTCCCTTCTCTGCTAAAACTTCTCTGAGAGTGGCATTCCACAGTGTTCTTTCATTTTTTGTGAATTCTCATAGTGCCTATGATGTTGCGTGATATATTCACAGTCATTCACAGCTAAGAGGTGTCAGAAGCAGGATTTTAAACAAGGTTTTCCTAATGTTAAGGAGGGTCTCTTTCTGATAAGGTAACTCAGGGAATAGTGCGCTGAACCTGGAGTCAGGAAGACCTCAATTCAAATTGGGTCTCAGACACTTAATAGCTGTGTGATCCTGAGCAAGTCATTTAACCTCTACTTGCCTCAGTTTTCTCATCTGTAAAATGGGAGTAATAAAAACACCAAACTCTCAGGGTTGTGGTGAGGATCAAATGAGATTACAATTGTAAAGAGCTTAGCACAGGGGTGGGGAACCTGCTGCCTTGAGGCTGCCTGCAGTTTTCTAGGTCCTTGGGTACAATCTTTCGACTGAGTCCAAGTTTTACAGAACAAATACTTTTCTTAAGGGGATTTGTTTTGTGAAGTTTAGATTCAGTCAAAGGGCTGCACTTGAGGACCTAGAGGGCCACAGGTGGTCTCAAGGCTGCAGGTTCCCCACCCCTGGAACATAGTAGGTGCTATATAAATGTTAACTAGTATTACTATGCCATGTTACCCTTTGTGCCATCTGTACATCAAATACATATGTATATAATATATATTCATATATATGTACATATCTGTACAAACATATATGTTTAATACATGAATAAACAGCTTCTTTTTTTCAAATACACTTGATTAAAAAATGTTGCTTAATTATAATTAATTAATATAAAGTATAATAATAAATATTTAATAATAATCAAATAACTAATCATTAAAATGATTAAAAGTTTCCAATGATCTATTTTACCACATAAGATTATGGATTTGGAGTTGGAAATAATCTTAGAACAGACTTAGTCCAGCCTTATTTTACAAATGAGGAAACTGAGGTCCAGGAAAGATACACAGTTTAACCCTTAATTATTTTTTAATTATATATTAGTTTGCTGTATCCAAATAGATGACAAATTCTTTAAAAGCAGCAATATTTATATTTCTGGTAATAAGTGAGGCTTTAGTGGTGTGGAGAAAAGAATACTCTACTCTATAAGCACCCCAACATACACAGGGGGGGTCTGCTATCACAAGTTCTTAGATCTGCATTCATAAAAAGAAAAGCAACTTTTGAGGGGTTAACAATCACTTTAATTGAGCACATACATCATTCACCTAGTTCAGGGGAGTTAGCACCCTGAACATCAAAGAAAATACAGGGAAATCAAAGAGCAACAGACATGTCTTCCTCTGCCTGAATTCAACAGACAGGTCCAACTATCTGACCATAGTTACCAGAGAGGGAAGCACCAACATCTGGGCCTTCGAAGCCAGGGAGGGCTCCTTAGTGGCTTCACAGAGTCCTCATCTGGCCAAACAAACACTTCCAGTAAACTCCAAAGTAAAACCTCAACTCAGAGTATTTATACCTTTTTTAGAGCCAGAGGGCATCACAAGCCTTGAGAACCAGAGCCACATTAACAAAAGGCTTGGGCCTTTCCACAAATCTTCCCTAATCAAACTCCCCTTAATGGGCAGGCTTATTAATTGGTGGGGAAAATCTTTAATCACATTAACAATACAAATACATATACTGTTTCTAGTTAAAGAAACTCTTGTTTCTGTACTTTACTTCTAGTAAAGACTCTTGATTGATAAAGGCAAGATTGAATCAGAGGCACTTGATTATACTAAAACAAAAACAGCAAAAGATCCTATTTTGCTTCCCATCACACTCCACCCTTCCAGGATCCTTGGAGCCTTACAATCTAAATGGCCATGGATCCTGGAACAAACAGAAACATTATATTTCTTGATTATACTAAAACAAAAAAAGCAAAAGATTCTACTTTGCTTGCCCTTATATACCCCTGAAGACCTGTGTTCAAATCCTGCCTTAGCTACTTATTCCCATGGGCAAGTGACTTCTCCTTTCTGGGCCTTAGCTTACTTATTTGTAGAACAAGGTGGGGTAGATCACAGCATGATACACTGGGAAGAGTCCAAGGACCTGAGTTCCAGTTCTAGTTCTGCCATTTTCTATCTACATGGCCTTGAACAAATCTCTAGGCCTCAGTTTCCTCAACTTGAAAAATCAGAGGTTGGATCTAGTGACTTCCGAGATCCCTTCCAGTTCTAAATCTATGATCCTAAGATGATTTCTAGAGTCTCTTTCAGCTCTAAACTCTAGGTCTTTAGTACCAAAAACACAGTAGAAGCTCAATAAATACTTGTCAATTCATCAGTAGGAAGCAGACAGATCTGGAGTTAAGGGAACAGGATGCTCACTCTAACTAGTTGTGTGGTCTTGGACAAGTTACTTACATGCTGTAGGATTCTGTCTTTCAACAGCAAAGTGAAAGGGTTAAATTAGATTCAGTCAACAATCATTTTTAAGGGCCTGTAGGTGTGTCAGTTGTTCAGTTGCTTTTCAGTTATGTCCAACTCTCCATGACCCCATTTGGGGTTTTCTTGGCAAAGATAAGGAGTGGTTTGCCATTTCCTTCTCCAGCTTATTTGACAGATGAGGAAACTGAGGCAAACAGGGTGATGTGACTTACCCAGAGTCACACAGCTAGTGAGTGTCTGAAGCTAGATTTGAACTTGGGGAAATGTCTTTCGAATTCCAAGCCTGGTCCTCTATCCACTGTGCCACTTAGCTGTCCTATATATGTGCCAGACAGGGTGCTAAACCCTGGAAATACAAAAACAAGTGGAAAGAAAGACAGTCTTTGCCCTTAAGGAACTTATATTCCAATGGGGAGGAGGGAACAATACATAAAATAAAGCTATAAAAGGGGGGACTTGGAGGGGGAAAGGGACAAAGTGGTGGTAAAGAAAGTCCAAAAAGCAGCCTGGAGAAGAATGAGACCGGGTTATCCTGGGAGCCCTCCTTAAATGAAAGTTCTAGGACATGGGTGGGGAACCTGAAGCCTTGAGGCCATATGTGGCCCTCTAGGTCCTCAAGTGCTGCCCTTTGACTGAATCCAAACTTCATTGAACAAATCTCCTTAACAAAAGAATTTGTTCTGTAAAACTTGGACTCAGTGAAAAGGTCACACACAAGGATCTAGGAGGGCACATGTGGCCTTGAGACCACAGGTTCACCACCCCTGTTCTAGCAGAAGGCGTCCAATCAGAGAGAGAGGTTGCAGTGGAGGAGTGGGCTTCCAATGTGGGAATTCTGTGGCTGGAGGATGTTTCAGGATGAAGAGGAAGTCTTTAGCTCAGCCTGGAAAAAGAGCCTGTAAGATCTCTTCCAGTTATAAATCTATGGTTCTATGAAGTGGGGGGCTGGGGCGGGGGGGGGGGGGAAGAGAACAGAAGGAAGGAATCTGTGATTTCTTCAATCTAGAGAATTCTTATCATAGAAATTCTCTTTTCAGAGACATTTCAGCAAAATTATCTGTAACTTAATATCTTGGAGAGTTATCATGGGGCACTGAGAGCTACCCGTGATCACTCATAGCTTGTCAGAGTCAAGACCTGAGCCCAGGTCTTTGCTATCTCTTATGCTATTCTGACTCATATATGTCTAGATTTTTGCAACAGTGACTTGCACGTAGTTGACACTTGAGAAGTATTTTTGAATGAATTTGCCACCTACGATCATCAATTTTAATCATCAATTAGAAGAGACCTGAAAGTTCATCTACTTCAACTCTTATTTTACAGACGAGGAAATGGAGATCCAGAGGGATAGGTCACTTGCCTTAGATCATACAAGTGGTAAAGAGAAGAGTCAGAACTGGAATCCAGATCCTTTGGTTCCAAATTTTCTTTCTCCTGCACCACTCTGCCTCCCAGTGGGGTAAGGAGAGAAGACGATAAACACAGATTGTAAATAAATGAAAATGGGATAGGATGGAGGTTCTGGGTAATTGTAGAGGAAATACTTGAATGCTTGAAAATAGGGACCACACATGAACTGATGCTGAATGAAGTGAGCAGAACCAGGAAAACATTGTATGCAGTAATAACAACATTGTGCACTGACTAACTTTGATAGATTAATTTAGCACTTCTCAGCAACATAAGAATCTAAGACAACTACAAATGACTCATGATGGAAAATGCCATCCACATCCGGACAGCACTATGGAGTCTGAAGCAGATTGAAGGATACTATTTTCTTTCTTTTTTATTTTTGTTTCTTCTTTATCATGGTTCCTCCCATTGGGTCTAATTCTTTTTCACAACATGACTAACGACAAAATATGTTTAATATGACTGTCTATGTAGAACCTTTATCAGACAGACTGCATGCCATCTTGGGGAGGGGGAGAAAATTTAGAACTCCAAATCTTATAGAAGTGAATGCCGAAAATTAAAAATAAGTTAATTAATTTTAAAAAGAAAAAAGAGACCACAATATAAAAAAAGAAACTCCTCAATTAGGTGATTTTGGGCTTCAAGGGAAAAGTGGATTGAATGAACTTTTGGAAAAGTAACAAGACCTAGTTTGGCAATGAGGAATGAGGTTTCATTACAGAGGGGTGGGATAAGGCAGGGTGAGCATAAGGAAAAGAAAACAGGTTTGATTGATGGGTGAGATAAGTATAGATGGGAATATAGCTGGGGATCAGGGGATTTAGGGAGAGAATACCAATAAATGAGAGCCTTCAAAACTTATGATCAGTAGTTTTTATTTGATGTAAGAAGCAATTGGAAGCTACTATAGAGATCCAGCAAGGGGGGGTGGAATGACCAAAAGACACCTAAGTAATATAATTCTTACAAAGAAAGAACAGGGAGATGGGATGAGGAAGAAGAACCTGGAGGCAGCAAGGCCAAGAAACGGTTGCTTTTAGAATTAAATGTCAATAATAACGATAATAACTGGCATTTGTTGTTGTTCAATCACTTTTCAATCACATTTCCAACTCTTTGTGACTGCTTTTGGGGTTTTCTTGGCAAAGATATTGGAATGATTCACCATTTCCTTCTCCAAATTATTTTACAAATGAGGAAACTGAGACAAGCAGGGTTAAGTGACTTGCCCAGGGTCACCTGGCTAGTCAGTATCTGAGGCCAGATTTGAATTCAAGAAGAGGGGTCTTCCTGACTCCATGCCCAGCACTCTATCCATTAAGCCAGTGACAATTGTAACATGCTTCATGTATAATATCTTTTGATCCTCAAAACAACCCTATGAGATAGGTATTATTATCATCTTTATTTGAAAGAAAACTGAGGCCCACGAAGAGTAAGTGACTTTGCTCATTGGGTTCATCCTTCGTTGCCAAAGACCATGCCATCAGAGAAATGATGACATGACTTGCACTTGACTTTGTTTTGAGTAAGGGAGGGCTGGACTTTGCTCATGGTGATACAACTTATGAGTTTCCAAGGCAGGATTTGAATTCCTGACTCAAAGCTCAAGAGGTCTAATCTCTAGACCAGTGAGAAGACTGATCCAGTAAAAGGTTTGTAAGATCTGAAGTCAGGGGACCTGGGTTCAAATTTTAATTCTGTTCCTTTCTATCTCTGTGACCTTGGACAAATCTGTTAACCTCTATTGGACTCTGTTTCCTTAAGTATGAAATGAAAAGGTTGGACTGCATGACCTCAAAGGTCTCTTCTCACTCTAAATCTAGAGTTGGCAGGAATCAGAGGCTCTCTCTGGGGGAAGGAAATGAGGAAAGACTCCAATGACTCCAAGGTTCTGGGTTTGTGGAATGAGAAAGAGGTGGTGCTACTTCATAATGACAGAAAAATTAATGAGTCATATCTGGGAATGGACAGTAATGAAGGTAGGAAATAATAATAATGTTAATGAATATAACAACTGACATTTACATAGAACGTTAAAGTTTGCAAAGAATTTTACAGTATTATTATCATCCCCATTTTACAGATAAAGTAACTAAAGCACAGAAAAATTAAGTGATGAGCAGAGCCACAAAGCCAATAAGATTCTCAGTCAAGATCTGAACCCAAGACTTCCTGATCCCAAGTCCAGTACTCCCACTGCCTTGCATGTCTCATTCAACATTTCCACAGGATTGCAAATCTGTAAATCACAGGCTATTACTCATGCAAATTATATATTATCTTTCACCAGAGGCAAAACTCATAGAGAATAGCTAGTCTCTGTCCCAGGAATTGACATAAAAGTATGCTCCCAGCAGAGGGCTGATGGCTTTCTCTACCTGTTCCCTTAGGTTGCCATGCCCCAGGGACCCCTAGCCATGCCACTCTTCTCCAGGGTACCACTGCCCTAGTGGAGCTGGGGACCTGAACAACACAGGATACCTGAGATCAATATAGGTACAGTACTGAAGTGAGGTACACTAGACACCTCTTCACCCTGTCGTACATTCAGCCCTGTCCTCCCTATCCACTGTGTCTCCAGAACCTTCTTCCGTTGATAACTCTTCCTCATCCTAGATCTCTTTCTCTCACATTCCTTTCATCTGCAGGTATTCAATGTAACTCATCTTTCTCCTGAAGATATCTGATCTCTTGGTCCTGCTCTCCAAGGTTAGCTGCTGTTTTTCTGCCCATAGGTGGAGTTGATATAATCTTTGCTCTGCCCCCCCCCCCGCCATATTAAGACCTTTCCTCCACTACCATCACTCTACAATCACCTTCCTTCCTTCTTCTATGTTGACATTCTTATTTTTGTAATCTATAGACCTTCTAGTTCCCTTTTCTCCCTCCCGAAGAAGTTAAGTACCTAATTCATTATCTTTTTCACTCCATCCTCCTATCCCTTCAAATACCCAGGGCCTCCCAATTCCTCAGCCTCCCTAATTCCCATGAGCCAGATCTGTCTGTATATCCAGTCTACTTCAACCATGAACAAACATGGTCATACCTTAGACATCAGCTTCCCCACTATCCATTCCACCGAATTTGTTCTAGGTATCAGAATTCTTAGCTATAGCTGTCTTTCAAAATAAAACTATAAAAAGATGAACTTTCATTTTAGCTACTGCATACTAACCCAAATCAGAGACTAGGCAAATGCTAATCATTGCACCTAAATAGAATCAACTGAGAAAAATATATGTAAAAAAAAATTTGTAAACTTTAAAGCCTATATAAATGTTAGCTACTACTACTATCAATCAATCAGTTAACAAGTAATTATTAAATGACCACTGTGTGGCAGGCACTGGCCAAGGCAAGTAGGGCCACAAGTACAAAGAATGAAACAAACCCAACTCAAAATGAGCTTACATTATAATGAAGCAGATGACAAGTACATATAAAAACATATAGCATAAATACAAAGTTAATAAAGAAATATATATGAATATTTGAAGTAGTCAAATACAAGGTAATTTGGGAAGGAGGGCACTGGAAGTCGAGGAAATCAGGAAAGGTTTCCTGTAGAACATGGGGCCTGAGCTTAAAGAAAACTCTTAAAAGGAGAGAAGAATCAATGAAGTTGAGGCAAGGATGAGAGCATTCCAGGTTTGGGGACTCAACCAGTACACAAGTAGGAAATGGAAAGCCAGGCGAGACCAGAAAGAAACAGCAGCTAGCAAATCCATTGGCTGATTTGCAGAGCATCGGAGGGGGTGTAATTTCCAATGAAGCTGGAGAGACAGGTTCAGGCCAGCGTGGAAAGAGCTTTAAATGCTCAATATATTTTAGACAATGGGAAGCCAGTGGAAATAGTTGATTGGGGGTTAGAAATGACTGCTGCTACTGCTGCTGCTACTTCAGGTTTTTGTTTTTGCAAAGCAAAATTTTCTATTCTGTGAAGACACATTTTTAAACAAACAAAGCAATGAAATGGGAAGTTTTTCTGTGGTGAAATGGGAAATGCGTTTATTGAAAGGAGAAAAAAGGCAGCTTGTATGTTACTTTGCCACGAGAGGTCGCTAGAGCTCCATCTCAAAAGCCAATGGGCATTTACTTTAAAGGAAAGCTAGCATGTCACTCATCCCATTACTCCCTGCTCGGTCTCCCCTCCAGACCCAAGGCCCTGTTATTGTTAAAGCCACATGTATACCAAATTAATTCAGGTGGGACCCCAAACTGGGCAAATCTATTCGAGCTGAAGCTTGAGTGTCCCCTAACAGGGACAGTCCTCCTGGTTTCTTCTCATGCATCTCTTGTCCGACACATGATGTTGTGATACCAGTTCTAAATAGACCAGGTACACTTTCCATGTGCATCCAATGTTTTGCATCAGGGGCAGTCGAAACTGGCCTTATCAGTAAGATAAAGGGCAATCTTGGCTTTTCTGCCTTCTCCCTGGTACAGAGGAAAGGGTAGTAGGATCATTTAATAAAAATGAAGCTGAGATCTGAGAAAAAAATGCAAATTTGTTCACGTCTGTCCCTCCCTCATCTCACAGATGCAGTGAATGCATTTGAATGATGACACAGAGTCCCAAAGAGATGAAAAGTCACATAGCCCAAGGGCAGAAGCAGGATTGGAATTTGAGTCTTCTGACTCCAAATCCATCATTCTTTCCACTGCACCACACTGCCTCCTTCATGCTAGCTGTGGGACATTGGGGGAGACATTTAACTGTTCCATCCAGTACTCTAAAAATATCAATCATAAAGGAGTTGCCAAGTTGTGAGGGTAGAGGGAATTGCTGTCAAATGAAATGATGGTGACAAGTACTTTAGCATCCCATCCCATCTAACCATCCAGCCCTGGCCATCTGGTCACCTTCCTGCTGCCCCTCAACTGGCCGCCCCTCCTGCTTTCCATTTCTCCAGAACATAACTCCTTTCTTTGGTCACCTCTCCCCTTTATGTGTTATCGACCTCTATTAGAATGTAAATTGTGTTTGTGTGTTTTTTTAATTTTTGTATTTCCAGTTCTTAGCACAGGATGGCACATAGTAAGTGCTTTTTCATTCATTCATTTATCAGGACTGCAGCTAATACTATTATTACTTATCTTACAGAAATAAATGAGATTATTACTTATCTAACTTCCATTTGTGAGAGAAGTGCTTTGAGAATCTTGAAACACTGTGTAAACATGAGTAATTATAAGTCATCCTACAAAATCTGGGTGCAACTTTCATCTGGAATATTGAATTACCTTACACAAAACTGAGAGACTTAGTCAACAGCAGTAATTTGTAGAAAATCATGAAACGTTAGGGGTGGAAGGGAACTTATCGGCCCTAGGACCATAGGGTTTAGAGTCAGAAAGAATCTTAGTTGATTCATTTATTTTACACATAGGAAAATAGGCCCAGGGAGGTGATGGACCTGCTGAAAAAATAAGAATCAGACCCCGAGTCTCCTGATCCTTGAAACATTGGTCTTTCTCTTATATCACACCAGTTATCTAGACAATTATGGTTATTGAGGAAGGGGAAACAATACTATGTGCCAAGACCTGTACTTAAATACTTTACAAATATTATCTCATTTTCTCCTCACAATAACCTTGTGAGATAAGTGCTGTTAATATCCCTATTTTACAATTGAGGAAACTGAGGCAAACAGAATTTAAGTTACTTTCTCAGAGACACACAACTAGTAAGTATCTGAGCAGTATTTGAACTCAGGTCTTCCTGATTCCAGGCCCAGTGGTTCTGGGCATCCTTAGGATCCTAAAACCACAAACCTAGAACCAGAATTGACCTTAGAAGGCATGTGGTCCAACCCTCTCTCATTTTACAGATGAGAAGACTCAGGCCCAGAGAAGCTAGGCAATTTACCCAAAAGTCATAATTGGCAGAAAAAGAATTTGAATCCAGACCCTCTTACTCTAAATCTGTTTGCTTTTACTGCACCACTTGGAAGGAGAAAACGTGATTGCAACTGTCTCCTCCATAGTCTCAGACTCCAAATATAGATTAGAATTCCACAGTCTCTCCTGTTTCATTTGAATTGAATAATTCTTATGCAACCATGAAGTTTAATGCCTCAAAAAGTGCCCTTCAGTTCTTTGCAAAGAATATAGGTCCCTCATCTTAATAGCAGTTCCCATTTATAGAAAACTGACATTTGAATACTTTTCTCCTAACAATCCTGTAGATAGGTGGTGTAAGTACTATCCTCCCTGTTTTTAGATAAAGATAAGGGGGTTCAGAGAAATTAAACCTAGGGTTAATAAATCCTGGAGCTAACTGGAACCTCCCTGCCTAGTGACTTTTATACCAGCGAGGTTATATAGACTGAGTCTTCTCCATTACCATCTTTATATGAACATGAAAGGTAGTGTATAACAGAACTGATGCCATATTTGGATTCTGAGAAATTATAGGATTTGGAGAAATTTGAGCTGGAAGGATTCTTAGAAGTTGTCTAATCTAACGTCTTCATTTTGCTGAGGAGAGAGATGAAACCACTGACCCAAGGTCATAGTGGTAGGAAGTTGAAGAACTCAGGTTCTCTGACTCCAAATCCGGTACTCTTTCCACTGGACCACCTAGTTCCACATGCTGGCCCTGCCACTTATTGTGTAACTTGGGAAAATTTGCTTCCCATCTCTGGGCCTTAGCTATTAAATGAGGGGCTTGGATTAGATGATGCGTATGGACCCTTCTAACTCTAAATCCATGGTATCTAATGAAACCAACGAAACCAATCAATTTCTGGTTTCTCCAAAGTAACTATGTTGCTTAAAATTTTTTTCAATTTTTTAAACATTTTTTGTTTAAAGTTTTGAGTTCCAAGTTCAATCCCTCCCTCCCTGAGATGGTAAGCAATCAGATATAGGTTATACATGTGCAATTACGTAAAACATTTCCATATTAGTCATTTTGTACAAGAAGGCTACAATAAAAGAAACATGAAAGAAAGTGGAAAAACAATATCTTTCAGTCTGTATTCAAATAATATCAGTTCTTTCTCTGGAGGTGGATAGTTTGTTTCATCATTAGTCCTTTGGGATTGTCTTGGATCATTATTTGGCTGAGAATAACTAAGTCCTTCAGAGTTCTTCATTGAACAGTGTTACTCTTACCGTGTACAATGTTCTGCTGGTTCTGTTCACCGCACTAAGCATCAGTTCGTGTAAGTCCAGCTTATCTGAAATCATCCTGCTTGTCATTTCTTATATCACAATAATTTTCCATTACAATCCTATGCCACCACTTGTTTAGACATTCTTCAATTGATGGGCATCCCTTCAGTTTCTAATTCTTAGCCACCACAAAAAGAGCTACTATAAATATTTTTGTACAAATAGGTCCTTTTCCCTTTTTTTGGATGTCTTTGGGATATAGACCTAATAGTGGTACTGCTGGATCAAAGGGTATGCACAGTTTTATAGCCTTTTGGGCATAGTTCCAAATTGCTCTCCAGAATGATTGGATAGGCTCACAACTCCACCAGCAATACATTAATTTCCCAGTTTTCTCACATCCCCTCAAATATCCAATATTTTCCTTTTTTGTCATATTAGTCGGTAATTATGCTCTTGACAAAGACATACTTGGAGTACCCTGACTTAATAGATGACACGAGGGGTTGCATAAGTGAAAACTGGTCCTGATTCTCTTCCTATTGTTAAAAAAGTTTCCAAAGTGAGTACAATTTGTTTCTTCATGCACCAAGTTGAATAAAATATTGATTTGCCAATGAACTCAGTAACCTTTCAAGAGGGAAAAAATAGAAGACTCAAGTTCTTATTTGGGAGCAGGAAGAAACACAGTCTGCAAAATAATGAATATGAAGCAAAATGATTATTTCAGGGAACACACCTGGTTACACTCAAAGGGTATAAAAATGCCTTGATTTAGCATATTTCATTTTTTGAAATATTCATGTAGTGTGTTTGGAACCATCTAGTTACTTGAGATTAGGTAGATTTTCTATGTGTATGATGTATGTCAAGTCAAAAATTTAAAATAATCTCTAGGGTTTTTCCCCCTCAAATTTGGCAATTAGTCAATTTTTCACTACATAGATGAATGCCTCAAGTTGTCTCAAACACAAGAATTATTGTTTAACTGAATGAATTCTCACAAACAGAACATGCTTTCCATCAGCTGCTAATTTAATAGCCAAACAACACTGTGGTCAACCCAACAGAGAACAATCATTTAAGACAAGAAGATTCTATCCTACAATCTTAGATTTAGTCTTGGAAGGAATCTTAGGTATTATCTGGTACGATCTCCTCATTTTACCCATGAAGAGCCTTGGATTTAGAGATACAAAGTAATTTGCCTATGATCATCCAGGTCTTAAAGTGTGGAAATAGAATTTGCCCTTAAAGCTTCAGTTCTGCCTTCTACATAGAAGTCTTTCCTGATCTCCCCAGTTGTTCTTTCCCTTGCAGTCATCAGGCAACTAGGTGGTACAATGGATAGAGAGCTGGACTTGGAGGCCAGAAGGCCTGAGTTTTAATCTCACAGCAAGCATTTATTTAATTATGTGGCTTTGGGCAAGTTCATTTACCTCCTTCAGTTTCAGTTTTCTCTCCTGTAAAATGTGAATAAGTATAGCACCTATCTCAGAGGAGCAAATGAAATAAATATATATGTATATATGCACATGCATGGAGATAAACATATTGTGTGCATACATACAGACAAACACACACACACACACACACATATATATTATATATATGAAATCTGGTCTGTAAAACCTTAAAATGCTCTGGAATTCTAGTTATTTTTTTATTTTTTAAAATTTGTTTCATTTATTTAGTTATTTTATTTATTCTCTATATCCTTAACTATATACATGGATCTCCCAAGGAAATACAAAATCCTTGAGGTCGGGGGCTGATTCAGTTTTTTCTTCGTATTCTCAGTGCCTTAGCAAAGTGCCTGACAGGCATATGGTAGGAGCTTAATAAATATTTGCTGATTCATTTATAGATTGAGCAGATTCTTTCATTAGTGCTAAGGATATTAGCATATGCATTTGTGTATATCTCCCTGTGTCTTCCTTCCATGTTCTTTGATTTGGGAGAATTACCCCCACCATGATTAGTAGCTATCTTTGGGCTTTAATTGTGTTGGTAGCACATAATTTTCTTCCTCAGTTTAATCCCACTAGGCGGCATAGTGGATAGAGTACTGGCACGGGAGTCAGGAGGACCTCAGTTATTTACTAGCTGTGTGATCCTGGGCAAATCACTTAACCCTGATTGCCTCAGTTTTATCATCTATAAAATGAGATGGAGATGAGAAGGAAATGACAAACCACTTCAGTATCTTTGTCAAGAAAACCCCAAATGAGGTCATGAAGTCAGAAATGGCTAAGCAACAACATATCAGAAGGTTTATAGACTGGCAGAGTCATGCTGACTCACTAAGCCACCTCTGCCTAGTTCCTATCCTGTTCCATGAACCCCTTTAATGTGACCAAGCCTGAAGCATAGTTCGTGGGCACTGTTGTACCATGAAGCACCACAATATAAATGCACGTATTTGGTGGGGAGTAGTGTGCACCATTCTCCCTCCCTTGCATATTTTTTTACATTGATGAAAGAAAATTTAGCCATGTAATTCTATGTAGTAGAATGTGATTTTTTTTAAATCTGAAGAAGTAAATAACACAAAAAGATTTTATTTTCTTTAGACATTCAAATCCAATTCAACAAGCATTTATTAAGCACTTATAACATGCCAGATTTTTAAGGCCCCTCCTAACCTGAAATGGAGCCACTAAGAGACAGACATAAATGAAACAACTGAACAACAACAAAAGTCTTCTGAGAATGAATTCCTTAGGGGTTCTCTATAGTGCCACTTTCACAGTAGTTCAGATTTCCATCTATACCAAAAATGAATGGATGCCATATAGTGAAGATAACTGTTACAAAGGTATCTTCTCAGAATCCTGGAGTTTCAGAATTGGAAGGGTACCCAGAGGCCATCACACATCAGGAAAATCTATTTCTGCAACAGACTCCCTGCCACAACATACTCCACAAGTAGTCATAGAGATTTTCTTTGAAGACCTCAAGGGAACCCACTGCCTCCTGGGGCAGCCCATTCTACTCTTGGACAGTCCTAATGTTTTGGAAATATTTTTATATCATATGTAAATTCCTTGCTTCAATGTTCACACATTGCCTTTAGTTTTATATTCTGGAGCCAAACAGAATAAGTCTAAGTCTTTTTCCATGTCATCCCTTCAAATACTTGAAGACAGCTGTCATGTTCTCTTCTCTAGACTAAACACCTTCAGTTCTTTCAGTTTCCTCTGGAAGGCTTTTCAGTTTGTCAATGTCCTTCCTAAAAATGACATTTAGCAAAACACATCAATTCATGCAGCAAGCATTTATTGAGCATGATCTGCAAGACATCAATCTAGGTACCACTGGATAGCCTCTATTTGCTTTGTGAAAGGAAGCAGAAAGAATAGGATTCTGTGCGAATTTCTGACTCTTTAGAATGTGAGTGAAGAAGAAATGAAAGTGCATCTTACATTTATTGCTTCCATGTTTACATTTTAGAAGGAAAAAAATGGCACCATATTGTTGTTATAAAGATAGAGAGGCACTAGATTGTGGAGGCTAATAGGAGGTGCTGGTTGCTTCCTAATTTGCTTAACTGAAAGGCCATATTGATTCTTTCATACTAAAAACTATTGAATACATACAAAGCTTTGCTTCTTGAGGAAATAAGGCCTCTAAGGAGGTCAGGAGCTCTGGAACAGTAATACTTGTTTTACACTTCCAGTGGGTAACACAGATCAGCCAGGAGAGATACAATGCTTCACATCATGGTCAGTGCTGAAAGATGATAATTAGATACCAGCAGGTACAGAATAATAGAAACTTGGCAGAAAGATGGCATTTTGGATAGAGTGTTGGACTTGCACTCAGGAAGACTTGAGTTCATATCTTGCCTCTGACAATGACTAGCTGTGTGATGTTAGGCAACTTGCATTACCTCTTATAGCCTCAGTTTTCTCATATGTTAAATGAGGGAGCTGGATTAGACAGTCTTTGAAGTCACTTCTATATATAAATCTATATACTCTGTTTACCATCATACCATCTTAACTTTAGATTTATAAGAGTCAGATTAGATGGAAGGCAATATAGAAGTATTCTCAGAGTCTTCTAGGACAACCCCGGGGGTGCTGTGTTAATGAATATTTTATTCAGCAATGCCTCTGTGTGGGCCTCTCAGAGGACACTACTATATCAGGACCATGGACAGGGGTGGTTATCCACCAAGCCAACACCTCATCCACACTGCTATGTCACCCTTTGGGTCTTATAGAATTATAGGATCATAGATTCAGAGGTGGAAAAAATCTTAGACATCAGATAGTCCAAACCCTTCATTTTACAGATGAGGTAACTGAGTCCCAGAGAAGTTAAGAGAGTGACAGAGCCAGTATTTGAATCCAAGTCCACTGACTCCAAATTCAGAGCCCTTTCCACTAATACCATGTTCCAATCTCAGGCTATTACCCATTCAATTTCTTCATCTTTGGGGCCACACCCTTTCCTCTCCCAGACTTCCCTTTTTATTTCAGTAGCCTCTGCAAAGCATTATTATGTTCATAAGCAATTTAATTGAAGAGTAACAAAATAAAAGCAACAGAGATTGTATTTATCAGAAATAATCGATTTAGCAATTTCTCCTCACCCACTAGAAGCCTCCTTCCCACTGACTTCCTCAGCAGGATGAAGAAACAATGCTTTGTGCTTAATACAATCAGCTCCCACTGGGAGGGGTGGTTCAGTCACTCACAGGAGTCAGTAAGTACCTGCTAGGAACTTGAATTCTTCCACTAGCTCAAATGCTACAGAAGCTTTTATTCTGTACCTATTGGCTCTCTTTTCTTCTCCCTCATTAGCCTGACTGAACAGGAACTTGGTCTCTCCGTTGTGCATAGCACTGCAGTTACAGGAAGTACCAATCATAATACTCCCTGTGTCTGTGAGAAAAAAAAAAAAGACTGCTCATTACAGTGACCTCCCCATGCTCCTTCTGTTTCACTTGAGAGTTTCCAACCTTGGCCTTCAAAGTCTATGTGCCCTGTGATCTCTATGCATTATCCCACACAGGATCTTAGAAAATAATTCCGAATTTATACTCTCCCAATACTTTTAGGAGATGTAGTCCATGATGAAAAGCAAAAGATAAGCCAGCACAAGTCTGCTAGATAACTAATGAAAAATTGTCTATACCTGGTGCTTGCTCTGGCTGCCTGCCCATTATCTCCTTAATCCCTTGCTATCTAGCTTATAACTCCATCACTCTACTGAAATGGTCCTTTCCTAATCACTAGATCAACAGCATGTTTCCAGATGAAACCATGCCTCTTTTGAACTCCTAGAGCTATAAATAAGAATTAAGGATAACAATTCATAACTGGAAAAGTACATGAATTGAAAAATAGCTAAGCTAACCAGAATACTGAGCAGAGTCAATTTTCCACATTACACAAATATGCTTCAATGTATTATATTAAAGGTTCCTTCAAGACTAAATAAGTTCCTCTTCACAAATCTGTCACTAAGCTCCTCTGTCCTTTCTTTGACAGAAATCTAAGTCTGCTTGTCTTCTCAACTTTGACACCCAAACTTTCCATAATAAGGAATCATTTATCTTAAATATCACAATATTGAGCGTGTTCTTTTAGGTCTTTTAATATTATGTAAAGACCAGCAGAGCACTCAGACTGTTCCTCTGTTATTCCTCTGTTTAAATTATATTGATATCTTTTGTTTTACATCTTTTGTTTTACATTTACATTTTGTTTTCCTTTTGTATTCTTCTCCCTCCCCCTCCCAGAGTACCATGTCTTAGAACCAAAACAAAAATTTTCAGAAGAGGAAAAGGGGAAGAGACCAATGCATTGAAAAAATATATTTTAAAAAAATTTTAAGAAAAAATACGATATGATATACAATGTTCCACACTTGTGGACTGTCACTTCTGCAAAGGGGAATAACCAGAGAAAAATGAGTTCCTTATGCCGCTCCTCTTTGGGGACAAACTTATTTTTTTACAGTTTCACAACATTCATTTTCAATTGTTTTGTAGTGTTTTTTTTCCATTGACATTTTTCTTTCCTAATCCATGACTGGCCAACCTTCTTGCTAGATATACATTTCTCTGAGATTGTAATAGGTTCACAGAAGAGTGCTCCTCCTCTACCCCCTTACAAGAAGTCTAGTGAGGGAGAACTCCTTGGCACACAGGAGAGTTGAAAGAAAAAGACTGAGTCAGAAGCTGTCTCTCCTTCTTAAACTAATACAATCCCTCTTATGACGCCCTCTTTGGCTAAGAAACCAGTAGGGTAACTGCTTCATCATCCCAAAACATTTGAATCCTTTAGCGTGAAACCAGCATCTGTGGTCATGCAAGGCATGACTGCAAATTCTCTAGCAGGTTCAATTTTAATTACATGCACACAGATACAGACACAACACTGTGAAGTTGTTTATGGTAAAGTATATCTATATTCCTAATTCCAGCAGACAGGGAGCTCATAAGGATGACCATGGTAGTCAAGATGCTACTGAGAGAACCTAGTGGAAGAAGGAAAGATGAACAGAAAGAAACATCCCATCATGGCACATGAGTATTTCAAGCAGATAGGAGTCATGGGCAATGACTGTCAGAGGATGTTTAAAGATATGCTTGCTGTTATGTTAAGTCCAAAGTAACTTTTTTTGGTATATATTTATATTGTAATCTATCCCAGATTTTACTTTAGTTGAATGTTTTACTTTCTGCCTTAAATGAATAGACAGATTAAATTGAATGGGAGATATAACTACAGAGACTACTTGAATACATAACAAGGAACATAATCCTTTAAAGTCAGATATAGTAAAAGACCAAGAGCGTTAGGAGGACTCTCTGGGGGATTTATGGAGAACATAGATAAGAGAACCACAGGATGAAAAGATATATACATATATACGTGCATGTTGAGGGTGTAAGCTCAGTTCCATGTGGACAGTCTCGGGCGGGTAAAGGTGAGAGCTTCTAAACCTTAGAGTTCTCATGAGGCCCCCCAGGGAACAGCAGGGAATTGAGGTGTGAGACCGAGCTATCTCGTGTGCATTTCCACCTCTTCCCGTGAGAAAAGTGCTGGGAGAGAGCATCCCTGCCCTCGAGATTGGCCCAGATCTGAGCACACCTATTGTTATCTAACAGGCACGGTATTCAGGTGCAAACCATGCGGCCGGAGAGCTTAAGTAGGGTCAGGAAAGCCTGAAGGCTCTTAGCGCTGAGGGGCCCTTACAGGACAGAAGGCCCCTCTCCCCTCTCTCCCCACTTCCACTTCTGCTTTCATTCTCTTACTGTAAGATCTTTGCCTCCTTGGGAGATTTCTCTCTCTCCTAAGGAAGAGTTCCCCCTGCACATGTAACCAAGACCCTGAATAAAGCCTAACCCTTGTTCGACTCCGGAAAGTCTCTTCTCTCATACGTTTATCCGGTTTGGCCAGCCGAAGACCTGCGATAGGTAAGGTAAGACTCGGGTAGCCCTCAGGCCTCTAGGCCTGGCACGTGCATACATGTATATATGTATGTATGTAATACATTTATGTATTGTTATTTACACCTATGAAGGAAGGTCCCAAATTATTTTGACCATAGATACATCAAAGTATTGAAATATCTTAATGAAGAAACCTACAAAAAAAGTCAGGCAACATTACACAAGACTGCACCTACAAGTAAATTATTCAGACTGTGGCAGGATTGTCCACAGCACCTTTATCATTTTTTGACAATATGTTTTACTGATGCCCTTTGCTTTTTATTAAAGTCATTTTAGGTTACTTGTCTTATCTTCCCTCCAAGATCTAACACCCCTTCCCTCTTTCTCCGATTAAATCTTCCCTTGAAACAAAGAAAAGCGATTAAGCAAAAACAACTAACCATCTGTGAATGCAGGAAAATTGAAGTCACTTGAATTTCTTTTCTCATTTTATGCATTTCAAAACCCCTTCACTTTCCCACTTTCTCTTCCGTTTCTCCAGTCTCTGAAAAGAAGGTGATCCTTCAGCTTGTCAAGGCCAATCTCTTTACATGTGCACTTGACTCCATTCCCTCCAGTCCTCTCTTGTAGTCTATATCCCTAATTGTCTAAAATCTTCAACTTCTCTGTAGCTACTGATTCCTTCCCTATTATCTTCAAATAAACTGATTTCCCCATCCTTAAAAGTAAACTGCACTAGACTGTACCATCCATTAACCCAATAGATGAGCACTGACTTGGTTTACAATTCTCTACCACAAAGAAGTTCTGTGCTATTAATATTTACCTGTAAGTTAGACTTGCCTTTGACCTTCTTTTTGGTACCTGGCCAAGAACAGGATCACTGGGTTAGAGGGTGTGAACAGTTTAGTAACTTTTTGTAGAATTCCAAATTATTATCTGGAACTGCTGGATTAATTCAGATTGTGCCAAGATCTGGCTTAATAATAACATTTACATAGTACTTTGAAGTTTTCAAAATGCTTTACATCTATCTCCCTTGAGCCTCACAGTAACCCTCTGAGGCAAGTGCTATTATTATTCCCATTTTATAGGTGGGGAAACTGAGGCAAACAGAGGGTCAGGGGCAGAGTCAAGATGGTGGAGTAGAAGGACAGACCTGCTGTAGCTGTCCTCCCAAAGCCCATAAAATACCTGTAAAAATGGCTCTAAACAAATTCTAGAGCAGCAGAAGCCACAAAATGACAGAATGAAAGAGATTTCCAGCCCAAAGCAGCCTGGAAGGCTGACAGAAAAGGTCTATCACACGAGGCTCAGAGCACAGTACAGCCCAGTCTTGGCTGCCCCGGTGTGGCTCAGACAGGGCTGGAGCAGGTTTCAGGGTGCTAAATCCTGGGTAGCAGCTGTGGTTTCCAGATTCCTCAACCCACAAATGACAGAGATAGCTTCAAAAGTCAGTGAGAAAGCTCTTTCACCTGGGTGAGAAGGGAGCAGGGCCCCAGGTGGCTGCAGCGTCCATTTTTGGAGCCCTCAGCCTAAAGACTCTGGGGGAATCAAGCAGCTGATCTGAATCTCAGCCCTGAGTGGCAGCCCTGAGGTGAGAAGGAGCACTGACCTGGTGGAGCTGGAGGGGGTTGTGGAGCTGGAGGGGGTTGTGGAGAGGGAACCCTACTTGCAGATCCTGGGCAGAAAATCTTGTGGTTGCTCCCAGACCAGAGAGGAGGCCATGAGAGGAGTAAATTCCTCTCCCTTGATTGTGCTACTTTGGAGGAACTGAGAACTTACAAGTCCCTAGAGTATACCCTCCACTTGACAAAGGACCCAAAAGTAAAATAACTGGTTGAGAAAATTCCCCAAAAAGGGAAAAAAATAAGACTAGAGAAGGTTACTTTCTTGGTCAACAGGTGTTTTCCTCCATCCTTTTGGATGAGGAAGAATAAAGCATACCATTAGAGGAAGACATCAAAGTCAAGGCTTCTTCATCCAAAAACCCTAAAATAAATTTGTAATGGCCTCAGGCCATGGAAGAGCTCAAAAGAGATTTTGAAAATCAAGTAAGAGAGGTGGAGGAAAAACTGGGAAGAGAAATGACAGCAATGTAAGAAAATCATCAAAAGCAAGTCAACAGCTTGCTAAAGGAGACCCAAAAAAATGCTGAAGAAAAAACACCTTTAAAAATAGACTAACCCAAATGGCAAAAGAAGTCCACAAAGTGAATATGAAGAAAAATGCTTTAAAAAGCACAATTAGTCAAATGAAAAAGGAGATTCAAAAGTTCATTGAAGAAAATAGTTCTTTAAAAAATAGAATGGAGCAGATGAAAGCTAATGACTTTATGGGAAACCAAGAAATTACAAAACAAAACCAAAAGAATGAAAAAGTTGAAGACAATATGAAATATCTCACTGGAAAAACAACTGACCTGGAAAATAGATCCAGGAGAGACAATTCAAAAATTATGAGACTACCTGAAAGCCACGATGAAAAAAAGAGCCTAGACATCATCTTTCATGAAATTATCAAGGAAAACTGCCCTGATATTCTAGAAAGAGAGGGTAAAATAGAAATGGAAAGAATTCAATGATCACCTTCCGAAAGAGATCCGAAAAGAAAAATTCCTACGAATATTGCAGACAAATTCCAGAGTTCCCAGGTCAAGGAGCAAATATTGCAAGCAGCCAGAAAGAAACAATTCAAGTATTGTGTAAACACAATCAGGATAACACAAGACCTAGCAGCTTCTATATTAAGGAATAGAAGGGCTTGGAATACTGCTGGGGATGGAAGCTCAATTCCATGTGGACAGTCTCGGGCGGGTAAAGGTGGGAACTTCTAAATCTTAGAGTTCTCACGAGACCCCCCAGGAAATGACTGGGAATCGAGGTGAACTGAGCTATCTCGTGTATTTCCGCCTCTTCCCGTGAGAAACGTGATGGGAGAGAGCTCTCCCCGCCCTCGAGATTGTCCCGGATCTGGGCACACTATTGTTATCTAACAGCACAGTATTCAGATGCAAACTATGCGGCTGGAGAGCTTAAGTAGGATCAGGAAAGCCTGAAAGTTCTCTTGGGCGGAGGGGCCACGTGTGAGGACAACAAGGCTCCGCTTTTCCTCTCTCCTCTCTCCCCCCCCCTCTCTCCCCACTTATACTTCTACTTCCAATCTCTTATTGTAAGATCTTTGCCTCCTTGGGAGATTCTTCGCTCCCTCCTAAGAAAGAATTCCCCTGCACTTGTAACTAGACCCTGAAATAAAGCTCAACCCTTGTTCGACTCTGGAACGTCCTTTCTCTCATACGAGCATCCGGTTTGGCCAACCGAAGACCTCCGATAGAGGTAAGGGAAGACTCGGGTAGCCCACAGGCCTCTAGGCCTGGCAGAATACGATATTCCAGCAGTCAAAGGAACTAGGATTAAAACCCAGAATCACCTACCCAGCAAAAATACTTCAGGGGAAAAAATGGTCATTCAATGAAATAGAGGACTTTCAAGCATTCTTGATGAAAAGACCAGAGCTGAATAGAAAATCTGACTTTCAAACACAAGAATCAAAAGAAGAATGAAAAGGCAAACAGAAAAGAGAAATCATAAGGGACTAAAGTTCAACTGTTTACATTCCTACATGGAAAGATAATATCTGTAACTCTTGAGACTTTTGTCAGTATTTGGGTAGTTGGAAGGATTATATACATATAGACAGAGAGCACAGGTTAGCTGAATAGGAAGGGATGATATCTAAAAAAATAAAATTCAAGGATGAGAGAGGAATATATTGAAAGGAGAAAGAGAAATGGAATGGGGCAAATTATCTCTCACAAAAGAGGCAAGAAAAAGCTTTTTTCAATGGAGGGGAAAAGGGGGGAGGTGAGAGAGAAAAAGTAAAGCTTACCCCCCTCACATTTGGCTTAAGGAGGGAATAATATGAACCCTCAATTTGGTATGAAAATCTATCTTACACTACAGGAAAGCAGGGGAGAAGGGGAGAAGTAGGATGTGGGGGGATGATGGAAGGGAGGGGACCTGGGAGGGGGGAGCAATTACAAGAAAACACTTTTGGAGAGGGACAAGTTCAAAAGAGAGAGTGGAATAAATGGGGGGGGCAGGATAGGATGGAGGGAAATATAGTTAGTCTTATACAACATGACTATTATGGAAGTCTTTTGCATAACGACACATATATAGCCTATATTGAATTGCCTGCCTCCTCAGTGGGCATGGGTGAGGAGGGAGGAAGGGAGAGAAGTTGGAACTCAAAGTTTTAGGAACAAATGTTGAGAACTGTTTTTGCATGCAACTGGGAAATAAGAAATACAGGTAATGGGGTATACAAATCTATCTTGCCCTACAAGAGAAGGGAGAAGATGGGGATAAGAGAAGGGAGGGGTGTGATAGAAGAGGGGGGCAGATTGGGGGAAGGGGTGATCAGAATGCCTGGTGTCTTGGGGTAAGGAGAGATGGGCAGAAAATTTGGAACTCAAAATCCTATGGAAATGAATGTTGAAAACTAAAAATAAATTAATTAATTTAAAAAACCCAACCCAACCAGAGGGTCTGAGGCCAGATCCAGGTGCTGTAGACTCCACGTCCACCAGTCCACCCCCGGGCCACCTAGCTGCCCTTGACTTCCAGCTTCCTGAGTTTACTAACCACATAAGCACTGGTAGAGTCTCAGCTTCCCTTACGTATAAAATGAGAATGAGGGGCGCCATGGGTGCAGTAGTTACAATTATTTTTTTGTTTCAGGACCTTGTTCCACTTCTTAAAAATTATTAAGGACGTCCCCGAAGGTTACCCCCATGGAGCTCTGCCATGCTCGGCATTCAGACGCATCAGTGTGGTCGCACAGACAATGCGGCCCCGGGGGCCCCCTGGGGGGGCCCGGCTTCACTGAGGAGCCACCCCGGCCTGGCCACGTCCGGCTCCCTGGTCCGGACCAGGCTCCGGCGCCGCTCCCTACGGAGCCTGCCTGCACGCGGCCGAGCCGGTCCGTCTGCCCCAAGGTCCTGGGGACAGCCCCGCACCCAGCGGGCTGGGCCCCCTCTGGGCCGCAGGGCAGCTGGGAGCGGATGGAAAGACTTCCCGACAGATGATCTCTTGTGGCTGATGCCAAAAGTAACCCCAAAGCCCTGGTCTCCTAAGACCCCAAGGGGGGCCGGCCGCTGCCCGAGGTCGCGGGAAGGAGGAGGAAGGGGAGGCCCCGGGCTCCGGGGAGCAGGGTGGAGCCCTAGGCGCCAGCCCTTTCCAACACCCAGCAAGGGGTACGGAAGTCCGCCGCGATTCCAGGACTCTCCCAGGCCCAGGGGAGGACGAGCCCCTCCGCCCCGCCTCGCCCCGCCCCGCCCCCATCGTCTGTCTCCTGATTGGCCGACCATGTCGTCCCGGCCTCCACGTTCTACCCTCTGCTCCCACCTCCTCCCCTCCTCCCCTCCTCCCGCCTCCCGCCTCCCGCCCCCTCCCGTCCTTCCCTCCCCTGAGCTTAAGGAGTCAGGATCGAGAACTGCAGTAGGCTCCTGAACTAGCGACCGCGGATAAAGGCGCGGCGAGGAGCGTCCGTCAGGCCAAGCGCAGGCGCAGAGCACACCGGCGCCGGCCGCTAGCGGCGTGGGGAGGGAGGGGGGAGAGACAGAGAGAGCAGGGGCCCGGCGGTAGGCGCATGCTCAGTGGCGGCGGAGGCGGGGCCGTTGCTGTTGGTTGTCGGATCTCGGGCTTGGGTTCCAGACCTCGGCGTCGTGTGATCCCTCCCCCTCCCGGCGCCTCGGGCGGCAGGTGAGGCCCCGCAGGGGCCAGGCCGGCCCCGGGCGGGAGCGGTGCTCGGAACGAGGCGCCGAAGGCGCGGGGACTGACTGGACGAGCCGGGCTGACGAGCGCCGCCGGGACTGGGGCCGAGCCGGGCTGGGGGGAGGGGCGGGGGCGGCCGAGGGCCCCGGGTTGGGGGAGGGGCGCGGAGGCTGCGGGCGAGCGGGGACCGGCCTCCCCCCGGCCTGGGAGGAGCATCCGCGGGGTTTGCGGGCGGAAATGCCCGGCGTAGGCCTCGTTGTCCTCATCTGTAAAATGGGGGTTCGGGCCGCTCCCCGCGCCTGCACCGGGCGGAGGCGGGGAGGAGGAGGGCGTGGGCGGGGGACCTCCGCCGCGCCCAGGCCCGGAGCTGTCGGAGGCGATGAAGGATGTGCCCGGCAGGGGAAAGCCCGGCCCCCTTCCGGGAGGCGCTGCCCACTGAGGGAGGCAGGTCGGGTCGGATTCGAACTCGGGTCCTGCCGCTCCTCCCTCTCGATGCTTGGTTGGTTGGGGAGGTGGGGTGTCCGGCGCTGGCCCCGGGCCGGGCTGCCCCGTGATGGACGCTGGCTGTCCTCCGGAGCCCCAGCCCCGGCTGGGAAGTCTGGTTGTACGTGGGGCCGGGCAGGTTTGACCTTGAACGAAGCCGTGGCTCCTGGGGGTTTTGTCGGGAACATGGGCTCGTGCTCGTGCTCAACCCCGTGAGACTTGGGCGGCATGTGAACCTAATAGCATGTGTGCGTGTGTGCGCGCGTGTCTTATATACGTGAATTCACGCGTGCATGTTATGTGTGTAAAGCTCTCTGCAGGCCTGCCCTGGGTACTGCCGACGAGCTCGTCGGACCCTCCGCTTTGCTCCGAGATTCGAAACTAGAGCCAGTAAAAGCCTGACTTAGGTGAGGCTAATGTCAGCTGTTTAGGGAGAGAGGCTAACTGTGTGAAAGGGGTTTAGAAGGGCAGATTTTGGTATTTTGGTAATTTTATATATGAAGGGAAGAATAAACTATCAGCCAGCTCCTGCCTCGGGCCCAGGTTAGTCAGTGCCAACATGTTTTGTCTGTAAGTGCACACCGGGCTGGGTCAGAAGGCAGGCTGTAACATGTAGCCAAGCTCTGTTACATAGTAACTGGGTGACCTGGGCCGGTCAGGGCCCTGTACTGTGAAATAGGAGGATGGCTTTGCGTTGATGGCTCCTTGTAACTGATTGTAACAGATGAGATGAGTATGGATGTGGACGTAAAAATGAAATTGAATCAAGGCCAGCGTGCCGGTAGTTGGGAAAAGTGATTACACAAATAATTGGCAAGAAACCTGCTAGTATGTGGGTTGTCACCTAGAGGTTTTTAGCTGTAGCATTGTCTATGAGACAGTAATAGAAGTTTATAGTGCCTTAAAAGATAGCTGATTGGGTGACACTGGAAAAGACTGTAAACTTTTTTTTTTTTTTTTAAGAAGGGGTGGCAGTATTTAGCTTGGAAATTTATGGGCAGATAGAGAATTGAATTCAGTGTCACAACTAGATTATACTATTGCTTTTTCTTTCTCATCCTGAACTTGTTTTCAGAACCTTCTGCTCCCATGGCTAATTTGAGTTACTATGTGGTACCTAGGGTTGGCTGAAAGAGGACATGAGAGTTACGGTCGAAAAAACCTGTAGAAAGTCTTCATATGTGACCAGAAGGAACAGACAGTTCAGTTCAGTTTCAACAAGGCTAAACAGGACAGTTCCAAAATGACCATAGGAGCCCTGAATGTAATCAATCGTAGTTCATCCTGGGATAGAACCAGAAATTTCAGATTCATCTACAGTTATCTTATCAGACTACCATTTCTCATTTGTTGTAGTGAAGGAAGAATTGGGCCACAGGGACCTTACTGCCTCATCATAATGATTATTAATATAGCATTCTGGGAGTTATCACTTTTGAGGATGCACACACGCAAAGCTATACTAAGCCTGAATTTTTGGCCAAAATATTTATATGTCATTTTGCAAATAAGTTTATTATGACTAAAAAGAAGTCTGCATTTAGTCTAAGAAAGTTCATTCATTGCTCTGCCACTGAGTAGGTTGGGGACTTAAGGCAAGACACTTAATCTCTGTGGGCTTCACTTCCTTGATCTCTGAAATAAGGCAGTTGGACTTGCAAGACTTATTGGATCCTGTTATCCTAAGTAATAGAATAGTAAGCCTATTGCAATTGCCTTCAGAATTACCAAAGGATATTGAACACAAGAAACCCTGTACATGACATGTGCAGACCAGTGGTTGAATCATGTCACCAAAGTCAACCACTCCAGAAGATTCTGTATTTGTCTCGTTGTAGAACCAGATGTTCTAGCCCAGTCTAAGAAGAAAGTTGACTGCCATAAAAAACACTTTATTTTCACAACCCGGGGATGCAGCTCCTTAAGAGCAATGACTGTTTTGTTTGCCTTTCTTTGTATCTACTCCACTTAGTAGAGTGCCTTTCACGTAGCAGGCACTTAATAAATGCTTGTTCACTTTTCTGTTTGGAAACAATTTTTTTTCTGAAGTCAGTTTGTTGGAATTTTTCCATGGCAAAACTTTCATTTCATTAAGTTCATTCAACAAGCATTGTGCTAAGAAGCTGAGAAAAGAGAACCATTTCTGCCCACAAGCAGCTTATATTCTTTGGGGGAAAACAACATGGATACATGAGGAAGTACAAAATATATACAAATTCATTTCTTGGTAGGAGAAGGAACTAGGCTTACTACAGGAAGTAACATGACAGCTGAGCCTTGAAGGAAGCTAGGGATTATAAGAGGGGGAGGAAATCCAAGGCATGTGGGATAGACTGTACAAATTCTTGGAGATTAAAAATGGAATGACTTTTATAGGTAACAGCAAATAGGCTGGTTTGCCTATACAGAGTGTATGTAAAAAAGTACTGAGCAGTAAATCTAGAAAGGTAGGCCAGGGCTTTACATGCCAGAAGAATTTATATTTTATCATAGAGGCAACTGCATGCCAGTGGAACTTCTTTAGAGAAATGATTTCATCTGTAACATCAGTTTGGCAGCTGCATGAATTATGATAAAGAGGAAAGAGACTGAAGGCAGGGAGATGGATTAGGACAGGATGGAAATGGTCCAGGCCAGAAGTGGTGACCATGTCAATAGAAAGGGAGAGATCTTGAGATAGAACTGGTGAGACCTGACAAATGGCTAGGGAGAGGTGAAGGATAGGGTAGAAGCGAAGCTCTCTCCAGGTTGTAAATCTGTGTGCTTGGAAGGATGGTGGTACTTTTAAGCAGTTAGAGAAGTTAGGACAAAAGGGGAGTGTTCTGAAGATGTTGAGATTAAATTGCTGACAGACTTCCATCCCATTAGTAATATAAGACACAAGCTCAGGACCCATTAGGGGTGGATATGTGTACGTGGGAGTGGTGATGTAATGTAAAGATCATGGAACTTGGGAGTCGCCTCTCTGGGCCTCTTTCCTCACTTGGAAGATGAGTTGAACTAAATAGTCACCAGAGTCTCTTCCAGGTCTAGAGGGGTTAGTTGAACTTATGGGAGCTGATGAATTCACCAACAGGGACCGTATTCTGGCAAAGGGTGACTGATGAGGAATGGACAGATAAGCAGAAGATGAGGGAGAAGTTTGAGGGGATGGTAGGCTTAAGTACAGACTTTCTAGGGAAGGGGGGAGGTTAAGACTTCATTTTCCTTCCTGGCAACTATTTCCCTACAGTCTGGCATGTTGTAAATCTTTTTGTCCTTGCTGACAGACATTACATGCTTAGTGACTGAAGTCTAATTTTAATTTTATACTAGAAAAATTGGGTAAACGTATAATATGAATTTTGGATTACCTGCTTTGTATTATATACTCCTCCCCTCCCCACACACCAAATTGTATTTTAATTTTAAATCTACCCACAAGAGCAGCACTTGTTAGAAGTTTACAGCATTCGTTCCTGCCCCTATTTCTCTTGAAGTAATATTTGTTAAAGCACATACATAGTGAAAAGTGAGGATAATGCCCAAGTGGCAAGCCTCGTTATTGCAGAGGAACTTTCCAAGGGTTCTAAGATGGATGGCTCTTTGATGCTGCTGTGTTCTTTCCTGGCAAGGGATAAATTTATCAAAAAGTGGCTATTACATTCACATGATGCTCAGATAGGCCAATACTGCCTTAGAAAATAATGTAACTCTAGTTTATTCAAGCCATATTGCCTTTTGACAATACTGAATCCTCCTCCAGACTGCAAAGCTGAATCAATATTCAAGATTCATTCCCTCTTGTCTCCCCTCCCCCCATATTTGTTTGGGCCTTTATATAGAAACAGCCCATATCCAAGAATGAAAGGACCTTTGTTTGGTCATGTGATGGGATAGGGATAGGGACTGGACTCCCCGAATTCACTGGTATACGGAATTCTCTCCAATTACCAAGGAAGGATAGCAATTTCTCCAAAATTTAAGAGTTATGGGGTCAGCTAAACTGTATGTAAGGCCTTCTGCGGGCTGCATATTGACTTAGTTTGAAAACGTCAAACTTTTTTGTCTTTATTTTGTTAAATATTTTCCCTCATGAGTGTTGTGGCCTGCGTGTTTGAAACATTAAGAGGTTAAATGATTTGCCCACCATCATAAAGGTAAGACTTTAGCCCAAGTCTTCTTGGCTCTGATGCCAGCTTTCAAATCATTTTGCCAGGCTGCGTCTTATGTAATCATATGATGCAACAAACAGACAATTCACCTTTTTTACAATGAAAAAAGTTTTTCTTACACAAAATGCCTTTTGTTTTCCTATTGTAGAATATTCATCAAGGACACTATATTCAAGAGAAAGTTTACAGTCTAGGATGATGAATGCTGACATGGATGGTATGGTTACTGCTTTTATCCTGGTTCATTGTTTAATGGCTGATTTTGCTCCGTAGCCATTAATATCTTAATTTTTTTTTAACCACAGCTGTTGAGGCTGAGAATCAAGTGGAATTAGAAGAGAAAACACGACTTATTAATCAGGTGTTGGAACTGCAGCACACACTTGAAGGTTAGAAACTTGCATATTGTAATTTTCTTGAAGTGTAGTCCACAGAGGATTCACTGGCAATGTACAGAGTATTAGGTGAAGACCTTAAAAACCCTACCAAAAAAGACAAAACTGTTGTGCATTGCTTACTTTCATAAGTCAGCATGAGCCATTTGGGCAGAGGGAAAAGGCTCTCTCTGAAATATAGAGAGGTGGTAAGGTATAGGGAAAAGATAGCAGGACTCGAGTCAGGAGAGACTTGAGCTAAAATTCATACCTTTGACTATTACTAGTTGAGTGACCAGAGGTGAGTCAGCCTCAGTTTCTTTATCCACAAAATGGAAGTAATCATGCTACCTGTAGTACCTATTAGGGTTGCTATGGGGCTCAAAAGAAATAATATATAAAAATGCTTCAGGAATTCAGTGTCCATTTTTATTGGACTGAGTTCTTGATATTGTCCTGTATTTGGAACTCTTTTTTCCATTTTGTCCTACATGAAGGAGGTGGCTGGATTTTTAAAAATTCTACTGAACAAGTTTTTTCCCCTTTTTTCATGTTCTTTCTCAGTGTCCATGAGAGAGGAGTATTTGCACTAACACCTGTGTATACCTTTTTCCTAGGAAAATTGGGGAAAAGTTAGATATCACTATATTTTCCATTTTCACAAATCCAGAAAATAAAGATGACACAGGGGACATATTTAGTCTCTGATTTTTATTATTGTTTCTCTTAATTTTCTAAGTTTTTCTTTAGTAGAATTCACATTATTTAATTTGAATGCATGATTAGGAGCTGCATGGCACCTTTGAATTTTATAATTAGAAAATGACTGAGCTGGGATTTAAACCCATGCTTTTTTTAATTCAGCATTTCTTCCTAATTTGCCTATCAGCCCAACTGTTGGGATTTTAGGCATATTTTAGCAAAATAAATTTTTATTACTGTGCAGTTCTGCTTAGTATAGGAATCTGTTGAGAATCTGTTGAGAATTAATGTATAAAATGTGTATGTATGGTGACAAAATGGGAAAAGATATGCTTGTCAAAAAAGCAATATGGTTTGAATAAACAAGCTGATGTTAAAATATTGCATTACTTTCTAGGACATTTACTGGCCTACCTGAACATCATATGACTAATAATGGCCACTTATTGAAAATTTATCCTTTAAATTTTCATATCTGCAAAGTGAAAAACTTTGCAGAATATTACAAAGGTGGGAGTACAATTTTTTTGTATTATGCTCTGTATTGGCCTGTCTCAAAACAGAACCTGCTCAAGTAGCATGATTTTTTTAGGTTAGGAAATATATTTTGTTTACTAAAAAAATCCATTTTGATATTAACAAAGTCAGTAAGAAGTTTGCCAACTTTTTCCTTTGTCTTTAGAAATGAGAAAACAGGATAGTCTGTTACTATTACTATTACTAAATAGTGAAATTTATGGAACATTTGACTGGTATGTGAAATAATGTGAATTTCTTTCAAACAATTTATTGCTGTTTTTAAATTTTTTGCTTAGATCTTTCTGCACGAGTAGATGCAGTCAAGGAGGAGAATCTGAAACTGAAATCAGAAAACCAAGTTCTTGGACAGTATATAGAAAACCTTATGTCAGCATCGAGTGTTTTCCAAACGACTGACACAAAGAGCAAAAGGAAGTAAGGATTTGGCTTCTGGTTCTTCTTGGCATTGCTGCTGGGCTTGCTTGTTTTTCTCCTTTTCAGTCTGCATCGGCTCTCTGCAAGTTAAAAACATTAGTTTGTGCCATAGGCAGGTTGAGAGCATTAACATAATCGGAGGTGCCAGTGAGTTTATGTGTATGTTAGACTTTGAAAATGTGCAGATGTATTGTAGACACTTTATAATTAGAATTGCATATATTTGTTAAGAAAACTTGAAGATGGATGTTTTGTCAATATTGGATTTAATTTATAGGGTTAAGCAAATAGCTTACTCATTACAAAAGAATCATTGAAAGCTGGAAGTTAACAAAATAACTTCCATTTTGTGGAAAAGTGACCAAAATTACATTCTAAAATGTATAGCTTTATCTAACTTGCCAGCCATCTTGTGCCTCTTTCCATTGTTACCTTTGTTCTCATTACCACTTACCCTAAAATTTAATCACTCAACTGAAAAATCTATTTAAATACAAGAAGCAGCCAAATCTTAGCTATTTAAGATAAATGAAATAAAAACTTTTCTCAGTAACTCATAATTTAATGAGTTAGGCCTGCTGGCTTGCCCCTAACAAACTGAAGAAAGTAGATAAATGATATTAAGAAAAATTAATTAGTAGACTATTCTTTGGAACCTTCATTTATTATGAGAGATTAATGTACATTCCTAATAGGAACACATTTCACAAAAATAATTCAAGGTTACATCTCAAAAGTATTGATCCCAATGCCTGCCCAACATCTAGTCTCTCTAATCCAGCTGGGATTGTGATTTGGGAGAAAGTGTGGGTAGGAGTTGTAAGTAGTTTAAAGCCTGGCTATTATCCATTAGTCAAATGTCAATCTTCAAGGTTTCCAGTGTCCTAAAAGAGTAACATTTGCAAAAAATCTTTTAGAGTTTATCAGTATTACATGCTTAATGGCAGAGTTTTGCTTGTAGTACAAGTTATTTATGAGTTTTTGAACTTCTCCCTAATTATCTCCAAACCCAACTACTTGGGTTTCAGGCATGTTTTGGTAAATAATTTTTTTTTTAATTCCAGTACAGATTCCACTTAGCATGGGAATCTGAGTATCTGTTGAGAATTAAATGTAAAATTGTTTTAGTTGTGGCAAAGGGAAAGAGACCCTCTATTGGCAGTTACAATATTGGTTTTTATTAGACTAGAGCCCCTTAATCAAGGAGTGAGCTTATTTTTTTGTATGGATATAAAATTAGACAAAGTGACTGATTTTAGCTGTTTGTTGTGTGTGTGTGTGTGTATGTGTGTGTGTATGTGTGTGTGTATACATACACAGAGATATATATAGTAGTCAAAATAAACATTTTGCATCCCATTTGTGAACTTTTATCTAATTTATGAACACTCAAAATTGTATTGCAATTCTGAATTTCTGTTAAATAAAAGCTTTTTTTTTTTGATTTTGTGTGACTCTTAATGTGGTTGTCAAAATGTGTGTCATTTTTTTCTCTCTAAAATATGTCGTACATGCCACAGAGATGTTGGGGATGGACCTCAGGGATCCCTCATTCTCATTCTCATTCCTTTCAGCTGTAGGCATTTCTAGTGAGACTGTGGTTGTGGCCAGATGTTGCCAGCCCAAGCAGTAGAACCAACACTGCAACCTCCCCACCACTCCAGTAAAACATGAGGCTTCCTTCAGGTTGAGAAAAAAAGCAACCTTTTTCACAAACAGGTTGTAGACCCCCTAGTGAATGATTAACTTTTAACTTGGCAACTATACCATTCTTATTTGGGCACTGTTTTACATTTTCATCTAATTTATTTCTGATGCAAATTTTTAGACTTTAAGCTTGAAGAACAGGTTATAGATCTGAGAATCTAATTGTTTTTTAATGACAAAATTTTCTTGAAACTACCATCTTTGTCAGAAAGTTTCCCTTTTGCATCACATTTAAAATGAAAAGTATATCTATACTGATGTGTAATGGATTTGTCTTTGACTAAATTTTCCTTCAGATTTCTCTCACAAAATTTACAAGACAAAGGTTCTATATTCATTCAGTAACGCATTGAAAAACATTGTCCAGTTATCATAATGGCTGATCTGAGACTATAGTATTAGCAGAAAGGTTGCTAAAACAGCAGGTTATGACCTAGGAAAAGCTGGAGAGGTAGAAATGCTAGTTTGATGACAGTTAAGAGCCAATTAAATCCCACTGTGGTGAGAAGAAAAATGAGGGATTATGTTTATATATGAAGAGGAATTCTTGAATTAGCTTATTTCCCAAACTTCACTGTAGGGGTGGGAGGGACCTACAATTCGAAAAGTCATGTTAGTTTTTAGTGTTTATTAATGATGTTAATTTATAGAAACGTGATTATTAGCTACCTGGTCAAACGGCTCTGTAATTCTGGTAAGGTTATAACTAAAACTGAAAGTTACAAAAATTGTGCACAAATGCTGCAGCAAAATAACTTACATCTGTTAGATTACTTAAAACACATCAGAGAACACTGATGTATTAACTGGACCATTAGCCCAAATTTCATTTGTTATGTTTAGCAAATAATCTATTCAGCTTTATAAACATGTAAAAACTTTTCAAATAATGTGGCAAACAGTACATATTATATTCTGGTGAAATTTAGTCTCTTTTGTAGTTAGTAACTTTAAATGGAATGAAGGCTATTCTTTAAAGAATTCAAGGAAAACATCCTTGATGAATTAAAGTCTCTATTTAAAGGCTAACTCAAAAGGAAGAAAAGCAAAATGTACTTACTTTATTCCTTTATTTGAGAAGAGAATGAAATGCAAGCCATTGTAAAACAAAAAGGCTAATTAGGGTAGTAAAAGAAAAACTACATATCCTTAGATGATACTAGAACATGACAGAAGTTGGGCTGTCTACTATATTGCAAAAGAAATGGGACACACACTTACAATAACTATTGAACCAATGAACTATCCAGGAATGGGCACTAATTTAAAAACCAAAAATTTTCTTAATATATATATACATATATATGTTAGCAAAAGAGCTTCCACAAAATTTAGATGTAAATAATCCCTTAAGTTGTAGAGGTTCACCTTTTGAAAAAGATTTTAATTTACAATTCTTCATTAAACATCCTTTGCAGAAAATCCAGAGCATTAATTAGATTGGGGAAATTTCTTTCAAAATCAAGGGGCTAACTATATATATACTATCGTCTCTCATGAAGATTAATATTAATCACCACCACCAATTAGTTCAGTGTATGGCAATTATTTTCAACCACCTATTTTGAAATAAAGGGCTAAATCTGGCTTACTTTAATAAAAAGGGACAGTAGGTTCCTATTAATAGAATTAAGAAACACTGCAAAAATTAAATTCATGGGAAACATGAAGGAATTCAAAATAAATTGTACAAGGTCCTTTTGTTAAAGCAATGGTTCTTTTTAAAAAGACATTTTAATATTAGCTAGTATGTGACTTTGGACAAATAACTTTATAATTTAAGACATTAAAATGGTAATAAAATACCTGCCCCTACCCACTTCAGGGGACCATGTCAGAGATTTGAAATGTTTAAAGATAGTAGAAAAAATTTTTCAAGTGTAGTTGTGACTAATTTCTTATTTAGCCACCAACAATCTTGAACGACCAGCTAAAGAGAAATTTTTAAACGCTTTCCCCACAATAATATATCTGTTGAAAAGGTTATAATTTAAAGAAAAATATTTATTTTCATTTCTATTTTAAGAGCAAAGTACATTTTGCAAATATTTTTCCAACAGGAGCAGGCCATTCTGGCTCAAAACTATAAAAGCTTGAAAAATTAATCTGTACACCATTCTCTTTAATAAAATTTAACATCTTTGCATTCAAATGTAAAATATGCTGCACCAATAACCAGTGATTCCATGAATGACACTCAGACAAGTCAACTTGTCTGTCAACAAAGCACCCCTTAAATTACTACTTAGTAATTTAATAAATTCACTTGTTAACAAATGACCATAACTATAAGCTGACACAAACGAAGTAAATGTAGGCCATATACAAATACTTTGAATTGTTGAGAACCAAATACAAACAAAAAAAACCTTTATTACATTTAATTCTGTACAACAAAAAACCCTATCCCACTTCTGAGTAGGCAATTTGACTAGTTGTAGTGTAGGTTAGCCATTTTCATTAAATTGATCCGTCCTATGCAGTGGAGAAGATGGAACAAATTCATTTGCTATACATGTTTTAAAGAACTAAAATTACCTCCAAATGACTTAGACTACATAAATTCTAATGATATTATGCTCTTAAATCTGTTATTCAACTTGCCATTTTTCTTTTATTCTAAATTAAAACACCACACAACTTCACAAATAGTGTTCTTCCTCAAAAAGTAGCCTAAAGGAAAATATAAGAAGAAAAATGAGGCTGGCTATTGGGAGCAGGAGATGGAGATGGAGTCAAGTCCAGTGACTGGCATATCTATGCTGGCAGGCCAAATTTCTCTTTTAGGAGCTACAAAAAACTTGAAAGTATTTCAGTCTTTTCTTACTTTTCTTTTACGTACTGATTTTACAGGCCCATCTCCAGACCCTGTACTTTCATCAGCTTCTTTCATCTAAGAAAAAAGAAAGTATATTAGTAATTCTGTTTTCAAACACTTCCTTATAAACGATCTAGCTTAAAAGTCACATGACTAGTGTACTACTAACAAATTAGCCAAGACCTAAATTTTAACAATCTCAGTATCATCATTAGGTACCACTCACAATGTTTATCACACCCAGCAACAGTGCAGCCAGTTGCTGTTAGTCTCTATGCAGACGACTCTTAGATCAGTTTTCTATTCCTATTATCTCTCCTGAGCTTTGGTCCCAAATTACCAAATTCTTACTGGACAGTTCAAACTTCATATCCTGGAGGCATCCCAATTTCCACATGTCCAAAACAGAACTGATTACCTTTTCCTCCCGTGCACATGCCTCTGTGAGCTTCCCTCCTGCTGTCTAATGGTACACAAGCTACACGATGGCCACAACCATCATCATCATTAGCCCCACACATCCAGTCAACTTCTCGATCTTGTCATTTCTATCTAGGTATGCCCCTTCCTCTCCACTCACACAGCCAACACCATAACACCATAGTTTAGGCACTCTTCATCACCTATTGACTGGACTACCATAACTTCCTACTTGGGTCTCCCTCCCACTCCAATCCATTCTCCAGAGTTGCCAAAGTGATTTTCATAACTCCTGTCACCCCATAGCTAACAAACTCAGTGACTGGCTATTCAAGCAAATATAAACTCTACTGCTTGACATTTACAACTTTATCACCTGGCCCCATCGTACTCTTCCAGTCGTCTCCCATTTTATTCCTCTCCTAGCGGTCTGCTTTCCATCCTTACTGGCCAACTTGCTGTTAGATACATATGACAATTCATTTCCAGACTCTGTGCCTTTGCATTGGGCATCTTCCATTCCTGGACTGCACTTCCTATTCACTTCTGCCTCTTAGAATTCCTTCCAAATTTCCTTCAAGACTCAACTCAAGCACTACTTTCTTCATGAAAACTTTCTGATGCCCTTAATTGGTAGTGTTCTCCATCCAAAAATATCTTTTACTCATTCTGTATGTATTCCATACATACTCCCTGTTAAAATATGAGTTCTGCGAGGATAGAGACTATTTCACTTGTCTTTCTCGTTCTAGTACTGACTTCATATCCAGATTCTATTCATTTTCAGTGTCATTCACAACATTTTTGACAGCAGAATGTAAGGGTCTTTTATTTTTAAATATTTTTTACCATTACATGTAAAGACAATTTTTAACATTCATTTTTTTTTAAAATTTTGAGTTCCAAAATTTTCCCTCCCTCTCTTATCTTAGGCAACCCTTTTGTCTACCTATGATTATCCCATTTCTTGCATTAGCTATACCAAAGCTCTCTGAGCTCTAAGAAATTCCTTACCCCAATCAGCCTTGCTCTCACCAGATGACCCTGCTTCCTGTTTTACTGAGGAAAATGATTAAGTCCTGAGCTCCTCACCTCCACACCACAATCTCTAGACATCTTCACCTTGTTCTCTTTTCTTCTGTTTAAGACTCAGAAAAAATTTCACTCTTCTTTGTCAAGAGTAACTCATCTTGAACCAGACCTTCCTGACTCCTCTAGAAGGAGGCCCCATCTATCATTCTTTCATACATTTTTTTCTCTCATCCCTCATCTCTTCCCTATTACTGATGTTTTTTCTGCTACTTAAAAAATGTTCAGGTATTCTTCATTCCTTTTAAAAAAACAACTTTTGGGGTGGAGCCAGGATGGCGGAGAAATGGCAGGGTCTCGTCTGAGCTCTCCCCAAATTTCCCATCAAACAAATACCTTGGAACAAATTCTGGAACAGCATAACCCACAAAAGGACAGGGTGAAACAATTTTCAGCCCCCCTCCCCAAACTCAGAAGGTTGGCAAGAAAGGTTTATCTCAACAAGGTGAGAGTGCAGCCCAGTTCGGAGCAGGCCGTACACCATCAAACCAGCATCAGGCCTTGGAAGCGACTGCATCAGTGGTAAGAAGGCTGAACAACTGGTCATAAGGAGATTACAAAGGTCTCTTTTTATTGGCATTGGGTGCAGGACTCTGCTGCACTGCCCACACAAGGATCCAGGATCAAAGTCCAAGTGAAAGTAGTACTAGCTGACCAGATCTTTCATATTTATGTATGTATATAAATTTAAGAGGCAACTAGGTGTCTCAGTGGATAGTACTGGGCCTGGAGTCAAGAATATCCGAGTTCAAATGGCAAACCAATCCAGTATCTTTGCCAAGAAAATCCTATGAACGGTGTTGGCATGAATATGGTCCATGGAGTCATGAAAAGTCCAACATGACAGAATGACAGAACAACAAATATAAATATAAGGTCTACACAAAAGCAAAAAAATAGAATGTTATATGATGAACAGCAAATATGCTGTCAGAAGGCAGGAGGTAGAGAGAGAGGTGGGGAGGTGGAGGGTGAGAATACAAACAGAATCTAAGAGTCATCTGAATACAAATTATAACAATACATGGGAGCTGATGAATTCACCCCGTAAGAGAACACAGATGGTCCATAAAATGCTGGAGTACATGGGATGTGATACAGATGACTGGGGACAGAGAAGAAGCGATCAGACGCGTTAAGCAGTGTCAAAAACAAAGAGAAGAGCACACAGTTAGGAACAAAGAGATTGGTCAATAGTATCAAATGCCAAGGAGGTCAAGAATGAAGAGTGATCAGAGGCCATTAAATTTTATAATTAAGAGATCACTGGTGTTAGGGGAAAAAAAGGGAGAGGTTTACTTGTTCTCACATTCAAAATAGCTAGGGACTTTAGCAAATGACATTTCCCCCAAATCACTGCCCTTAGTTTTCCTTAAACACTGAGGCTAACAAAATATCAAAGTAAACCAAGTTTTATTTGTAAGTATTGGACATATACAGTCAAGATACTTTCTCTCCCTTTTCTGAGGGACCTTATAACTTAAAATGTCTTTCTAACAGAAGCCTATCTTGTAAGACAAACATATTCTTCTGACATTTTAGCTTTTAAGGAAAAAGGAACTAGGTTCACTAAAATCAAGCTGCCTTAAGTGCCAGTGCGCCCCTACCTTCTCCAAGGACTTCCAACAGTATTCCTGATTTAAAATACTTGGAGAACCCCCATATATGCATATGTAACTTTATTCCTCCAACCTGTACAATCCATGGGATTTACAGTACCACCTTGGATAAGGACCCAAGTGAATAAGGGGCAAGGTACGGCTTTGTATCTCTAAGGCAGGGTTCAGTGATTCACTCGCTCCTTGGACAAGCACTGCTCAGTTCCATAGTTCCACCTTGTATCTTTCCCCTTTCTACTAGGACTCTGTTCCTTGTTCCTTTTTGGCCAGCCATCTCTTTTTGTGCACTTTGACACTACACCACTTTCTGTCCATGGTGCTCTACTGCTTGGCTTCATGTGGTTTTTGCCATTCTAGCAAGAATTATGGTCCTTTTCATTGGCTTGGTTTTCCTCCATAAATAACTGACACTGTAACTCCAAATGCTGTTTACTATAGCTGTTTCCCACTTCTTGCTATTCTCAGAGAAGTATTAGCTCTTTTAGAATGAGAGAACAACTACATGAAACGTCAATTAATGCCTTCCACATACTGGGTCTTATAGGTCTACAGTTTACTTATCAATCTATCTCACACATGAGTTAAAAAGTTCTATTCATCTTGTCCCTTCTCTTAATCAGTCAAGTTGTTCAGAATGTTTTCTTGAGCAGGTAAAAGTACATTCCATTTCCATTTGCCTGTTTTCCATCTTATTTCTACTACTGTATGGCTGGAGGCAGACCACAGAAATTGCCCTGATGCTCAAAGAAGCCAAAGGAAAACATTAGAAATAATAATAAGAGCTAACATTTACTACGTGTCAGGCACTGTGCTAAGCGTTTTGCAATTATTATTTCGCTTGGTCCTCACAATATCCCTGACAAGTGTGTGCTATTATTTCCATTTTACAATTAAGGAAACTGAGGCAAAGAGATGAAATGACTTGCCCAGGGTCACACAGCAATTAAGTGTCTGAGGCCAGATATGAATTGAGATATTCCTGACTCCAGGTCCACTGCACCAGCCAGCTGCCTACTAAAGATAAGGGCAGTTGTTCCTCTAGACCCCTATGGTGTAAAAATACAAATGGAAGGAGGGCAACTCTTATCACAATGGCAAAGACTCCTGTCCTCCTTACACTGATCTCACTTTAGTGAAATCTTCTAGTGAAGGTGGATTCTCCTAGCTATTCCACAGAATCTGACATTGTGTCACCTGCCTCCTGTCTGTACACACAGTTGTCCTCTCATACATTCCCAAGTCCACCTTCAAGAATCCTGAACCTGCTCCTGAGGCTCAGCTCATGTGCTGAATTCTCTGTGAAATCTTCCCTAATTTCCTTGGCTGTCAGTGTTTTCTCCCTCTTCACAATCAAAGAGCACAGCCCAGTCTCTTCATGGTCTCCTTCAATCCCTAATTTGTACATGTGTATACATTTCTTACATTTCCTCCACCAGAATGAGCTTCTTGAGGGCTGGGATTTTTCTTTGGTCATTGTCTCCCAACATCTAGCACAATGATAGCTAACATAAAGGTGCTTAATCAACGCTTATTAAACTGAAATAAAGGGAACAGGTCTTTTCTATTAGACCGCTATGCTACTTTACTTTTTAATTACAACAGTACTTAATTACAAGTACTTGTTTCTTCACCTACAGAATGACTAGGGTGGACCTGGATTCTCTGAGCCCAGCTCTTTGCCTCTAATCTTCGGGAGCAGTGCGGCACATAGGGACAAGCCTCTTATACTTCTGGGCTGCATCACTCTGTCCCTGGGCAAGTTGTGAAGGTGTGAGCCTGCACTGTTAAAGGAAGTTTTCTCAGCAGAAGATTCATCCATATGCCAATTAAAGCAAAGGTGCAGTCCGTACTACTAACTCTATGCAACTCTGATGCACACTATGACAGGCATTATGACTGCACCCAAAAATATATTAGAAAACAACTTCTCTTGTAGCTCTTCATATCTATTAACTTGAGAAAAAACATCAAAAATACAATTTTATTCAGAATTAGGATCTGAATAATTTGTGGCTTCTGTGATCTCTAAAAAAATAAAATAAAAATAAAAATCCCAGAAAGAAATAATCTTTCTTTTAACACTTCAAAGTACTAAAGAAATTGTATCTAATTAAAAAGGGACATTCAATTATTAATGAAATTCCATCTGGGATCATAATACTGAATGTTTTTTATGAAAAAATAGTTGCTATTGTATACCAAATGCTTCTAAAGGTATTATTTCCTTTGATCCTCACAACCCTGTAAGGTATAAACAGGGTTTACTGTCACCACTTTATGCATAAGGAAAGCGAGGCTAGACAACCTGTCTATGGCCACACTGAGGAAGTGGTGGAGGAGGAGTCTCCTGACGTGAGTCCAGATGTCTCTCCACTACACTACCAGGCAAAATGAATGTCATACTAAGAATCCATGGGAAAAACCCAAACACCTAACATGATACTCTAGGTACAAGGTGCTCAATAACTACTTATTGAGCTATGTTCCTAAAATATATCACTAAAACATTAATATGAAAGAACAAATCTATTTTCACAGCTGTCATTTTAAAAAAATGATTTTCTAATATCAAAAACATTAAAAAAACTTACAAGAACTGTTACCCTTTACTACAATTTTGCTGATTTAAAAATGGTTGCAGTGCAAACTGTATCTTTAGGAGTCAATCAATGACTAAGCCTCTTTACTGCTGCACTGGGAATTAAAATAACATCAACTGCAATATTTTCCTGACTTTCTGAAAGATAAATTTACATCAATACCAAATACTTCGTAGAATGCTGTTAAGACAAAGTGTGATGAAAAACTGACATGGATCACAGCTTTTCCCCTAAGGCTATTTTTAAGAATCCATGACCACATCAAATTGAAACAAGCTCTCCCTATTAAAGAGCTCACCTCATCTTCTGATCCAGATTTATTGGATTTACTGCCTTCTTCCTGCCCATCTATAGCTTCATTTTCTTCTTCACTCTTCTCTTCTGTTTCATCTTCCTCTACAATACAGACATCACAAAAATGATTCCCTATGTAAACTCAGAGCTACGTTATTGAAAATATGATACAATAAGGGGTAAATACAAAGAATCCAACATTTTTTAAAACATCGCTCTAAGATTCAAAAATTTCCTGTTAATTATAATATCCCTTATTTTGTTAAACACTGGCTTTTGCCATAAATTTTTAAACAAATTATTCATATTTGAAGTATCAGATGTCTTTCTAAAGGATAGATTTAAATACCATATAAAACTGTCAAGTTTGGAGAACTGGAGGAAAGAAAAAAGCCTAAGGCTGACCTCCTCACAGAAACAACTTAATAATATCTATACTCTGCACAGTGTATATATGATTCCAAAAGCCTTCATAATCATTTTATCATATGATCTTCACAAAAAATACTTTCATATAGGGAGGATATTAATACTAATTTCTACATTAGGATAACAAATATATTTGAGATTTGTCCAAAAGAAAAAATTAACACAAAGGTAGGAACTGGAAATCCATTGGTTCATACAATCCAGTGTTCCTTTCTCTGTCTCATATACTTCTCTTGTTACTAGATAAGGCAAAAACCACTTGAAAACACAAAATGAAAGATCCAACCCCATATCTTTCTCCTGAGGCATTAAAAGGGTAATAGAGGATTAATGTAAGAGGAAAGAGAACATTTTATTTTGATTCAGAAGTAAAACTTATGAACATTTCTTGTGTTCTAAAATTTGAATACCTTAGATTTTTAGTAAGAATACTTGCTACTCTGTTTACTTCTAGTGTCTTAATTATGTGCTACTCTTCCTTTATCCTATTTCTGGCTCATCTGAGATATACAAGCATAGCAGACATTGATAAAATCAATTAATTCCTCTTTAAACACCCTTCTGACTTCAAGATTTACTAACTACCCTGATATGAAAACAAAAGAAAAAACCTTAAGGGCACAGGAGATGATCACAAATCATGTTTAACAAAACCCTCACATACTTTTTATTTTATATCTGCATTTCTATTTTATCTATCTCAGGAAATAAACTATGTGGCAATTATGTAATCTCAAGGCATGACAGAGTGTTCCAAGAGTAATTTTACCGAAACAAAACCTGACAGGTTGGCACTGAGTTTGATTCCACGTTCAAGATTAGAACTGGAGCAAACCTCAGAACAGTTCCTTCAAATTATAAGCACATGGCACAATCTGTTACGGAGGAGCACTAGGACCTAGGATTTAGTTCAGATCTAGCATCTTCAATTAGACTAGTTCTGGATAGAGCAAGTAGGAAGAAAATTTTGGCAATCCTTTAACAGCGGAAATCATGTTCTGTAGGACAGAAATTTTGGTGGGCATCTGCCACTAAAGGACTAGTCATTTGTGATCTGGTTCCCCCTGAGCAGTGGATACTTAGCATGCATTACATCTGCACTCCTCCCTGCCCCCTTATAGATCCATATAATAAACAAATCAATTGAAAATAATTAAGGTGAATGAAACTCTGGGGCATTTGACTTGTGTCTCTAGAAATTCATCCACGTAACTTGTTTCTGTGAAGCCAAAGTACTAGGGATTTATAGCCTCATGATAATTCCCACTCTAATTCCCACCCTAATTCATTAATCCCCTCTATAACATTCCAAGTTGTTATCTAGCATCATATTGGACACCCCCAACTGATGGATAACTCACTAATATATGAAGCAACTTGTTCCCTTTTTGGAACTGATGGAGGACCTATTTGTTAGTGTAAATTATTAGGAAGTTGTTACTCAAAATTCTTTATACTGCCTTAATCTGTCTCTCCGTAACTTCTACACAATGGTTTTACTTCTGCCATCTGGAGCCTACAAATTGTCAAGTCAAAATAATCTTTCAAAGTGCTACAATGAAAAGTATATTAAATTTAGGACAAAAGATTCTGGATTCAAATCCTGGCTCTGATACTTACTAGCTCTGTGTGAGCCATAACTTATGGGTAAATTACTTAAATCTCTGTGGGCCTCATTTTCTTATCTGTAAATTGAAAAGGGTGGATTAGATGACCTCTGATATTCCCTCCTGCTCTCAATAAATGATCCTTTGAAATATTTAAAGATATCCAAAAAGCATTTCCTTTAAGTCTTCTAAGAGATGCTGCTGAATGAGATCTTATTTCTTTACCATCTGTTCTTCAGAAACATACTGAAGAATTGTGGCCCAGGGAGCAATAGAGGGCCAATAAGAAGAGGTCAACTTCAGCAACTTAGATTGCCACCACCTACACATCATCAAAACCATGGAAAGGCCTCTCAGACCACTATGCCTGGAATTGCTTTGAGAGATATGTTTCTCTTCTGCCTTTGGCTTCTGGTCTATAAGCTAAGATAGATCTATATATTTGAACAACTAATACCAAAACTGGTACTTACAGATAGCGTTTATCTTTTTATATCGATATCTCCCCATATCAATACAGCCATATAAATCATTACCATCATACCTTTTTCAATTTCACCATCATCTTGATTGGCTTTCTCCTCTTTCAGGTCTGTAGTATTCTCTAGGGCTGCCTTCTCCTCTTTCACTTCTTGTTCAAGTGCCCCCTTTGTTTGTGGCTTATGAATATCACTTTTTTTGTACTCTGCATCTTCATCTTTTTTCTGTGGTGGTTAACAATAAGCTAATTTCACTATAATTTGCAATTAGCGTGTCACACCAAAAATGAATTATTACTAAAATCTTTCAGAAAGTTTAGTTTACTACTTCAGTGAATTACTTGGTCAGCCAACAGGAACTCCTAAACACTGAATAAACAGAGAAAAGAAATCCTGTTCCATTACCTTTCTTGGCCAACAAAATAAAGTAATCAATACTAAAGGCAGCCCTGCTGTCAAAGCATAAATGATCCAAAGCCACCACCGTTCTTCAGCAGCAGTCAGCAACTGAGTGAATACACCAGGCTATGTGGAAAAGAAAGAAAAGAAAAAAAACTGTCATATTTCAAAATTCTTTCTTGTAAAATAAAGACACTCAATTTTACCAGAGCAGCTAGGTAAAAGAATATGTGAGCAAAGCAGTGTTTTATTCTATCATAATATACTTATGAAGAAAAATTTTAAATCTATAACAAAAGTTTTACTACAATAAATTTTAATATTATTTTGATATAATTTAATAGTAGAAAACAATCTTTCCAGAGCTAAAAATGCTGATTAGATCAATATATGGAAGATAAAATATATTAAACCATGTTAATAATTAAAGCCACATAAAGATTCTAAAAAGGTTTTTGACAAAATGAAGCACTCATTTCTATTAAAAACTCTAGATATCATAGGAATAAATTCATTAATGCAGTAAACAGTGTATTATATGTAATGGAGAAAAATTAAAGGCATTTCTTATAAGATCAAGGGTAAAGTACTGATACCCATTATCACCACTACTATGTAACTAGCTATAGCAATAAAATAAGAAGAAATTAAGGAAATAAGTATATGGAAAGAGAAAACAAAACCATCCCCTTCTGCGGCTATTATGATGGTATATGCTAAAAGGACTTAGAGAATGAACTAACAAATTAAAATAATCATTTCACCCAAATTATAGAATGTAAGATAAATCCACGTTAATTATCAGCATTCTCATAAATATAACCAATAAAATCAAGCAAAAAAAGCTAAAAAGAGAAACTCAAAGTAACTACAGAAGCTACAAAATATATGAGAAGATTATCTACCAAGATTCATCTAGGGAGTATTATGAATACAACTATAAAAAAGTCTGCAGAAATAAAGACAGACTAAAATAATCAGAAAAGCATTAAATGTTCAAGGTGAGGTCAAACTAATACAATAAAAATGACAACACTACCTAAATTAATTTACTTAATGCTGTATCAATTGAACTACCAAATGAATATTTATAGAACTAGAAAAATAATAACAAAATTCATATGGCAGAACAAAAGCATATTAAGGGTAATGATGAAAAAGTGGGAAGGAAAAGGATCTGTACGTATGGACTGCAAACCATACTACAATGGAGTAATGATTTTAAAATCATTTTTTAAAAAAGAGAAAGGAGAGATAAGATCAGATCAAATTAGGTACATAGCATACAGAAGCAAATAAGCACAGCAGCACAGTGTTTGACAAACCCAAAGAACCCAGTTACTGGGGAATGGCTCATTACTTCACCAAAAACTGCTAAGGAAACTGGACAAGACGTCTGGCAGAAATTAGGTTTAGACCAACATTTCATACAATATGACAAGTTCTAAATAGATATAAAAAGTCACATTATAAATTAGAGAAAGATTAAAGAAAGAAATTGTTTTTGCATTTATGGATAGGGAAAGAGTTAATAACTAAATAAGTGATAGGACCATAGAAATAGACCATTCTAATTATATAAAATTTCAAAGTTTTTGCACAAACAAATCTAAAGCAGTAAACATCAGAAGAGAAACAAGTGATTGGGAAAAAAAATCTTTACAAGTTCCTTTGATACGGGTGTCATTTACAAGACATACGAAAGCAACTGATTCAAATGAATAAGCCTACAATCCCATTCCCCATTCGATAAATGGTGAAAGGATATGAAGACGCAGGCATTTTTCAGGCGGAAAAAATCTAAGCTAATAATTACAGAAATGCAACTTTGAGATTCCATCTCACAACTATCAGATGATTATAAGAGGAAAATGGCAAATAGAGGAGCTGTGAAAAAACAAGTACAAGTGTACTAAAGCACTGTTGTTAAAGACATTCTTGGAAAGGAATTTGGAACCTTGCCCCAAAAGATACCAAACTGAAGAACCTTTAGACCAGTTATACCAATACTAAGGCCTATCTCCCCGCCAAAAAAAAAATCAAGGAAAGAGGAGAAAGGTCTTTATGTACAAAAATATTTTTAGCAACTACTTTCATAACAGCCAACAACAGGAAACCAATGAATTGTCCTCCTATTTGGGAATGACTAAGTAAACTGTGATGTATGAAAGTGATAGAATATTGCTGCTCCATAAGAAATGATGAAATGGACAATCTCAGAAGAAACTGAGGAGATCTTCAATGAAATATGTAAAGTGAGCAGAACAATTTATAATGATATAATGTTATAATGATAACATTACGCAGAAAAACAACTCTGAAATACTTTAGAACTCTGAAATGATAAACAAGTACAGAAGAATGAAGATGAAGCATTTAACTTTAAAATATGGAAAAAGACTTTTTTGCACATGATTAAAGTGGCAATTTGTTTTGACAAGACTGTAGAGCTATATTAAGGAATCTAATTTTTGTTTGTTTTGGTTCAAAATTTGCCAGAAGAGAGCAGTAGGGGGAAGGACGTATTAATTCTTTAAAAATACCTGTATTTGACATTTTTTAAAATTAAGAACTAAAAACACTTGTGTTTGGTAAATATTTTAAAACATTTGAAATCATATAAGAGCCAGTAAAGAGAGAAATCCTAGTCATAGGAACTCTTTCCTACCACTGAAAATAATTAGAATTTACATTGGAGACAGGAGGCTTTTAAATTTAGGGAAATCCTAGAACACTACCACTCTCTATTCAAAGGCTAAATATAAAGCTATTATCTCTCCAGGGAATAATTTACTGTGCCATTTCAAAAAAGCTGGTCCTAAAGTTATGCCACACAATAATTGTATGCTTCATTCAAATAGTATCTTTCTTCCAAGAAATTCTACAATTAACTTGACTTTCCCCAAGGGCTTTGGGTATCCTCCCTCTTTTCAGATATCTTGAAAATTGTATAACCCCTTGTAAGATCTCTTATAGGTTTGGTCTAGTGTTTGCTCTTCCTTCCTGTAGTGTTATTTCGACATTCTCATGCATCATGCACCAACACTCAGGACTGTAACGTTAAAGAGTGGCCTTGGCTCTGTTATCTCCCTGAAGTAGACTAAATATTTGCAGAGGCATTTCCTACACTCAGATTTCTGGCTGTGGAAATTCAACTAAATGTGTAAAACTTCCTTAAAAAATGGTGACAGTCCATGCCCAAGTAAGTTGTCCCCCCATTACCATTTCCTTGACATCTGTAGTTTCATTAAATTGTAGCTCCTCTTCAACTACACACACATTTTCTCTTCTATTCTTTCTCCTAATTTGGTATTGATTTCCACTGTAAAATATCAATGTTCTGAACATAATTATCTCATTTTTTTTAACTTCAAAATCCATCCACTGGTTCCTTCCCTACTACCTTCAGACATAACTGTCTCCCCTAACCTTTAAAAAATAATAATAAAAGCACTTTCACTAGACCCTACTCCACTAAACCCCTCAAACTATTGTCCTACAGCTGTCTTCCCTTTCTAACTCAAATTCCTTTAAAAAGCTGTCTACAATCATTGCCTCCACTTCCTCACCTCAATGCTTTGGAATCTGGCTTCTAATCTTATCATTCAGCTGAAACTGCTCTCTAAAGTTATCAATAAACTCTTAATTGCCAAATCTAACCTGAATCCTCATCATTGCTTCTGACTACCCTTTTTCTCCTGGACACTCTTCTCCTCTATGAGCTTTCCGTGACACTATTCTCTCCTGGTTTTTCTACACATTTGAATACTCCTCAAGTCTTCTTTGATGGCTCAACATATGCTCCAGTTGACATTCCCCAAAACTCCGTCCTAGGTCCTCTTCTTTGTTCCCCTGCACTCTTTTTCTTGTTATTTCACCAGCTCCCATGTTTACCGATCATCTCTATATGTGAGTGTATGTACATATGTCCTGTGTATGTCTGTATTTGTCCCTCCCCATCTTTAATCCCTCATCACCAACTGCTCTTGGATAGTTACTTCAAATGTATGCCCTACTGTTCCGTTTTTATTCTTCCTTCTAATCTTAATATCAAAGAGATATCTTAAACTCAGTGTGTCTAGCATTAAACTCCTTATCTTTCCCCAAAAACCCTTACCTCTTTTAAATTTCTCTACTTCTGTCAAAGATACCAACAGAAGGCATCACATCACCACCAGCACTGTACCAATATTGCCTTGGATTCATTACATTCCCTCACTCCACATAACCAATCAATTGCCAAAATCCTGTTATTTTTAACGTTTACAACTTCACTTGCATCTGGCCTCTTTTCACCATTCCCACAGCTATTGTCTTAGTTTAAAAGCCCTAGTGTATGACAACTGCCTCCTCCTGACCTCAAAATTTTCTTAAGTATGACCCCTCAATTTAATCAATACAGTGGCTTCCTATATCTCCAAAATTTTCTTAAGTATGACCCCTCAATTTAATCAATACAGTGGCTTCCTATATCTTCTAGGATTTAAAAAAAAAAATCCTATTTAGCTTTTAAAACTCTGCACAGCTTTGTCTCAATCTTCCCAGCTTTGATAAGCATTACTCTCCACCTCTCACCCTGAACTCTGAGATGCAGCCAAACTGGCCTTCTCTCTGTTCCTAACACACGACACTCCATCACACAGATGTATGACACTTAACCAGCTTCCTCGATGGCCTAGAATATACTGTGACCTCTTTTGTATTGAAGCACTTAAATATATACTGATTCAATTTGTCCATCTGAGTACAAAACTGCCACAAAAAGCTCAGATGCTCTTTTATGCTTGGCTGTCAGAGTGATGAGTAGTGAAGGCAGTGGAACTTCAATGAGCTGAATGAACTCAAGGTATTCTGAAAGTCTATCTTTGTTGAACCTCTTCCTCCTGCTATGGAGAAGTAAGTCTCTTTTTTCTTAACTGTTGAATGATCATTTGAATGCTGAACATAAAATATTGAAGAACTAGCATCTGGTCAGCCCAAAACATTGGTTTTCAAGCTTTTATACAATTTAGGCTAAACTTAACCTTTTATTCTCTTACCAAAACCCACTGCTCCATCCTTATTTGTCTTCCAACTGCCAAAGAATATACATATACCTACCAAGTGAGGCAAAACAACGGATGTGCTTTGTTGCAGTCAGGAATCCTCTGTTCTAGTCACATGATACTGACTGTCCATGTCATTATATATATATATATATATATATATATATATATATCCTTAAGTTCAGCTTAGATCCTACTGCCTCTTTAAGGTTTCCTTACTCTTCAAACTATTCTTCAAACTTAGGGCTTCCCAGCCAAAATGATCTCTATATTATTTAATGGAAAAGAATTTCTCTGTTTCCCTGTCCTCTGTAAGAGATATATGTTAGCTAGCACATAAACTTAATTATCTCTATAGTGGTCTTTTTTCCAAAAGTCCATCATGGCCATTGCAAAATCACTGCGAAAACTGAGAAGGGCCTCCTGCAGGTGGGATTTGAGCTGAATCTTGAAGGAATCCAGGAAAAATGGGCATTAGGAAAAGGAGGAGAGGAGGATCAGAGCATTCCAAGCATGGAGGACAGCCTACACTAAATACAGAGATGGGAGAATGAGACAGTCAAAGAACTGTAGGTAGGCTGATCACATAATACATTGGAGGGAAGTAAGGAATAAGAATGGAAAAGTAGGAATGTAACAGGTTTTAAAGAGATGTAAATGCCAACAGAAGACTTTAAATTTGATCTTGGAAGTAAAAGGAAGCCATGGGAACCAATGAGCAAGGAGGTGGCACGGTCAGATCTACATTTAAGATTTTAAACTGTTATGTCCACTTTAAATAAAAGATAACAATTTTTTAAAGTTTAACATCTATAGTATTTGTCAGTGTTTTTATTAAAAAGTGTCAGTGCTTTCATTCTGTGAAGTGAGAAATGTCTATAATGATTAGAAATTTCACTTTTCCCAACCAAAAAAAAAAGTGTTAAAATGTCATTTCAAAAAGATACTACTTTTAACTAAATAGACATCTGTTTAAAATGTAGCATCATAAAAGGAAAATTAAATATTTCATGTCCTAATAAAGTAAGTTATATCAAAGCTTTAGTGTTTCACTTAACTTTTAGAATGAAAATTTTTCCTAAATCATTTCATCATTAAAAATTCGGTATGGAATTATATCATACACAATTACATAACTATTACTACGAATATTATACTCCATACTATACCTCATTAGCCCTTGCTACCAATTTTTTCACCATCCAACTATCTTCAGCCCAATGATCTGCTATGTCCTTATCTGAACAGATGATAAAATTATCAAAGTAGATATCAGACGTCATAGACCACAGTTCTAAGCCAAGGGCACTGAAAGAACTCAAAAGAAATGGATTTCTATCCTCATAATAATCTGGATTTGGAATTTTTCGAGGGGTCCATTCTCCCTGGGTAAAAAAACAAAACCAAAAGAAGCTAAGATTTATATATCAATAGATATATACAATAGAGAATAGATAATATAGATACAACAGAGGATAGATAATAGAATTTTATACAACTTATAAAAAAGGCAATGTTGACTTAACTAAATTAGTTATGCTAACTGAAACAACAAAGCTGCTGGAGAGAGATGAGCCAGCACACGTGAGGCAAGTCAAGTCACCAGCATCCACCCTCAGGCACTAACAGAGAAATGACATTGAGAAGAGGCATTCACATCTGCTCAGCTGCCACACCCTGGGTACTGTGGGACCCTGTCCAATGACCTGAAACCCTCCATATGGAAGAAAAAAAGGTACAGAAACTCAGAATTTTAGAGTTGAAAGGAAACTTAGCGAAAAACCAAACCCTGCATTTTAAAGATGAGAAAACTAGAGGTCCATAAGTTAAGCAATTTGCTCATGGTCACGGATAGAGTTAAGGACTAGAACTCCCAACTCTGTGCAAAGCACATCAATTATTTTACCTAACTCGGTTAAGTGTGCTGGATTCAGTGATTTCATTAGTCAGACAACTTGTCTTTCTTTTGTCCGATTTTCTAATAACAATACTCTTTGCGAGTATTACAGACAATTTAAGTTATCTGTGAGATACCTTCAGCTTCATACAAAAAATATGCATACAAAATCTAAAATACATAGCAAATATGAACCTAATTTTAAAACAATGCTTTAGGTAAAAGATATGCACACAACCATTTGTATATAAGATATCTGCTTAAATTTTATTCTAAAAATTTAAAGTAGTCACTTTTTTGGCCATAGCCAATATATAAAAAAGTAAATTATGATGTGGAAGAGTTCCAATCTGCATTGGTGTAGAGTAATATTCACAATGAAAAAACTTATCATTTTTGAAGTATATGTAGTTGAAGAAATTTTATGTATTATTTTATAAGCTATTCTAAGCAAGATATTTGTAGAAGTGCCAAATTTGTTAAAGAACGGAGTATAGAATTACTCAAAAAATATTTTGTCTATTTGTAGACTGTCAAACTATCAGCAAAATAGAAATATAAAAAATCAAAATGCATAACAACACAAAAATTGACATTAAGTTATAAAAATATCAAAATTTTGAATAAAAATGAATATACAATTTATCATTCTGAATGAAAAGAAAAAGCTGAGATACTAAAAACTAAACATATTAAAAAAGCAGTTATGTTAGTCCATTATATTACCAAGAAAAAACTAGAATTTGTGTTATCAGCTACAAAAACTAAAAATGAAGGAAAAGTGGGCAGGGTGTAACTGGTTAAGAGAATAAAACACAATTATTTGACGATAACTTATTAACATGTTAAATCATATTAAAAAACTACTACTACTACTGTTCTTTGATAACCCCTAAAACATGTTCTTAAGAATTAAATCTGACTCTTTCTCTACTTATAATACCATACCATAAAATAACATGTTGATATGACATTTTACAGATCACAGTTTTTACTTCCATTATCTCATCTGACCCTCAACCACACTCTAATGGAAGTTGTTAGGCTAGGTGGTGTAATTCCCATTTTGCCAAATAGTAATCTGAGCCTCAGAGCAGTTAAATGATTCCCAAGATCATAAAGCTAGTAAGCAGGGGTAATATCATATTATCATCCAAAGAGATGATAGAAACCATCTAGCCCTAAACACCTCATTTGACGGAGGAGGAAGCTGAGGTCAAAAGTGGTGAAATGACTTGCCCATGGTTACACAGGTTACAATTAAGCTGGATCACAATTCAAATCCAAATCTGGATTCCAAAGTCATTATTTTCACTCAGGGATAGAGCTTGAACTTAAATCAGTTCTTCTGAATAAGTCCAATATTCTTCCAACTATATGCTATGCTGCCTGAGTTCTTACATACTTTTACTTAGTGCTAATTTTAAATTAAATATATATATATATATATATATATATATATATCTGTATGAAAGCTTATCTAAACACAAAAAACAATAAAATATTCTTTTCTGAGAAAAAGTTTCTAAATTAATTAAATTAATACTGGAAAAATACACTGAGGGTTTAACATTTTAGTCTGAATTATAACTATTATGTCCTAATAAAGTAGCTATGAAATATTTTTATGCAAAGTCAATGTGGACTTATAGAACACAAAACTATCAGGATAGATCACAAAAATGCTTATTTGAGAATCTGGAACAAGCGACTATTATTACCTGATAGTTAGGGTTATCAATCATTGGAGGTTCCCATTTCCCTCTGTACTTTGGATTGTCAATCATGGGAGGTTGCCATTGTCCACAGCCAATCTTACACGCTGGATTAGGAACACGAGGGGCTTCCCATTTGCCATCCATGTCTTCACTCCTATAGATATGAATACATCAGGAAGTACTGAAAAATAGTCTTTACTTGTTTCTTCTCTAGGTTAAGTAAAATATTTGTTACCAAAAAAGGCAGAAAAAGACCTTAAATGTACATTCAGAGTTCAAGGATCCATACCAGTCTGGAGGCTTTTCAGCGTTAGGATCTTCAATATATTCTGGTTCATCATCAAGCCAGCCTTCAGGTTTAAAAGCATCAGGATCTTCTATTTGGGCAGGCTGACTTTCATCCCTTTAAATAGAGAATTAACTAATGTTACTATGAATCCAAAGCACTCCGTATTCTTAAAATGTGCGGCCACTGTTTCATTCAATTTTCATAAAATTCCTTTAATGCCTATATTATACATACCATTAACACTATGTGATTTTTTAAAGTAAATAAATGTTAAATAAATATATTTGAAGTATTTTTAAAAGAACAACCTCTAAGTATTTTCACCTTTAGTTTTGGAAACCCTAATGGCTGTTACCAATAGGAACATTTTTTAAAAATCATTCTAAATGGGGACAGAGCCAAGATGGCAGAGTAGAAAGATGGACCTGTTCTAGCTCTACCCCCACAGCTCATAAAAATACTTGTAAAAAATAACTAAACAAATTCTAGAGCAGGAGAAGTCACAAAACAACAGAGTGGAAGCGATTTCCAGCCCAAAGAAGCCTAGAAGGCTTCTATCACACTGGCCTCAGAGCGGAGCGCAGTCCAGCTTTGGCCACACAGCATGGACAGGACTCGAGCAGGCTTTAGGGCAAGAAATCACGGGTAGCAGCTGTGGTTCCCAGATTTCACAACCCACAAATTCCAAAGATAGCTTTCTCTTTCACCTGAGTGAGAAGGGAACCAGGTCTGGCACCAGCCCCAAACCCAGGGTGTTAGCAGCCACTGTGACAGCAGCATTTCCTTTTGGAGCCCTCAGCATAAAGACTCTGGGGGAATAGAGCAGCCAGAGCACAGGCCAGAAGTAAACTCTTCTCCCTTAATTGTGCCACCTTGGAGGAACTGAGAACTTACAGGTCCCTAGAGTATACATAACCGCCACTTAACAAAGGACTCAAAAGTCAAGTAACTGGTTGGGAAAATGTTCAAAAAAGGGGGAAAAAATAAGACTTTAGAAAATTACTTCCTTGCTGAACAGCACACCATAAGAGGAAGACATAAAAGCTAAGGCTTCTACATCCAAAACCTCCAAAAAATATATGCAACAGTCTCAGGCCATGGAAGAGCTCAAAAAGGATTTTGAAAACCAAGTAAGAGAGGTGGAAGAAAAATTGAGAAGAGAAATGAGAGCAATGCAAAAAGATCATGAAAAGCAAGTCAACAGCTTGCTAAAGGAGACCCAAAAAATGCTGAAGAAAATAACACTTTAAAAATATACTAAGCCAAATGGCAAAAGAGGCCCAAAAAGCCAATGAGGAAAAGAATGCTTTAAAAGGTAGAATGGGCCAAATGGAAAAGGAAATTCAAAAATTCACTGAAGAAAATAGTTCTTTAAAAATTAGAATGGAGCAGATGGAGGCTAATGACTTTATGAGAAACCAAGAAAATAGAAAACAAAACCAAAAGAATAAAAAAAGTAGAAGACAATGTGAAATATCTCACTGGAAAAACAACTGACCTGGAAAATAGATCCAGGAGAGATAATTTAAAAATTATTGGTCTACCTGAAAGCCATGACAAAAAAAAAAAAGAGCCCAGACATCAACTTCCAAGAAATTACAAGGAAAACTGCCCTGATATTCTAGAGCAAGAGGGAAGAACAGAAATGGAAAGAATTCAAAGATCACCTCCTGAAAGAGATCCCAAAAGGAAAACTCCTAGGAATACTGTAGCCAAATTCCAGAGTTCCCAGGTCAAGGAGAAAATATTATAACCAGCTAGAAAGAAACAATTCAAGTATTGTGGAAATACAATCAGGATAACACAAGATTTAAAGGATCAAAGGGCTTAAAATATGATATTCCAGAGGTCAAAGGAAATAGGATTAAAACCAAGAATCACCTACCCAGCAAAAGTGAATATACTACCTCAGGGGCAAAAATGAAATTTCAATGAAATACAGGACTTCCAAGCATTCTTGCTGGAAAGACTAGAGTTGAATAGAAAATCTGACTTTCAAATACAAGAATCAAGAGAAACATGAAAAGGTAAATAGAAAAGAGGAGCCTTAAGGAACTCATTAAAGTTGAACTGTTTAAATTCCTACAAGGAAAGATGTTATTTGTAATGGGTTAAGTATGTATGTGTATATTATATATATGTAAGTATGTATATGTACATGGTTGTATGTGTGTATGTATGTACGTGTATATATATATATATATATATATATATATATATATATATATATATATATACACGTACATACATACACACACACATAGACAAAGGGCACAGGGTGAGTTGAATATGAAGGGAGAATACCTAAAAAAATAAAATTTACTGTTGAATGAAATATTCTAGGAGTAAGAGAAAGGGAGAGGTAAAATGTAGCAAATCATCTCACATAGAAGAAGGAAGAAAGAAGCTTTTACAATGGAGGGGAAGAGGAGGGAGATGAAAGGAAATAATTGAGCCTTACTCTCATGGAATTTGGCTTAAGTAAGGAATAACACAACTCAAATGGATATCGAAATCTATTTTACCCTGCAGGAAGGTGGAGGGAAGGGGATAAGGGAGGGAAGATAATAGAAGGGACAGCAAATTGGGGAAAGGGATAATAAGAAACAAACACTATTGTGGGAGGACAGGTCAAGGGAGAGAAAGGAATAAATGAAAGGCAGGATAGGACAGAGGGAAATGTGGTTAGTCTTTTACAACATAAATATTATGGAAGTGCTTGGCATTGATACACATGTATGACCTATACTGAATTGCTTGTTTTCTCAATAAGAGTGGGTGGGGAGAGAGGGAGAGAATATGGAACTCAAGCTTTAAGAATGAATGTTAAAAACTGTTTTAGCATGCAACTGGAAATTAAGTTATATAGGCAATGGGGTATAGAAATCTATTCTGCCCTACAGGAAAATAGAGGGAAAGAGGGATGGAAGAAGGGTAGGTAATAGAACGGAGGATAGACTGGAGGAAGGGGTGCATGGGGTTCATGCTGTCCTGGGGTGGGGGTGGGGAGAGATGGGGAGAAAATTTTGAATTCAAATTCTTATGGAAGTGAATGTTAAGAACTGAAAATAAATTATATATAAAAAATAAATTAAAAAACCCTCTTACTGAAAAAAAATCATTTTGAATAACAATATAGGAGTACATATTCACATATATCACAGGCCTATGAAGATCATCTCAGCAGCAGAGTAATCCCTTCTACAGCACCATGGTCTCCAGTCCAGTGAGGGGTATGAGCGCTATCTCTCAGGACACCCCATCCCACTTTGTGACAATTCCAGCTGTTGGAAAGCTTTTCTCGCAGGCTTGGATTTGGGGAGGCAGTGTATAAGATTAAAGAGTTACTGCTCTTCATGACTTCATTTTAAAAAAATAACTAACCTATAATTCTGACAACAGCCTACAGCAGTCAGTACTATCTTTCCTGACTGATCACTTTGAAAAAAAGACATCATTAGGAATAACCAAACTTCAAGAGAACAGAACGACTTTGATGAAAATACCACCCTGCTCCCTAGGAAAAGTAAATCTGATATTCACAGAACAGCTGATGTAACATATGAAAGTAAAACTGCTAAGTAGGAATGATTCTATCTTAGTTCATTTTTTTAATTCCTATATCTCTCTATTGTACAGTGTTTTTTCCATGATTTTTTCTTATAAAAATTCAGTAGGATGTTCTTGCTGCTACGTGAACTTCACCTGCACCCCATGTATCTGGAATAGAAGGCACAGTCATTAAATAAATATTCCTTTGATGCAACCTCCAAACTTAAAGCAAGTGACAACATAGTGTTGCTGAATAAGTCTCAGGTTAATAATCAGGAGATCCAGGTTTTATTCTATAGCAACTTAACTTCCTTGGGTCTCAATTCCCTTGTTAAAATAAATGGACTATACTAGTCGTTATCTAAATTCTTCAGTTTTAACATAGCATAATTCTTTTGAATGCTTCCCAGTTAACTGCTGTATCAACTGAACCCCAGTACTCTCTATTGCCAATTGTGTAAAAACAATGCCTCTCCAGTTTGTGAAACTAGAGTCAAATTGGATTTTAACTCATAGCATAGTTTAAAAAAACCAACAACATATCTTTCAACATAACCCAGGAAAAAGCTAAGTGTTTATCTCAAGTTTGGAAAATATTTCTTTTCCTTATTCACATATTCTAATTTTACATCTAAATTCCTGACAAACATTTCCATTTTATATTACTTTGCACTATATAGAGACTGAGAAGTTTTACCTATGTAGGATTGAGAATGGTAAAGGGGGGATGTAATCCTTAGTGTTTTATAAAATAAAATATATCATGTCACAAAGGTACCCATTAGGTCAAACTAATACTTCCTCCGGATGCTTGAGAAATGCATGGTACAAGAAAATCACTACCTTACATATCAGGATTTTTGTTTTAGGAACTTAACTCAAAACTATAAACGTAATAGCTCTTCCCCTGAAGGTCCCAAATGACAAAACAGCTATAGGCTGACTTTTCATAACACGTCAGAAAGTCAATTTAATGAGGACTGCTTAGAAATTAGTTGTTCCACAGTTAGCTCCAAACACTTCAGTAGTTCTAGTGTGGATTTCTACATTAAAGCAATAATGATGATTCTCAGACAAAAAGATAAGGCTAAATGATGTTCATCATATTCTGTCTTAAGTAGAGGGAAAAATTCATAGGAATATTTTCATTACAATGGTTTCTTTAAAAAACTATTAGTATTTAAAAGTGATATAAATTTCATAAAGGTAGAAAAGTCAGAAAGTACGTCTCATTCACTGATTCACTGATTTAATAAGTATTTATTGAGTACCTACTATATGCAAGTTACAAATGCAGTTGTAATTTCATTTTAATAAACAATACCTTACTTACCAATCTTCTGGTTTAACAGAAGCGTTATCAGGGATTTCTAGTCTATCATCCCAATCATCAGGTTTTTTGTCATCAGGATCTTCAATTTCTTTAGGAGGGTTGATTGGAGGGTCTACATCCTCTAAAAGGCTTCCCTGGTTTACAACCACTTGGTCAACATACACTTCAAATGTATTATCTGGATTCATCACTAAAGTTCAATTTAAACGCATAAGTTAGTTGGTGTGGCAACTTTATAATGACAATCTTCTAAAAGAAAACTGATTATAAGCCAAATGGAAAAAGTTGTAATTTGGTAACAGGTAAAAATGAAATTGAAACAACAAATGCATACAACTCTCTACACATCTGACTCTTTCCCAGCTACAAGTAGCTGAGTCACTAGTATTCTGAAGAAAGGGAATCATAATAGTTTGGAATTCAAATTTGTGATGCTCCCTTGGAGAACAGCAACAGCAGAATAGAGAGATAGGCAAAATCAAGCCCGCAATATGTTCTAGACTTGTTTGGTCCCCATGCTACTTCAGCTTTCTTAGTAAATTTTCTTGTACTCACTAATCACCATTAAAAGAAACAGCCTCTCGAGGTTATCATTCACATGCAAGTAATAAAAATTTATTTCAACAGGAAATAGTTATTACTAGATAATCTCAATACTCCTGACAAGTATCCAGTGCCCTAGGCTGGTACCTACTATTCTAGACCACTGAACTATGACACAGGATACTTTATTTACCTAATAATGAAAAAAAAAAACATAGGTAGGGTAGAGTAGAAATAAATAATAAATAACTGTCATTTAAGCATCATTTGAAAACATGTTTTATAAGATGTAACACTTGCCACATACTTTATCATCATTTGCTGTAGTGCAGCTAGGTGGCACAGTGGATAGGACAGAGCACTGGCCCTGGAGTCAGGAGGACCCAAGTTCAAATCCTGCCTCCTTACTAGGTATGTGACTCTGGGCAAGTCAGTTAACCCTAACTGCATTCCCCAAAAATCATCCATTTTCACAGTAATACCAAATCATCCAAATTAAATGTGAGCTGAAATTTAAAAGATTTTGCATGAATAATACTGATACAACTAGGATAAGAAGGGAAGCAGTTAGCTGGGGGGAAAACTTGGTATGACTATCTCTGATAAGTGCATACTATCTAACATACATAGAGAACTAACAGAAATAGAAGGTCAAAATTTACTTCCCCAATAGGTAAGTGGTCAAAGCATATGAAAACATGCTACTCAAAGAAAGAATAGCAAATTATAAACATTGACACAAAAGAATTTTCCAAATCACAAATGATAACAGAAACGTAAATCAAAATAACCACAAGGTTTTACCTAATACTCAGCAAATAGGCAAAGATGACAAAAGTCAACACTGCAGGGATCAGAGACAGACAACACATTGTTGGTCCAACCATTCTGGAAAGCAATGCAGAAAAATGGCTAAAATGTCCACACCCTTTGACTCAGGGATTCCGTTGCACAAGAAAGCCAATGGCAAAAAAGAACTTTTGTTGTAGAAAGAATTAGAAACAAAGTAGTTGACCATCAATTGAGGAATGACTACAAAAATTATGACACACAAATGTAACGAATATTGCTGTCATAAGAAATGATAAATACAGTGAATATAAGAAAGTACACAAAAGACTGATGTGAACTGATGCAACGTGAACTAAGCAGCACCAAAAAAATAATAGAGTTACTACAATGCTATCTCTCAGATTAGATTTTTTTTCCCAAAAAATAAACTATAAAGATATTATCATGGTTAACCATTCTCAGAAGCCTAAATTTCCTGTTAGTTTTATAAAAGTGAAGAGGTTATACAGGGCAGAGGGCAAATTTAAAGAGCTGCTCCATCTGCAAAACAAATCTTTGAGGGGAGCAGAGCCAACATGGAGGAGTAACAGCACGGACTTTCTAGAGCATTTCCCTCAAGCACAGCCAAATACCTGTAAAAAATGACTCTAAACAATTCTGGAGCTGCAGAACTCACAGAATGACAGACTGAAGCAAATCTCCAGCTCAAGACAGCCTGGAAGGTCGCTGGGAAGCGTCTATCGCACCACTGGGAACAGAGCACAATACAGTTTGGGCCAGCACAGATGGGGCCTGAGCAGACCTTGGAGCAACTGAATCTCAGGTAACTGTGGCGGTCTATAGACTTCATGACCCCAAAACTCTGAGGACAAATTGGAAGGTCAGTGGATAAAGTTTGTGGGAGCAATGTGTGAGAGCGGAGTGGTCCAGAACCCAGTTCTGGGCCAGCAGAGGAGAGAGGGGGTGGAGGAACCCCTCAGCAGCCACAGCAGCAGCAGGGGCAGCTGCAGTCACTGTTTCTAGAGTTTTAGGCCCACAGATTGTGGGGGGATCAAACTGCTGATGGTGCACCCTCCACCCCTACTGGAAGCAGAGAACCAACTTGACAAAAAGCTCAAAAATCAAGTAAATGGCTGGGGAAATGAGCAAAAACCAGAAAAAGAATCAGACTATAGAATCTCACTTTGGTGACAAGGAAGACCACAGCACGCAAAGAGAAGACTGCAAAGTCAAAGCTTCTGCATCCAAAGCCTCCAACAATGCAATGGTCTCAGGCCATGGAGGAGCTCAAAAAGGATCATGAAAAAAAATGGGAGGAATGCAATAAAAATTATGAAAAACAAGTCAACTGCTTGCTAAAGGAGACCCAAAAAATGCTGAAGAAAATAACACTAAAAACTAGACTAACTCAAATGACAGAAGAGATTTAAAAAGTCAATGAAGAGAAGAATGCCCTACAAAGCAGAACTGGCCAGGTGGAAAAGAAGGTTCAAAAGCTCACTGAGGAAAATAATTCCTTAAACATCAGAATGGAGCAGATGGAAGCCAATGACTATGAAAAAAAAAGAAATTATAAAACAAAACCAAAAGAATGAAAAAGTAACAGACAAGGTGAAATATTTCATTGGAAAAACAACTGACCTGGAAAATAGATCCAGGAGATAATTTAAAATTTACAGGACTACCTGAAAGCCATGATCAAAAAAAGAGCCTAGACATCATCTTTCATGAAATTATCAAGGAAAACTGCCCTGATATTCTAGAACCAGGGGGCAAAATAAATATTGAAAGAATCCATCAATCGCCTCCTGAAAGATCCCAAAAGGAAAACTCCTAGGAATATTGTAGCCAAATTCCAGAGCTTCCAGGTCAAGGAGAAAATATTGCAAGCAGCCAGAAAGAAATTGAGTATTGTGGAAATACAATCAAGATAACACAAGATCTAGCAACTTCTATATTAAGTGACTGTAGGGCTTGAATATGATATTCCAGAAGTCAAAGGAACTAGGATTAAGAATCACCTACCTGGCAAAACTGAGTATAATCATTTAGGGGAAAAAATGATCATTCAATGAAACACAGGACTTCCAAGTTATTCTTGATGAAAAGACCAGAGCCAAATAGAAAATTTGACTTTCAAACACAAGAATCAAGAGAAACATGAAAAGGTAAACAGGAAAGAGAAATCCTCCCTTATACTCACCCTATATATTCAATCTATCATCAAATTTTTTTTCTATCTTTATATCACTTACTCCATTTACACACCTACCATCTTAGTTCAGGTCCTCATCACTTCTCATTCAGACTAAACCTCTTATTTTGTCTCTCTACTCCTATCCATCTTCCACAGTTGCCAATGTGATTTTCCTAAACCCTAAGTCTGATCCTGTCATTACTCTATTTTTTTTTTTTGAGAACTTCAAAAACTTTATTATGGAAAAGAAATTGAAGAAGTCATTAACAAACAAAAACAAGAGGTGCAAGTTGAAAACTACCAGATACATTTACAAGGAAATTCCACGAAACATTTATTGTATTTTTTCTTTTGTTTTTCTGCTCAGTATTTGGTTTGATGTGTTTTTTTCCTTAAATAATGATTTTATTTGTTTTCGGTGTTCTATAATCACTTCCATATATCTTAGATTTTTTTCTCCTCCCTCTTCGTTTTTCCCCACTCCCTCCCAGAGACGGCTTACAATCTTATACAGGTTCTACACATATGTTCCTATTCAATACAATTTCACCAAAGTCATGTTGATTAGAAGAATTAAAATGAATGGGAGAAACCATAAAACAAAACAACAGAAAGCACAAAAGAAAATGGTCCGCTTCGTTCTGCAATCCAATTCCACAGTTCTTTCTCTGGATGTGGAAGGCGTTTTGTCTCAAAAGTCCATTCAGAATTTTTTAGGTCCTATGAAGGACTAAGTCTACCAGAAAAATTCCTCACATACTCTGGCTGTTACTGTGCACAACGTTCTCCTGATTCTACTCCTTTCACTCAGCATCAGTTCATATAACTCCTTCCAGGCCTCTCTGAAGTCTTTCTGTGCATCATTTCTTGAATCTCCTTTTCCATTTGGCTAATTCTGCTTTTGAAAGCATTCTTCTCCTCATTGGCTTTTTGAACTTCTTTTGCCAGTTGAGTTAGCTTATCTTTCAAGGTGTTATTTTCTTCAGCATTTTTTTGGGTCTCCTTCAGCAGGGTGTTTACTTGTTTTTCATGCTTTGCTTGCATGTCACTCATTTCTCTTCCCAGTTTTTCCTTCACCTCTCTAATTGTGCATCATTTCTTATGGCACAATAGTATTCCATTACATTCACATACCACAACTTGTTCAGCCATTCCCCTGTTGATGGGCACCCCTTTGATTTCCAGTTTTTGGCCACCACAAAGAGTACTACTATAAATATTTTTGTACATGTGGGACCCTTTCCCATTTTTATGATATGTTGGGGATACAGTCCTAGAAGCAATATTGCTGGGTCAAAAGGTATGCACATTTTTTGTAGCCCTTTGGGCATAGTTCCAAATTGCTCTCCAGAATGGTTGTACCAGCTCACAGCTCCACCAACAATGAACTAGTGTTCCAACTCTCCCACATCTTCTCCAACATTTATCATACTCCTGGTTTTGTCATGTTAGCCAATCTGATAGGTGTGATGTGGTACCTCAGACTTGTTTTGATTTGCATCTCTCTAATCAATAGTGATTTTCCATATTCCAATAGCATTTTTCCATATGACTATAGATAGCTTTAATTTCTTCCTCTGAAAACTGCCTGTTCATATCCTTTGACCATTTATCAACTGGGGAATGACTTATATTCTTGTACATTTGACTCAATTCTCTATTTTAAAAATGAGGCCTTTATCATAGACACTAGCTATAAAAATTCTTTCTCAGTTTTCTGCTTCCCTCCTAATCTTGGCTGCATTGAGTTTAGTTGTGCAAATACTTTTCAATTTAATGTAATCAAAATTATTGGTTTTGCACATCATAATATTTTCTATCTCCAGTTTGATCAAAAATTTCTCCACTCTCCATAAATCTGACAAATACACTATTCCTTGCTCCACTAATTTGTTTATGGTATCAATCTTTATACCTCGATCATGTATCCATTTGGATTTTATTCTTGTTTATGGTGTCAGGCATTGGTCTATGCCCAGTTTCCACCATACTGTTATCCAGTTTTCCCAGCAATTTCTGTCAAACAATGAGTTCTTATCCCAGAAGCTGGGGTCCTTGGGTTTATCAAACAGTAGATTGCTATAATCAAATATAAACTCCTGTCTTGACATTTAAAGCTCTTCCCAAGCTGGTTCCTTTCTGCCTTTCCAGCTATCATATGTTACCCCCTCACCATACTATGCATTGTCTATCCTCATACCTGTAATGCATCCCTACCTCTTGAAATTCCAAATTTCTTGCAAGATTCAGTTCAACCACAATCTTCCAATATGAAACCTTTCTTGATACCTCCCTCCCCAGCTGCCTCCCTCCAAAACCTACCCTTCTTCATTTTACATATTCTGTATGCAGTTATATGTGTATACATTCTCTCAGTTATGTTATGTGAGGTTATGTAAACTCACTAATGTCAAATGTTTCACTTTTGTCTTAGTATTCCCAATATGTAACACAGTGCCTGACCAAGAGTAGGCACTTAATAATGCATAGTGATTGACAGATGGTTCTGAAAAAAGATTAGAAAAATGGACTAGGTAAGTATTTGCTTCAGATCATTTAGATGCTGCCCTAAAGTTCACAGGATAATAAGATTTAAAAGTGAAAGACTGAGTTTCTTTCCAGCTTCAACTTTCTCTTATTCATCAAGTAAAACTTAATTTTCTATTCTGTAATCTATTTGTTGTTTCTCATTATTTTCTCTAGGTAGTGAATTGGTTTTAGTATTTTTTCATAATAACTCTGAGATAAAAAAATTCATTCGACATGTGTATTTTGTTTTTAATATATTTATACATGTGGTAATTCTTTCCTCTATCAAGGAAGGAAAATTTAAGAAAATACTGCTTGGTCATCAGTAACTTTCTGGACACCCTCCCCCTGCCCAAGCAAACCAACCAACCCATCAACAGCAGCACATCAAATCATACTCAACAGATTAAAAGTCAGAACCCACATTCAAAAGAGTCAGCAAAAACGGAAAGGTATAAGCTACCCTTATCCCTTTTGCTTTGAGAATGGTGTTGCATTTATATCCCTTCAATATCATTTATCTAGTCTCTGTTTTCAGGATTTTTTTCCCCTATATTTGAAAGAACCTCAGGATTCAAATGCACAGAAAGAAGCAAAAAAAGCAAAAACAAACATCTATTTTAAGACAGAAAAAGAGTCAAGTTACTAAATAAAGATGAAGGTCTAGGTAGGTACACTTCCACCTCTTTCCCCCAGCTGATAAGCCCCATGTCTCACGTTTGTCTCACACATAAAGTTTAGAAGAAAGGAGAAGATAAGCATTCCCACAAAGCTTTGGCTACCAAAATGATAAGGAAAGATCCAAAAAAACAGGGGAGTCAGAATTGGCTTGGTGCAAAAATGTCCTTGGCAGCAGCGAATTTGGTCAAGAACAGAAAGGGAGATAGAGAGAAAATGGCCACTGGCATTAAGGTAACTGTGAGCATGAAGGCCCAGCAGATATTTTCACATGATGAGACTAAGCCCCTAGACAGAAGATGACAAAAGTGGTACCTGGGAGAAAAAGCTGAAGGCAGAATTTATATATAAATGAGACTGCGGGTGACTACCCTTGAATTAGACAGAGACCACCAGAGTATCCTATGTCATGACTCCCCTCCAAATGACTGAACATCAATTCTCTAAGAAAATTGGTCTTGAATAGAAAAACAGACCTCCTAGCTCCCCCTGTGGAAGCCAATTAGGCAGAGGGTGAATCTAAGGACCAAACTTTGTTTCTCAGAGTTTGAAAACATACCTTCTACTAAAAGAGTTGGGCTACAAGGAACCACGTATGGATATATGGCTCATATTGTCATTACTTTAACCTGTAAGATTTTGATTCTTTTTTCATTGACAGTTATGAGTAAAGAATTGTATACAGTTAAAACCATGATGGGGTGATTAATTGCATTTTTTTTAAAGTAGGGAAAGGAAGATGCTATTGCTTTTTAATGGGGAGAATGTACTATGAGGCAAGTCTAATTAAATAAATCCACATACACCAAAACTCCAAAAACAAATGACTACATAGAAAGGGAGGAGCCCAGCAATTAAAAGGGTCTGACACTTGACCAGCCCCCTGGTGGTTAAATTAAGAACTAAACTTCATAATAAAAAAAGTGTCCCGAAAGTCTTAGTGTGGTTTTAAGCTTTAGTAGTTGAAATTTATTTACATCCTCTTGCTCAAACACCATAAAACTGACAAAATGAGTTACTATCTTAGCCTAGCCATTTCCTGTAAGATCTTTGAAGGACAGTAAGAATAAGGAATTTTATGTCATCATGTTTATATACATATATATATATGCACACACATAAACACACACACATTCTCAACATATATTTTTCGTGGCATCCTTTCATTAGCAACAAAAGTATTCAGTAATGCTATATATCCCATTCCTTTTGGAAAAAAAGTACAACTAATAAAAGCACAACTAACTTTCCTTCCCGCTGCAACTTAGATTCTGAAAATAGCTTTAGGCTTTAAATTTAAATTAAAACTACCAAAGCCAAAACAAGAAGGCATAATATAATAATAATACTAATCCAATGGTTATACTAGTAATCTCCTGCTTAAAAAGTGATAGGAATTCACCAAATAAGTTCTATATTCTTCTTAACACAGAAATAGTTTTTTTCTTCAAAACAATTCCTAATAAAAAAAAGCTTTAAGAATCATCCTTTTTTGTAACTCTTGGTAACTGTAACCCACTTCAGAACAATGCAAGAGTATATGAAAGCACAGCTTTAACAGATAATAAAAATCTGATTGAAATATTTGGCAAAACAATTCCATTTCTAACCTGGTCTATTAAATAATCACTTTAAATGAAATTAAAAGGATATACCAAGTGTGTAGAGATGTGTCTTCTTATCAGAAAAAAACTTTTTCAAGTCTACATTTGGAATTTTAGCATGCTTCTCTTCAAAAACTTCAGTTTTAGGATGTTTATATCTAAAGATCAAATGAAGTTTATGATCTTCTCCACACTTATCTGGTCCAAACATAATGGTGTAGGGTGTTTTATCAAAGAAATTTTCCTGCAAAAGGGGGGAGAAAGGGGAGAGGCGAGAGATGTCTTAATAATAGGTACAGGATTACAAAATATTTAATGAACTCCTCCTGTTCTCTACGCAATCTATACAAATATACATATATGTGTATATATATATATATATATATATCCCTTAAGATATATTTTATATAAGAAAATTATTCTCAATATATGAAAGATTACTTGAAAAGAATAATTTTATGAACACTAATAGACTAAATAGAAAAAAATTAATGTAGGAGGCAGCAGCAGAAAGAGCACTGAACTATAAATCAGAACAATGACATTTTGCAAACGCCTATCACTGTGGAAGGTTCTGAAGTTACCATATCAATCAACGTTTTTATATGCTCCTTTTCACCTTATAATATGACTTTTAAAAAAAGAACCTGTGATTTCACTGGTGTAGAAAACTCTCTGTAAGCTAATTCTTCTACTAATGCAGATAGGCACCTGGTCCCCAACCTATAGTCTTGAGAATTGCTTGGGACACGGAAAAGTAAAGTGACTTGCCCAGTATGTGTACGAGGACTTAAACTTGGATCTTCCTGACTCAAAGGCCAGCTATCAGCTAAGGCATGTTGCCATACCATAAGGCTTAAAATACTTCAATGTTTGATATATTAAAGTTTCTGTAGAAGAGAATCATTTTCTACTTAAAGAATTAATATCATTTAATATCAATTTTCTTTTAATGCACAAAAGGGAAAAAGTAGCAAAAGTATTACTCCAACAGGCACAGAAGGGTCAAAGAAACCATACAAACTAGCTTATTTTCAATCATTTCTACTCCCAGTGGAATTGTATTTTCAAGTGATCTTGACCAATTGTGAATGCTACCACAAACTGCTACTCTACAACTTCTATTTGATACAATGCACTAACCCATATTTTATAGAACTAGGGTTCTTTATCTCTTCTGTGTTATAAAGTTCCCCAGTAACCCCACAGTGAAGTTAATCAACATATGGACCCCTTCTCAGAATAATGTTTTTTTAAATGCATAAAATACTAAAAGTTATAAAAAATAAGAAACTCTACTACAGAAAATTCTATCAAATTGTATGTTAAATTATTCCTCCTCTCAAATGGATTGAATAAAATAGGAGTTTAATCAAAGTGTTTTCCAAAGTTACAATTTTCTAAATCTTTTGTGCATTCACTCTGTAACTTTTCTCTTAACAATATAAACAAAATGCTTCATTATCACTTGTGTTATATTGCTTTTCTGAACTTGTGAATCTCATTTTGAAATTATACATAAATTTACCTTACTCCTACCTACAGTATTTCAAAATCATGCTTTATAATTTACAATTACAGTAAAATTTTAATAAAGTTGATACTAATAAGTAACATAACTAACAAAAGGACAAAAGCTTTTAGTTATGTTGAGTTTTAGAAAGTCAGAAGTTATTTCAATTACCCTTAATTTTAACATTTGTTCAATTTACTAAATATATCTTTAAAAACGTGTACCAATTCAATAAAATTCAATATTAATAGCTCATACCAGATTCAAATAATCATTATCTGTTAGAAGCTTAATGTATGCGCCACCACAATCCATGCCATTCTGAAAATTTACTTCGTATCTGCATAAGTGAAAAACAAGAAATCATTAAAATGACTACTTTTTATTTATCAATATGAAATGAAGTAAAGCATCCTGCACATCAGTAAGTGATCTCAAAATAATTCCTATAATCTCTACAGCAAACAAGCTTCAATATGTCCTGTTAAAATACAATTTGAATCCCTGAAATACAAAAATGAAAGTTAATTCTCTCCCATACAAAACACAGGCGAATCTTCAAGAACACCTGAAAAATATAAAATTTAAACTGAGAAAATGTCCTGTGTCCATAATATGCTCTAATAAAGCTTCAAGACAGAACTTCAAATATCTGTGAAACTAAAATTCACACTTCAAAAGAGAAAGATCCACAGGCTTTTTTCTTCATGATAGTTTGCTTTTTATCTCAGTAACAAAATATTTAATGGAATCTCCAGAATTCAGATCATCCGGATTACCTGCCTTTCAGCCAACCTAAACCCATAGTGGTTGATTATTCAGTCAAATGCTTCTAAGAAAAGATACTTTATAACTTTCTTTAATAACCTGTCACAATCTTTACATATCCAGATTCAGGGCAAAGCATCAATGAATGAGATTATTCTCATCAATCTTTTGCTATTGTGTGTGCCTCTGGTGGTTACATGCCCTCCTGGTTAAAAGAGTAAATATGTCCTTAGGCAAGTCATTCAACCCTCTTTGCCTCATTTTTCTCATCTGTAAAATGGCAAATTTTACAAATGGCAAAACACTCCTATACCATTGCCAAGAAAATCCCAAATGGGATCACAGAAAGTTGGACACGACCGAAAAATGACTGTAGAACGATAAGGACAAAAAAGTTCCTAGTAATATGGGCAAAATAATCTGACCATGGTATGTGCCTATCAGGAATCTTCAGCTGGTCATCCTCTCCCCACCCCCAGCTCAGCACCAGAGACCTTCACAATTCGGCTTCAGCTTCGTTTTGCAAGTTTACTATACATTCTTCCCTTTTACTTCTTCCATAAATTGGCCTAGGGGAGCTTCCTCAGAGTTAGCATTCTATCTCCTTCCTCCATCCTTTCACGCAGGCTCTCATCCACATTTACCTTCACCTTTTAGTACACCCTGGTTATCCTTCAAGACTTAGTTTAAATGCTGTTTCCTGCAGGAGGCTTTTCTTGAGCCCACTGTTTGTGCTCTCTCCCCCATCAAATAATCATTAGTATAATTTATATGCTTACATGTTACATTCTTCCTCTCAAATGCAAGTTTACTTGAAGGCAGGAATTTTGTTTCACTTTTGTATATGCTAGTGAGGACCTAGAGAACCACATGGCTTTGAGGTCGCAGGTTCCCCACCCCTGGTAGCACACATATTAATTTAAGATTGGACTGAAAATATCCTTTAAAATGACTAGGTTTAAATGAAAATATCTGTGCAATAAAAATTTCTTTAAAGAAAAGTTGGCAAATAAATCAATGGCTTTTTCTGATATACATTAAAATATCTTGATGCCAATTAAGTTCATTTAACTTCTTTAATGCTCTCCTCAATAGAAATAAAAAACAAATATTTACTATCTCCCTGAAATAAACTCTTCTCAGGGATAGGATCTTCCAACCTTTAACATCCAGTACTGTAAGGAGAAATTTGCTTGCTTGTCAGGCACTGATTTGTGTTAAAATAATGAATGCTAATTTCATCATTTCATCCCTGAGCCTTTCATTGAAGCACTGGAAAAAAAAAAGCTGTGAATGTTGGCAACTTTTGTTGCTTTTCTTTCACCTCTGTTATTTAAATTCTGGAGTAAAAAACATAACTCCTAGAAGGCTGCCAAATTCTAAATATAGTGGTAGGAGTAACCTTTGACATTCTGAGGATGAGAGAAGAGAGACTGAATTTTCAATAGAGTAAAATCTTAATGATAAACTAAGCTGTTTTCAACTCACAACTGCATTCTTTAAAGCCTACCTATAAATGAACATGGTATAGACTTACATGTGTACACAGATGGGTTACAACTGTGTAAAAACATGCAATAGCAGTAATGATAAGAAGAGGATCTGTAGTGTTGTAAACGGTTTAAAGTTTAATGTCTGCTACATTTTTTTTTCTGTCAAGCTGCTAAAGTCCATGAGGGAAAAAAAAATTCTTATCTATAACTGGTAATTAAGACACTGAAAGTTTCAGTTAAATTAAAAATACTAATATTTAAAGTAGTTTTCTTTTTTTTTTTTTGGTAATAATTCTTTTATACAACCTGTGAATTTTCACTAATGGCTGACTGGCAAACAATAATTCATCATTCAAGTTGACTGCTCTCTTACTTAAGCACAAGAACTTAAGCTAGCATATTAACCTAAAACAAAACATGAATGCTGAATAGTGGAGAGAGCCCTGGAATTTAGAGTCAGCATGTTCAAAAAGTGCTCTGACAACTAATCTGTTGTGTGAACTTTCCATTTAACAGTTGAGCTTCAGTTTCTTTGCCAATAAAATGGCAATGATATACCCCTCCCTCATTCTTCATGCGTTTCTTGTAAACAGATTGTTGGATTCTGATTTTTAATCAATTCTGCTATCAGTTTCTGCTTTATAGATGAGGTTCACACACAAAGTTACAAATATCTGCCTCACAGATCTGCTGTGAGGAAAATACATATCCCAATATAATTCATGTTCTTTTCAAATAGCAAATTTTATATAGCATTTTTATGTAACAAATTTAGGTTGCATTATTTTGTTGTAAAGAATTAAACATTTAAATGTGTAACAAATTAATGTATCAGCTGCTTCATACCTAATTGGTTTCACACTCAACAGGATACTAAATTTCTACAAAGGGAGGCAAGTTTGCAAGGAAAGTTAGTACTCTTAACTGATATCTAAATGTATGTATTAAATATTTCAAATTTACAAAATTGTAAGTTCTGAGAAAGCATCACAAAACTTACTGAACTATCAAAGGTTTATCTGCAAAAATAAATGGTTTTGATAACAGAGCTGATATTGCATGATGCTTTGCTTGTGATTTCAAAACTAGTCCTCTGTCACCAGGCACTCTGTTTTCTTTCAAATCTTCTATTTCCCATCTTCCTATAAAAGGGAAAAAAAGGATAGTGAAAAAATCATTTTTACAGAAGAAAAATCAAGAAGCATATACACTAACTATAACATCTATGTTAGTCAAGAAAATGTACCATTATCTTTTGTTTTGAGAAGGCAACATACTATGTTAAAACTGGTTTATTCAACCAAAAGATTCTTGCCTATCATGTTTTTAAATGTTAGTGTCTGTGGGGAACTACAAAATCTGAAGTGCTAAGATGTGGGGATTTAATTGTGTTCACTATGTGTTGTCTTCAAGTCACTGCACCATGATCATCAAGCAGTCTCACTGGTTTTCTAGCTGTCTTCCTCCCTTTGCTGTACCTGATTTAACTATTTTTAGCTCTACTCCCTGCAAAGTATCTTCAGATTCTTTTTTGCTTAGCCTAATCTCTAGTTGGGACTTGACCGTTCAAGTCTTCCCTCTTTTCTTTACTCCTTTAGCATTTTTAAGTGCCTTTTTGACTTAGGCAGTTAGACAAAGAAGTATACTTTTTAACAGCCTGGTATTTTTGAGCCTTTGCCCATTAGTTATCCAAGGATTCCAATACTCCATATGTTGAAAAATTTATTATCAGTATTGTATCCTCTTCTATCATAAACATAGTCTAAGAACTTTAAGTCTATGTTTTTCTCTATACCAAATCAAATGCTTTCTTTAAATAATAAACCCAATGGGCTCCTAATATTTTCTGTATTAGTAATTATGATGGCAAAGAAATGGTGTACTACAGAAAAGCACCTATGGAAAACTACCTTTTAATGTCTTCATTATGGACAACTGATACAAGACCATTCAGTTCTTTTTGCTATTTTTATAGAGAGAAGAAATTGGGTAGGTATAGGGTCAGTGGTTATCTTCTCAAGTGTCTTTTTTGGTAAAAGCACCATGAGTGCTCTTGATCATTCTTTTAGAGCTCCCCTCTTTGGAACTGCAGTTAAGTCTGAAAATAGTCTCAAGGCTTTTTTGGCTTGATCTTTCAAGCTTTTTTTTCTCACTGACATATGAACTTGATAACACGTTTTTAAAAACTGAGTAATTACATAGCACAATTCTTTAATTCCCCAGTCCCCACAAGGATTGGATGTTAAATTTAATTATTCTGTGATCACTAACACAGCAGTCTTTTTTCATTGAGTAATAACCCCATCTTGTGGACTTTTAGGATATTGTGGCTGTAGATTTTTAAAACCATGCTGAGTTTACACAACTACAAGCACTAAATGGAATGTACTGACTATGGAACAGGCATCAGAGAGGTACAACTTTAGAAAACTTTGAGTGGAAAGAATGAAATCAAATTGAGGAATAATTTTGGCCATTAGACTGAAGGATTCCCCACCCCATGGTATATGTTAACAATCTATTGATCAAAATATTTAACTGATCAGGAAACCTTATTCCCAGACTAATTATAAAGAATTTCACAGGACTTCAGTAAAATCCAATGGTTCTTAGTATTACTCATAAAGACCTGGTTTATGGCTAAATTTAAAATATTATGATATTTCAAAACAAAGTTTCAGTGATATCACAATAAAACCAGTATTTTAATATATAATACATATAATTTAATATACTTTGGGGGGCAAGCAGAAATAAGCGAGATAGGAACCTTGAAACACCTTTTATCACAATCCTTCGATAACTTGTCATTCAAAGAACAAAAAATATTATTACATAAAAGTTAGACTTAAAATCTGATTTGATGCAATAAGAGAGTTCCCTAAACCATTCCAGGAGTTTTGATTAATAGTACTGAGCCAGGGGAAAAAAAATGCCACTTATTAGCATGTAGATGTCAAAAGCTTCTTAAACTCTTAAATAGATGATAGGAAAAGGAGAAAGTAAAGGGGTTAAAACATTTTTATTATTTTATTAACTTTTGTAAGTATGTAGACTAGTGTTTTTTGTTTCCACTTTATGTAAATGACACTAATAGAAAAGGATAGAGTCTTGTTTGATAAGTTAACTAAAAAACGGCAATGGGAAAGCTAAAAAATAAATCCACAGACTGAAGCTGATCACAGTATTCTTTTCCACTCCTATTTTGCTGAGTTGCATGTTCCCATGGAGACCACAAGTTTTGAGTTTAAAATAACTTAAGTTTTATAAACATAGCTTCTTTTAATGTACACATACATATTTTTTTAAATTTGCTAAGTTCTTACATGTAGTCAGAAATTCAAATCACTGAAAACTTTTACACAAAGTTTCTATTCTATAAAGTGGAATACACTAATTTTTATTTAATGACAAAATGTACAGCAAATTAACTTTTTTCTGACTCCTCCCAGTGGTTACCTCCAAAAAAAGGCCCAATTCTTTGTTCTTCCTTGTCCCTGAAATACAACATTGCTACCCTAAGATTTTTGGCTCAGATTATATTTATTAAGTACTAGATACTACCTAGAAACTTTTTAGCTTAAAAGAAATACTGCTCAAAATACTAGCAACTCAAGGGCATTTTGAATCGAAATATGGATGCCTGGGTTCAAATTCTAGCTCTACAATTAAGCTTTCACAACATCAGTTTCCTTACAGGACTGTTGTGGAAAAGGCTTGTAAAAAGTTTAAATCTCTATGTCAACATGAATAATAATTAGATGACTAAGTTTTAAATTACCTGTTGCAGTGACAAATGTCTTTACACAACAACTAGGAATAGTTAATGCTGCTCTATTTTAAAAATAACAATCCTTATAACCCACCTCTGTAGTTTACAGAGCACCTTTTGCACCACATACCCTATAAGAGATGTAACATAAGCATCGTGATGTTTTTGTTTTATAGAGAGTAAAAATGAAGATCAGAGAGTTAAGTAACTTGCTCCAAGTCACATAGCTATAAAGTGACTGAGACAGGGTTTGATTCCTGGTCTCTTCATTCCAAGGACAGGCTTCATTTTATTGCCACACTGCTACCTCTTCACTGATAAGTATCCATCACACAAGTGTATCTTTCAAAAACTTACAATTAACTTCTTAAGTTTCTTTAAAGACAACTGGCAAATTTCACCAAAAATGTAATTGGGTCAAATATACTAAACAGATCACAAAATGTAGCATAAACATGTATATATTTAAGGAGTTTACCATCATATTTAGCAATGTTCTCATCGGTATCTTCTTTCCTTGCTTTGGATAATACCCACCTGTAAACAATTAGTATTTTTTAATGAATGGCACACATGTTTATCAGCTTTTCAAATAGTTTAGAAATAAGACAAATGAGTAAACTGCATAGAAGCTGTATTTTATGAAGAAAGAGAATAAGGTTCACTTTCCATTGAAAATACAGTATATGGTTTATTTCTAAAAGTAACTGTGAACTTAACTTGAAATAAATATGTACAACTATTTACACTTAAAACATTTCTCAGACACACATCCACGACAAATCATTTATATACTTTCTCTGAATCTCCAGCCTTTGGTCATTCATCTCTATGAATTAAAATAATTTTTTCTTTTTATAGTCATTATCTTTAGACAACTTTGTTTCAAAAACGCTATTTGACATGAGTTTTCCCATGTTCCTTTTTCTCCTTGCTATTTATTAATATCATTACTTAGCACAATGTACACAGCAATGGGCCTTGAGTCACAAACACCAGAGTTCAAATCCAGACTCAGACAGTTATTGGTTTACCCTTCTGTTTACCTCTATTTCCTCATCTGTGAAATGGTGATAATAATAGCACCTACCTCCCAGGGGTGTTTTGAGGATCAAATGAGATAGTGCCTGGCACATAATAAATGCACTATCCAAATTTAAGCTATTATTATTATACCATATATCATTATATTACATGTATTCAGCATTTTAACAATTGTTCAATTCAACAAATATTTATTTAAAGCATCTAATTTATGTGAGTAATTATTTTCTTGTGCTGAGGATAAAGGCAAACTCCATAGTTCCTACATTCGATGAACAAGCATGCCTACTATTATGTACCAGACACTGCACCCAGTGCTGCAGGGCTCAGGGATAGATAAATTTCTTAAAAGGTCATTTGAAAAGGGAGAAAACATTGACAACTGGTTGTACTAGGAAAGATTTCAGAGTATGCAGCCTCTGAATTGGGCCTTAATAGAAGGTAAGGATTCTGGAAAGGCCATGTTGAAGAGGGAGTACAACCCAGGTGTGGAGGATGGTTGTACAAATTAAGAACAGAGGAGAAATGTCAAGTTCAAGAGCCAGTAGCTGAGTTTGGCTGAAACATAGAGGCTCTGAAGAAGAGCAATAAAAAATCTAGAAAGGTAGGCTGGAGCCAAAGAATGGAGGAAAGCCAAGAAGGAATACTGTCTGATATGTGTCTTAGGAGGATTGTTTGGAGACCTATGTGGAGTATGACTTAGAGAAGGGGAAAAAAGGAGGGAGACTTTATTACAACATTACTATAATGTTCCATCTGAGAAATAATCAAAGCCTGTACTAGAATGAATGGTGGTGGTATATGAATCAAGAAAAGACAGATGAGAGATGTAAAGACATAAGACTTCTTGATCTCAATTTTAAATAATGCTGATATATATATACAAATACATACCCAAACATCTCTACTGAGGAAATCAAATTTATATTGTCTCCATTTTTTGTAACTTATTCTGTTCTAGATCACTGCTGACATTCTGCATACTGCCTAAGTCACACTGAGTTAAGTTCAAAAGTTCAGCTTTCTTCTCTGAGTTAATTAAGTTCATAAGTTCAGCTTTCCCGCTAATCACAGTTCTATTCATGTCAAGGAAATCTGTTATCCTTGAAGGATGCAGGTAGGTGCCAGAGAGTCTCGTCTGAATCACTGCAACACTGGCTGTCCTTCCAGAAAGTCTGGTCTGTTACTGCTGTGACGCTAGCCAAGGTCGATACCACCAATCAGACTGTTCTCACACCCATGATGCTTCAGACTTTGTAACCAATCATATTAAATTCCTGATCTATGATGCTTCAGCCTGCTAGTTTCTTGGATGCTCCTCCATTTGTTCATAAAAATGATTTATCTGCCTTGATTTGGGGCCTTTTTTGCTTATGAAACCCCTTTTATTGATAACTGATAGCCTTACTAACAAATTTAACATGCTCAGAAAAATCTGACGAAACATCTTTTTTTTCTCTATCACTAATATTAGGATTATTGGGTCAGAAGTAATATTTTTGTGATTAGTGTGTTTGTTGTTTAAAAAAACACTGCCAACCAGAAATTTCATCCAGAATAAAGGATTGTACTGACTTCTCAAAAATACCATGAATAACTGAGTTTTGTCCTTTTTAGTTACTTTTGCCAATTTGATGTAAAGGGGATATAAAGTAGCACTTCGAAGCCATTTAAAATTTATATTTCCTTAATGATTAGCAAGGCTGAACATTTTTTCAAGTAATTGTTCATTTTTTTTCCAAGTGGTTGTTCATTAATACATATATCCATTCTCCTTTGTAAATTGCCTTTTCATATCTTTTTACCATTAATCTAATGACTAGGTTATTTACCTAAAATATTTATAGCATTTTAAAACATTTTGGACAATAAGCTTGTTAAGTTTACTAAAAATGTTTTCCCAATCTCTTATTTTAATCTTGAGTATATGAAGGTTTTTTTGGTGTAAATATAATTTTATTATAAAATCTACTTTTTTACTATCATTTAATAGTTTAAAACTAGGATAAAGATATTAATTTTTCCTAATTTAATATATTGATTAATATATATAATCCATTTAGAATTTATTGTGGTATATGACACAAAAGATCTACATTTACGTTCCTCCATATCACAATACAGGTTTTCCAACATTCCTGACATAATGTATCCTTTTCCTGAGATGATGATATGCACAAATTTAACAAATACTCATCTTTTATATGCTTTTGGTTCTATTTCTGCATTGCTATTCATACCTGCTATTCTTCAGTGCTATTCCCACTGGCTTATTTTTCTATATTTTACACAATAAACAATAATCTTAAGGATACTGCTTTTATATAATAAATTCTGAAAGGGCTAGTCCACTTTTATTTGAAATTTTCCCCACCTTCAAAGTAATTACTTTAATATTCCTAATGGTTATTTTTCATATACATTTTATTGCAACATTATTAAGTTCTATATAGAAACCTTAGGGATTACTGTCATTTTTGCTATACTCATCCAACCCATCCACGAACACTGAATTTCCTTCCAGTTAGCTTAGATCTTTTATTTCTGGCTTTTATAGATAATATGTATGTATAGTTAATATCAAAATAATTAATGGTTTATATGTGATGTTTAAAAGTTTTTTCTTTTTATAATATTTGCATGGTCTATATTAGGAACTTATAAGAATGCAATGTTATGTAAATTTACCTTCTATACTACCATTCTGTTAAATTCATGTTACATTTCAATATTCTGTTGAATCTTAATGAATTTTATAAGTAATTATGTAATTCAATGTAATTTGTCTTCTTTGTTTCCTAGGGCAATTCCTCAGTCTTCTCTCTTACAACTGCCAGCATTTCTAATACTATGTCCAATCAATCAGAGCAGTGAGAGTGGACAGTTTTGTTTTCTACCTGTTTTTTTTATTGGAAATATGGTATCTGTTCACTGCATGTGAAGATGACTGAAAAGTTCCTCTAGTCTTTACTTTTTGAAAAATAAGCTAAAATATTTTAAGTGATTATTACTATACATGAATCCTAACTTTTGTCAAAAGCCTTTTCTCCATTTAATGAGCACTTACATCAATGGAACCACAGATCAGTCAATGTTCAATTCAACATTTATTTATGAAGTACCTACAAAGCACCTTGCTTGGTGCTAGGACAACAAAGATAGAATAAAAAGTCCCAGCACTCAAGAAGCTTACAAGGAGGTTGGCAGGCAGATATTTACATAGATAAGTAAATGCAACATAATTCAAGGAAGAAGATAATATTAATAATTAGAGAAATCAGGAAAGGTTTGGAGTAGGGGGTGTTGTTCAGTCATATTCAACTCTTCATGACCCCCATCTGGGCAAAGATACTGAAGTGGTTTGACATTTTTTTAACAGCTCATTTTACAAATGAGGACACTGAGGCAAACAGGGTTAAGTAACTTGCCCAAGGTCACACAGCTGGTAAGTGTCTGAGGCAGGATTTGAACTCAGAAAGATGAGTCTTCCTGACTCCTAGGACTATCCACTGTACTGCCCCTAGAGGGAGATAGCATCTGGAGAATAAGCCTAGAAGAAAAGCTAAGAGTGATTCAGTTTATCAATGCCTATTCCCCTAAGGGAAGGGACAAGAGAAGAAACTTTAAAAGAAAGGGTAAAAGGATCAGATTTTACAGCTAGTTGAGACCCTGGAGATATGATTGAAGTACAAAAGAGGGGGAAGGGGGGCCACTACATTTCACAGAAACTTGTCAGATACTTAGAAGGTTTATACTTTTGTAAAAAGAAAAAAAAAAGGTCTGTATTAAAAGCAATTTTCAATGGTCTAAAATCCCTTAGTTTAAAACATCTTTTTTTTAACAGTCACTATAAACTTACCCAGTCAATATTCCATTATCAAAGGTTTCTGTGAAATACACTTCTCCTATAGGTTGTGGTGTCTTGTATTTTACCTAAAAGACATGTTACATATAGGTTTAAATAAAAAGAAAGCTTTTGAAAAGAACTTCTGTTTATGGGGCAGCTAGGTGGCACAGTGGATAGAGCACCAGCCGTGGTGTAAGGAGGACTTCAATTCAAAGTCACCTCCAACACTTACAGGGTGTATGACCCTGAGCAAGTCACTTAACCCCCAGTGCCTCCAAAACAAAACAAAAAAGAACTTAACATTATCTAACAACTCACAATGATGAAACCTGAAGAAAATAACTGCCGGAAACAATTAACTTTTGGATCTTCCTCTACTGAGTACTGCATAATTTTGTTTATATTATTTTTCCTATCAATGAGGAGACTAGATTTTAGGGAAAGACTATAGCTTAATTAAGCAACACTGAGGGGGGGGCTTGAGTGAAAAAATTTCCAATTCCCATAGGCGAAAGAGATTATTAGTGAACAAGAAACATTCTACATACTTATTATTAGCAAGATTATGATTACACCTATGGAATATAATTCAGTCTAACTCTAGTATAGCGAAATAAAACTGCTTTCGCAGATTCTTTTCCTAAAAAAGAAGCTCTGAAGATTGTTTTGGTGATCTGGGGAACAGGAACAACACTGAAAGTATCTTTTTCTAGTAGGCCTTTCCTAAGAACACACCAGATCTCTCTTACTCTATAACCGATTGACATTTAGGACCTTTCCGCTAATAAAAAAAACAAAAAATCATGTACATTAAGATAGCCCAGTTTAATCTGCGCTTACAGGCAGAAAAGCCAATAGCAGAGAAAAATTCCTGCCTGAAGCTTTCTTCATTGATGAATATGAGTCAGGACCACAGACAGTTGCCAGTTTCTTCCCTATAATTCTCTAAGGCAGAGGTGTCAAACACCAGCCATGCAACCTACATTTCCAAACGTTGCTGGAAACTGATTAAAATACAATTGGGAAATACTGAACAAAATAATTAAGAAGATCTAATGTTAATATGTAGTTTTCTAAGTCAATACACTACCCAGAGGAATCCTGAAGTACAATTTCTAGTTGAGTTTGACACCAAGGCTCTAGAGCATTACTTAATAGCTGTGACTAAGCCAGTCAGTTGGACAATAATAAGTAAGTGTGCTGCTTTCTGTTGATTCTAAAATTCTGTATTTAATGAGAGGAATAACAAAGAAAACACAATCAAAATAGTATGAGGCCCAATGGGAAAACAGAAGGGATGCCCGTCAGGGAATTTACAATTTAGATGATGTAACACAACATTCAAAAATGCGTACACGTGCATCTCTCTGTAAGTAAAAAATCCAAACATGAAACAATGAGTTTATAAAGATTATGTATTACTTCTGAACATGTACCAAATTTTAATGAGTATTCATATTTCAGTATCACCTGATTTTTTGGCAGAATATTTTCTTAGTGAAAGAAGTGTTATTTTCCTCTGCAACAGATAAGAAATTACAACACTTTCTTTTTTTGTTGGAGGAGAACTCTACAGTTTAGAAGCCCTGGAAACAGGAAAGTTTAGAACCATTCTCAAAATAATTTGTTTAACTTAGTCACAAGATCCTATTGTGATGTTCTTTTAAAAAAAATTATTCTTCAGATCACTTAAAAAAAAAAAAAAAAGCAAAACCCTGATAGGTACCATATACGAAAGAGAACAAAACAATTACTGTTGGTAGATTAACAATCTAGACAACCTGGTCATAAATTAATTGACATGAGAAAGTCCCTTCAGAGATCATAGAATCGTAGATCTATAAGAACTTCAGGAATTAATCACATATATGAGTTAAGGTAAAAAAAGATAATTGTACATTTTATAATTAAATTTCATTGCACAATAATCTTACCTCTGGGGGAAGTTTATCTTCATTGGTCATAATTTCTTCTGAACTTTCATCAAAATCCTCCATCTCAACATCTTCATCCTGCAATTCTGCTTTTACTAAGGAGAGCAGCAGAAGACTCAAACACAACCAAAAGCCTTGGAACTGCATATTGCTTATCTGTAAAATTAAGATCAAGTTGCCAATTTAACTATAACGTATAAAACTACCTTTCCAATTTTTACAAATAATAACTCAGGGGGCAGAGACAAGATGGCAAAGTAGAAAGAAGCATGTACTCTAGTGCTTCCCCCACAGCCCACAAAATACCTGTAAAAAATGACTCTCAACAAATTCTAGAGCAGCAGAAGCCACAGAACGACAGAGTGAAAGAGATTTCCAGCCAAAGGTAACCTGGAAGGCCAACAGCAACGGTCTATCCCACAGAATGCTGAGCAGAGCGGAGCCCAGCCCTGGCCACAGGGCACAGGGAGTAACAGGACTGGAACAGGCCTCGGGGGCAGAATCTCCAGTAGAGAGGGTCCCAGATCTCTCAACTCACAAGCAACAAAGAAAACTTAAAAGGTCAGTGAGGGAGGGCTTTCTCAACTGGGTGAGAGGGGAGCAGGGTACCCCCAGCACTGGCCCAGGCAGCGGCAGAGACAGTGGCAACAGCAGCAGCAGCAAGTGGCAGTCGGCAGCTATGGTGGCCGAGGGATGCAGCCTGGGTCCATTGTCCAATCAGCTCAGCTTAAAGCCTCTGGGGGAACTGAGTAGGGGATATGAACCTCAGCCCTGAGGGGAATTGAGCACCTGATCTGAATTAGGACCTCCTCTTGACAAAGGATTCAGAAGTCAAATAACTGGCTGGGAAAATGCCCAAAAAAGGGAAAAAAAATAAGACCATAGAAGGCTATTTTCTTGGTGACCAGGTTATCTCCTTCCATCCTTTCCGATAAGGAAGAACAATGCATATTGTCAGAGGAAGTCAAGGCTTCTGCCTCCAGTACCTCCAAAATGAATATGAAATGGGCTCAGGCCATAGAAGAGCTTGAAAAGTGAGCCAGCAGCTTGCTAAAAGAGAACCAAAAAAATGCTGAGGAAAATAACAGCTTTAAAAATAGTCTAACTCAATTGTAAAAAGAGGTCTAAAAAGCCAATGAGGAGAAGAAGGCTTTAAAAAGCAGAATTAGCCAAATGGAAAAAGAGGTTCAAAAGCTCATTGAACAAAATAGTTCTTTAAAAATGAGAGTGGAGTTCAGGGAAGATAATGACTATACAATAAACCAAGAAGTTACAAAATAAAACCAAAAGACTAAAAAAATGGAAGATCATGTAAAACATCTCATTGGAAAAACAACTGACCTGGAAAATAGATCCAGGATACACAATTTTAAAATTATGGGACTACCGAAAAGCCATGATCAAAAAAAGAGCCTAGACATTATCCTTCATGAAATTATCAAGGAAAACTACCCTGATATTCTAGAGCCAGAAGGCAAAATAAATATTGAAAGAATCTACCTATCATTTCCTGGAAGAGACCCAAAAAGAGAAACTCCTAGGAATATTGTGGCCAAATTTCAGAGTTCCCAGATCAAGGAGAAAATACTGCAAGCAGCTAGAAAGAAACAATTTGAGTATTGTGGAAATACAATAAAGATAACACATGATCTGACAGCTTCTACATTAAGGGATCAAAGGGCTTGGAATAGGATATTCCAGAAGTCAAAGGAACTGGGATTAAAATGAAGAATCACCTACCCAGCAAAACTGAGTATAATACTTCAAGGGAATAAATGGTCATTCAATGATATAGAGGACTTTCAAGCATTCATGAGGAAAAGACCAGAACTGAATAGAAAATTAACTTTCAAACACAAGAATCAAGAGAAGCATGAACAGGTAAACAGGAAATAGAAATTATAAAGGACTTTCTAAAGCTGAACTGTTTACATTCCTACTTGGAAAGATAGTATTTGTAACTCCTGAGACTTTTCTCAGTATTTGGGTGGTTGGAGGGATTATACACACACACACACAAACACACACACATAGACAGAGGGTACACGTTGAGTTGAATCAGAAGAGATGATATCGATAAAAAAAATAAAATTAAGGGATAAGAGAGGAAAATATTGGGAGAAATGGAATGAGGCAGACTATCACTCAAAGAGATAAGAAAAATCTTTTTCAATGGAAGAGAAAAGGGAGGAGGTGAGAGGGGAAAAAGTGAAGCTTACCCTCTTCACATTTGGCTTAAGGAGGGAATAACATGCTCACTCAATTTGGTATGAAAATCTATCTTACACGACAGGAAAGTAGGGGAGAAGGGAACAAGTGGGGTGAGGGGGATAATAGAAGGGAGGGCAAATGGGAGAAGGGAGTAACTAGAAGTAAACACTTTTGGGAAGGGACAAGGTCAAATGAAAGAACAGAAATAAGGGGGGGGGGAACAGAGTAGGATGGAGGGAAATATAGTTAGTCTTATACAACATGATTATTATGGAAGTCTTTTGCAAAAGGACACATATACAGCTTGTATTGAATTCTTTGCCTTCTCAATGAGGATGGGAATATAGCTTGCCCTACAAGAAAAAAGAGAAGATGGGGATAAGGTAAGGGTAGGATATGATAGAAGGGAGGGCACATTGAGGGAAGGGGTAATCAGAATGCAAGGTGTTATGGGGTGGGGGGGGGAAGAGATGGGGAAAAAAATTGGAACTCAAAATTTTGTGGAAATGAATGCTGAAATCTAAAAATAAATAAATCTATTTTAAAAAATAACTCAATCTTCCCCACCCCACCCCTACTTATTTAAGAGCAGCCTGTTGGCCAAAGTACATACAAAAATACTTGATTGTCATGCTATGAGTAAGTACAACTCTAAACCTCTAAGAAAACAGGATCTACAGTACATACATTCTTACAAAATACAATGCTTCCTAGCCTCAAGAAGTCTAAACTACAAGACTGTAAGAAAGAATGGTTGATTAATTCAGTTTTTATAAAGTAACATACTGCAGGGCTAGCTATCTTGTAATGTATACATGGTCAGGTCGTGGAAAAATTAAGAAAAAGACATTATTACTTTATTTTTTTTAAAGTGCATTCCATTATATTCATGATGGGTCAGTAATGTTATCTGGATGGACAAAGAACTTTTAGTCAATTAAAAACAACATATATCAGTTGTTAGTTAAAAGGGGCCTTCAAGTAACAAAAATGACTACATTTAGAAAGATAAACAATCTGGCCCAAAAAGATCCTATTCTGTAACAATGTTTGGGTAAAGAACGTTACTAGTGCAAAAAGCTGTGCATCTGTAAATGCTTGCAAGTTGTCGACAACTACATTTTTAAGGATAAATTTTTAAGGCTCCGAAGTCACCAAGCACATCTAAATTTCAGTTCTTCAACACTTTTTGCTCTACCATCCATGTCATGACTATTGCCGGTCATATTAGAACACAGTGATTTAACCAACTTGCCCATTACATACCTCAAAGGTTGTGAAAAAAGTTGTTTGTAAACTTTAAAATGCTATGAGTTACTATTACTTCACTGCGTAAAGCAGAGATGAGTAAAATAAGGACTATATTAATTTCTTTGGATCTCAATTTCTTCACCTGTAAAACGACAGGTGAAGGTTGTTAAGGTCTTATAAGTTTCTATTGCTTGTAATGACATGACATTTTACTAAGTGTTTTTACATGCAATGTCTCATTTGATCCTGGAAACAAAGCTATGAGACAGCCGCCCAGAGAGGTATTATTTTTTTATTATGGATAATGACACAAATAGTAGTTAAGTGTCCTAGTTCATGGGCTACAACTAGACAGAAACAAGTTCACCAAAAACCTAGCCCACAACTTTTTCATAAATCTACTTCTTTAATCTATTCTTACTCTACCTTGCAATTTTTAAAGATACAGAAAAGGAAAAGGATTCAGACTTTTACCATAATACATTTTCACACCTTTTAGGAGCTTTTTTAAACTCCTGGAGTCATGCAGATTCATCTAAAAATATTCATATACATTTCATTTCTTTTAAAAGGTACATGCAAATCCCCCTGCAATTTAATCAAGAATCACTGTGTAGAAAGTACTGTTGGCAAACAATAACTGGGTCATGCACCATCTGCTTCAATAGAGGACAGTATCCACATTGAGTCAGTAGACTATGATAAAATACACCTCCAATAACACGATATTAACAAATTAATTTTTTAAATAATTCCCAAATTCTCTTGAAGAACCTCCCATATATAAAAATGAAATGATCAAGTCTGGAATAAACAAAAGGAAATAGCTTGGTTCTTTTCCTGATCCTGATTTCTTATTAACAGAGGAAAAAAATAAACCCCCCCCAATGCTTTAAAGTAGATAAACAGAATGTTTCATAAGATGAATACTTTGTAAGCAGAAGCTGGAAAATGTACTTTTCTCATTGCTAGCTTTAAAAACAGGTATGGAAAGAAATCAATGTAGGGAGTGCCTAATTTGGAAGTTACAAGTACTTTTCTTGAGTAAAATTCCCAAATTTGATTCACTTCAACAGGCATTTATTAAGCACGGAAGTAAGGTACAAGGAATAAAGAATCAAAAACAAACTTAAGGACTTTTAGAATATTAGTGAGAGACATGATGCCCTTTAAAAAATTTATACTGATGCTTTTTCTGTTTACATCACAGTCATTTCCCATTCCCCCAGAACAAGAAAAGTAAGCAAAACATGCTATAGATTTTGTCTAATATTATTATATATTATTCTTAATAGTACCCCATATGTCTCGGACGTGAAAAGGAAATACGTTTCATCACCTGTTCTCCAAACTTTTATCAATGATACTGGATGGAATTTTTTTTTTTTTTACCATTCTACTCTCCTCTCCAATTTCCTTCACTAATTTTATTTGTGCAAAATGTTAAAATTTCACATATTCAAAATCATACTTTAATTAGCATGCTGCCCTCCTTCAGATTTACATACAAATATGAGTTTAAATAAATGTTGGCAAACAGAGAATTCTTAATGGTAGAATGCCAGATAACACCATAAAAATACCACCTGGTTGAGAGCCTAGTGACTTTTCAATGCAAATTAAATCAAAGCAATGAATAGTCATTTAACACAGTAGCAAACACTTCATTCTTTCTTAAATTACCACTGGTCTCCACCCTACCAATTCTGAAACCTCCTACTCTCATATTTACCTAGTATTTCAGAATAATTGACTGTAATGTTATCCTAACTCCTGGTTTAAATTTTTAAAATTTATTTTGTTGAATATTTCCTAACTACATTTAAAATAATTTTAATAATGTTTTAAAAAAATTTTTTTTGAGTTCCAAATTCTCTCTCCTTTCCATCCCTCTCCCTTCCTTGAGAAGGCAAGCAATTTCTTATTGATTATTCCTGTTGTTATGCAAAACATTAAGAAAAAGTATGCTTCAATCTGCATTCAGATTCCATAAGTTCTTTGGAGGTGGACAGCATTTTTCACCATAAGTTCTTTAGAATTGTCTTGGATCATCCTCTTGCTCAAAGTACTAAGTCTTTCACAGTTGATCATTTTAAAATGTTGCTGTTACCATGATATTCTTCCGGTTCTGCTCATGTTACTTTGCAAGAGGTCACATACATACACTTTGTGCTAGGTTTTTCTGAAACCATCCTACTCGTCATTTCTTACAGCACAATAGTAGCACATGACAATCATATACCAAAACTTGTTCAGCCACTTCCCTGATGGGCATCCCTCCATTTCTAATTCTTTTCCACTATAAAATGAACTGCTATAATACTTTTGTGCAAATAGATTTTTTTTTACCTTTTCTCTGATCTCTTTAGGATATAGACTTAGTAATGGTATTGCTGGGTCAAAGGGTATACAGTTTTATAGTCCTTTGGATACAGTTCCCTCCAGGAGGGTAAAAGTAGTTCACTACTTCACCAACAATACATTAGCATCCCAATTTTTTCCATATCCCCTCAAGTATTTGTCATTTTCCTTTTCTGTCAGGTGAGCCAGTCTGACAGGTATGAGATAGTATCTCAGAGTTGTTTTAACCTGCATTTCTTTAATCAGTAGTAATTTAAAGCATTTGTTTTCATGTGGCTATTGGTAGCTTTGATTTCTTCTGAAAACTGCCTGTTTCTAGTGGTTGTTGTCAGCGTAAATCCCACCTGGTCACAAAATGATCTTTGTGACGTATTGCTGTAATTTCCTTGCCAGTATTTAAAGTTTCTGCATCAGTAATTATTAAGAAAATTAGTCTATGATTCTCTTTCTCTATTTTTGCTCTCCCTGTTTAGATATCAGTATGTCATAAAAGGAATGTGGTAGGACTCCAACTATTTTTTCAAATAGTTTATAAAGTACTAAAAATTAACTGTTTCTTAATGTTTGGAAGCATTCATTTGTAAATCCAACTTGTAAATCCTGGGGATTTTTTTCTTAGAAAGCTCGCTGATGGCCTGTTCAGTTTCTTTTTCTAAAACTGGATTATTTGTATTTCCTCTTCTGCTAACCTGAGTATATACTTTTGTGAATATTTATCAATTTCACTTAGACTGTCAGTTTTACTAGTATAAGTGGGCAAAATAACTCCCAATAATTGCCTTAACTTCATCTTCATCATTGATGGCATATTCACTTTTTAAATTTTTGATACTAGTAATAATAGATTATTTTTTAAAATAAAATTACCATTTATCTATTTTATTTTATTCATAAAACCAGTTCCTAGTTCAATGGCTTTTTCCCTTTCAATTTTATTAATTTCTCCTTTGATTTTCAGGATTTCTATTTTTGGTGTTTATTTGGGGATTTAAAATTTGTGCTTAGTTGTTTTTCTTTTCAGTTGCATCCACAATTAATTCATGCGCTCTTTCTTTTCTTTAACAATGCAAATGTTTAGACATAAAATTTCCCTTAAGTACAAATTTTGGAATGATTCCATTGTTGCCTTTTTAATGAAATTGTTGATTGTTGTGCTATGATTTGCTCTTTGACCCACTCATTCTTTAGGGTTAAATTATATTTAGTTTCCAATTAACTTTTAATTTATGCCTCTACAAACCTTTACTAAATAATTTTATTGTGTTACAATCTTAAAAGGGTTACATTTAAAATCTTTGCTTTTCTGCATTTGACTATAAGGTTTTTATGCCCTAATACATGGTCAATTTTTGTGAAAATGCCAAGCACATACGAGAAAAAAGTGTATTCCTTTCTATTCTCATTCACTTTTGTCCACAGCTCTATCATATCTAACTTTCGCAAGCTTCTATTAATCTTCTTAACTTTTCTTATTTATTGTATTGTTAAATTTACCTAGATCTGAGAGGGGAAAGTTGAGGTCTCCCACTAATATAGTTATATTTTCTATTTTTTCTTGTAATTCAATTAACTAACTATTCCCTTAAGAATTAAGTTGCTATACCATTTGGTGAATATATCTTTAGTACTGATATTACTTCATTATCTATGGTTCCTTTTAGCAAGATACAGTTTCCCTGTTAATCACTTTTAATTAGGCTTATTTATGCTTTTTCTACGTCTGAGGTAATGATTGCTATCCTTGCCTTTTTTCTTTTTGCTTCAGCTAAAACATAACAGATTCTCCTCCAGTCCCTAATTTTAACTCTGTTTAAGAGTGTTTCTTATAAATAACATGTTGTTGAGTTCTGGTTTCTAATCCATTCTACTCTCTGCTTTCGTTTTATGAGTCAGTTCATCCCATTTACATTCACATTCAGTTAGGATTACTAACTGTACATTTCCCTCCATCCTATTCTCTTCTGTTTATTCTCCCTCTCTTTACATCCTGGCCCTCTTCTAAAGTCTGTTTTGCTTCTGACCACTGCCTTCTTCTATCTGTCCTCTCTTTTACCACCACCACTTCCCCTCTTACTTCCCTGTTGGGTAATGCAGATTTCTATTACCAATAAAATATGTATGTATTTATTTACTATCTTTGAATCACTCTAAATAAGATTCAAGCACTGCTCCCTCCACATACATACCATTTCCCACTCTAATATAAAAAGCTTTTCCTTGCATGCCTTTTTTTACATGAGACATTTTCACCTTTTTCCTGTCCTTTCCCTCTTCTCCCAGAACAACTCTCTTACCTGTCCATTTTTTTTTACATCCCAACATAACTGATTCACTCTTACACTCTTTGTATGTAGACTCCTTTTAACTGCCCTAACATAACGATCAAGTTCTTAGAGATCCATGTGTCTTCTGACATAGAAAGGTAACCAGTTTAACCTTAGTGAGTCCCCTACGATTTCTCTTTCATTGCCTTTTTATGCTTCTCTTGAGCCTTGTATCTGAAAGTCACATTTTTCTATTGAGCTCTGATCTTTTTTTATCAAAACCTCTAATTTCATTAAATATTCATCTTTTTACTTTGAAGGATTATATTCAGTTTGGCTAGGTAGATTATTCTTAGTTGTAATCCCAGACAACCTGTAATCCTAGAATATCATATTTCAAGCCCTCTGCTCCTTTAACGTGACAGTTGCTAAATCTTTTGTGATCCTGACAGTGACGCCATGGTATGCAAGTGGTTTCTTTTGGGCTTCTTATTTTCTCTTTGACCTGGAAGCTTTGGAATTTGGCTATATTCCTGAGAGTTTTCATTTTGAGATCACCTTCATGTGATAACTGGTGAATTCCTTCAATTTCTATTTTATCCTCTAGTTTTAAGATGATGGGTCAGCTTTCTTTGATAATTCTTTAAAATATGATGTCTAAGCTCTATTTTTTTCATGGTTTTCAAGTAGTTCAGTGATTTTTAAATGATCTCTCCTCAATCTATTTCCCAGAGATATTTCAAATTTCTTCTATCTTTTTCATTCTTTTGATTATTTTATTGTTTCCTGATATCTCATAGGCTCATTATATTTGCTGAATTCTAATTTTTAAGGAATTATTGTTTTCAGTGAGCTTCTATACCTCTTATTCCATTTGGCCAATTCTGTTTTTTAAGGCATTTTTTTCTTTAGAATTTTGGTTCCTTTTTTTCATCAAACTATTACTTGTATCTTCATAATTTTGTTTCTTTGCTTTGATTTCTTTACCCAGTTTTTCCTCTACCATTCTTGTTTGACTTTGAAAATAATTTTTCAGGGGGGTGGAGCCAAGATGGCAAAGTAACAGTACAGACCTGCTAGTGCTCTCCCCACAAATTCAGTCAACTACCTGTAAAAAAATGACTCTAAAATCCCGCAGTTGCAGAACCCACAAAATGACGGAGTGAATGGAAATTCGCCAGGAAGTGTCTATCATGCACACAGTGGGAACAGAGCGCAGTCCAGTGTGGGCCACGCTGGCACAGATGGGACCTGAACAGACCCTGGGGGGGACTGAATCTTGGGCACCTGTGGTGTTTTCTAGACTTTACGACCCGAAAACACGGAGGGCAAATTGGAAGGTCAGTGGAAAAAATCTGTGGGACCTACATGAGAGAGTAGAGTGGTCAGGCCCCAGCCCCAGGGTGTCAGAGGGAGTGGGGGAGTGCCTGGAGGAGGAGCCTGTGGCAGCAGTTACAGCAGGTGCAAGGGGCAGTGGAAGAGCAGTGACTGCTTCTAGAGCTCTCTGCTCATACATTGTGGGGGAATCGAGAGACTAACAGTACCCCCTCACCCCCACTGGAAGCAGAGAACTACCTTGACAAAGAACTCAAAAGTCAAGTAAATGGCTGGGGAAATAAGCAAAAACTGGAAATAGAATTGGACTACAGAATCTTACTTTGGTGACAAGGAAGACAAAAATATAGAAACAGAAGACAACAAAGTCAAGCCTTCTACATCCAAAGCCTCCAAGAAAAATATTAATTGGTCTCAGGCCATGGAAGAGTTCAAAAAGGATTTGAAAATCAAGTAAAAGGAAACTCCTAGGAATATTGTAGTCAACTTCCAGAATTCCCAGGTCAAGAAGAAAATATTGCAAGCAGTCAGAAAGAAACAATTTCAGTACTGTGGAAACACAATCAGGATAACACAAGATCTAGCAACTTCTACATTAAGGGATCAAAGGGCTTGGAATACGATATTCCAGAGGTCAAAGGAGCTAGAATTAAAACCAAGACTCACCTACCCAGCAAAATTGAGTATAATACTTCAGGGGAAAAAAATGGTCATCCAACAAAATAGAGGACTTTCAAGCATTCTTGATGAAAAGACCAGAAATGAATAGAAAATTTATCTTTCAAAAGATAGAGTGCACAGGGTGAGTTGAATACATAGGGATGATATCTAAAAAAATAAATTTCAGGAGAGAGGAATATGTTGGGAGGAGAAAGGGAAAAATAGAATGGGGCAAATTATCTCACATAAAAGAGGCAAAAAGAAAAAAGCTTTTTCAATTGAGGGGAAAGGAAGGAGGAGAGGGAAAGTGAACCTTACTCTCATCACATGTGGCTTAAGGAGGGAATAACACGCACACTCAATTTGGTATGAAAATCTATCTTACACTAACTACAGGAAGTGGGGGAGAAGGGGAGAAGCAGGGAGTGGGGGATGATAGAATGGAGAGCAAATGGGAGGAGGGGTAATTAGAAGTAAACACTTTTGAGGAGGGATAGGATCAAAAAAGAACAGAATAAATGGGGGGCAGGACAGGATGGAGGGAAATATAGTTAGTCTTTCACAATATGACACAAAACACTTATGGAATTGTTTTGCATAACTACATATGTATAACATATTGAATTGCCGCCTTCTCAGGAGGGATGGGTAGGGAGGGAGGAAGGGAGAGAAGTTGGAACTCAAAGTTTTAAAAATGAATGTTAAAAATTGTTTTTACATGCAACTGGAAAATAAGATATACAGGTAATGGGGTACAGAAATCTGTCTTGCCCTACAAGAAAATAGAGGTGATAGGGATAAGAAAAGGGAGGGTAAATTGGGGGAAGTAGTAATCAGAATACACAGTATCTTAGGGTGGGCAAAGGGGAGAGATGAGCAGAAAATTTGGAACTCAAAATCTTGTGGAAGTGTCTGCTGAAAACTAAAAATAAATAAATTTTTAAATAAAACAAAATAGTTTTTTGGATCATCCAGGAATTCTTGGAGGTCTCATGTTGAATTCCCATTTTTCTCTGAGGATTCACTTTTATCTGTTTTGACTTCACTTTCTTCTTTTGAGTTTGTCTTCCCCATCACCATAGTAGCTTTTTATGGTAGGGTTTTTCTTGTTTGCTCATTTTTCCCCACTGTTTTTTGATTTGGAACTTTATGTTAATAATGTTGGGTTCTGTTCCCAGCATGGGGGGGTCAGGAGGCACACTGGGGGAGAGGGAGGACTGTCTTAAATCTCCAGGTTTTTTTTGTACTGCTGTTTTCAGAGCTACTTCTGGGAATATGGAAGTTTCAATACTTCCCTGGGGGTACGATTTGGAGATTGGTATGATCATCTCTCCTCTATTGGTTTTCAGTATGGCCCTTATCCAGGAAAGGCCCTCCGTTCCCTGGGAATGCAATCAATAGTGATCCTCAAGCCCCCTTCACCCTTGGGATAGAAGTGATACTGTCCCTCAGGGTATCCACCCCCTCTGGACTGAAAGTGTTCCTCTCCATCCTTGAACAAAGAGCCAGAAATGAGTATAGGTAATAGAGTTGCCAAACAGCATCTGATCCTATGTCCAATGCTATCACAGGTTTACCTAGAAATCTTTCTGACTAGTTGTGAGGTTCCTTTAGTATGCCCTATTTCCACCCTGTCTGCCTTATGCCACTTACCTATGTAATTTCTGTGACTATTCATCCCTATCCTCTGTGCCTTACTAAAGTGTGATTGCAGCTTCAAGTCTCCCTGTCTTTCCCAGTGAGTACACAAAGAAACAAATGTACCTGTCCCAATTCATAATCTTATAAATTAATTAGCAATTCACATGCCCTTATTAATTCTTGCTGAACTATTCTAACAAACTTGTACCTGGTCACCTTGACTCTAGGCTCTGAAGAAAAGTTTGGGAGATAAGATGTATTAGACTATCAAACTGAAGTTCTACAGAACCATTGTGCTGACCTCATTGCTATATGCTTGTGAAACATGGACAGTCTACCAGCGCCATGCCAGGAAACTGAATCACTTCCATTTGAACTGTCTTAGGAAGATTCTGAGGATCACCTGACAGGATAAGGTACCAGATACTGAAGTCTTTGCTCATGCTGAATTGCCAAGCATTCAAATTATGCTTCAGAGAGCACAACTCCGATGGGCTGGCCACACTGTTCAAATGCAAAATGTGCACTTGCCAAAAAGACTATTTTATGGAAAACTCACATGGGGCAAGCAATCACATAATGGTCCGAAGTGATACAAGGACACTCTCAAGGTCTCTCTCAAAAACTCTGGAATTGACTGTGCAACATGGGAGACACTAGCATAGGACTGCTCAGCACAGCATGCTCACATCAAAAAGGGTGCTATGCTCTTTGAGCAAATCAGAGTTGAGACAGTACAAAGTAAACGTAGGATGTGCAAATTTCACACGGACTATCTGTGCCCAATCTGTGGTAGAACATTCTAAGCTTGTATTGGTCTGATCAGTCATAGTCAAACACAATGAAATTTCACTTTATCATGGTGATATCATTTTGGTCCTCTTTGAAGATGAAGGACAAAAACCAACCAACCAACCCACCATTATTCTTGTTTATACATGACAACTACTCCAGTAGAAAATAAGATCTTTGAGAGCAAGAGCTATCATTCTTTTGTCTATTTCCAGTACCTAGCACAGTACATGGCACAGTCACTTAAAAAGTACTGTGGAATGACCTTGTTTAATATAATGGTAACATTTATTTACCAATTTATTTACAGGGCCCTTCTTTTTGAAAACATATAATTTTCCACAATAATTATTGGTTTGCTAATTTACCAGTGGTATTACTCAGCATGATTAAAATTATAACTGTAAAAATTGCTTTTTTGTTATTATTTAACACCTTCTAAGACTTTGGTACAGCAAACAATTTGGATGAGAGATACTGTTAAAAGTTCAACTTGCGAAGGGGCAGAGGAAGATGGCGGAGTAGAAAGATGCACATATGCTAGCTCTCCCCCCAGAGCCCATAAAATACCTGTAAAGAAAGACTCTCAATAAATTCTAGAGCAGCAGAAGCCATATAACAACAGAGTGGAGGAAATTTCCAGCTCAGGGTGACCTGAAAGGCTGATGGGAAACATCCGTCTCACCAGATGCGGAGCCCAGCCCAGCCCAGCCTTGGCCCCACAGTGCAGTGCGGCTCTGGGAGGAGGACGGGAGCAGGCCTCAGGGGCAGAATCTCCAGTCGCAGCAGCAGCAGTAGTTCGCAGATCCCTCAACCCACAGGCACCAAATGTCAGTGACAGGGTTTTATCAGCTGACCTAGAAGGGAGAAGGACCTTCCCATAGCTCAGGCCTCAGAGGCCACATTGGGCAGGCAGCAGCAGTTCCCACAGCAAGGCCCTAGGCAGCCTGCATCCATTGTTGGATTGTAAAATCCCTGGGGGCACTGAGCAGCTGATCTTTATCTCACACTGAATGGCAGCCCTGCCCCCGCAGCTTATCTGAATCTCAGGCCCCAGTGCTGGCCTGGCAGAACTGGAGGCCAGGTGGTTATGAAGAGGAAACTCTGCTAAGATTCTGGGCACAAAAATCTCTTCCTGCTCCCAGACCAGTGTACACACTTGATTGTGCCACCTTGGAGGAACTGAGATCTTACAGATCCCCAGAGTATACCCTACTCTTGACAAAGGACCCAAAAGTCAAGTAACTGGTTGGGAAAATGCCCAAAAAAGGACAAAAAAAAATAAGACCACAGAAGGTTACTTTCTTGGTGAACAGATATCTCCTCCCATCCTTTCTGATGAGGAAGAACAATGCTTACCATCAGGGAAAGACATAAAAGTCAAGGCTTCTGTACCCCAAAAATCCAAACTAAATATTCATTGGTCTCAGGCCATAGAAGAGCTCAAAAAGGATTTTGAAAATCAAGTAAGAGAGATGGATGAAAAATTGGGAAGAGAATTGAGAGTGATGCAAGAAAATCATGAAAAGCGGGTCAATACCTTGCTAAAAGAGACCCCCAAAAATGCTGAAGAAAATAACACCTTGAAAAATAGGCTAAATTGGCAAAAGAGGTTCAAAAAGCCAATGAGGAGAAGAATGCTTTCAAAAGCAGAATTAGCCAAATGGAAAAGGAGGTTCAAAAGCTCACTGAAGAAAATAGTTCTTTCAAAATTAGAATGGCACTGATGGAGGCTAAGGACTTTATGAGAAAGCAAGAAATCACAAAACAAAACCAAAAGAATGAAAAAATGGAAGATAATGTGAACTATCTCATTGGAAAAACACCTGACCTGGAAAATAGATCCAGGAGAGACAATTTAAAAATTATGGGACTACCTGAAAGCCATGATCAAAAGAAGAGCCTAGACATCATCTTTCATGAAATTATCAAGGAAAACTGCCCTGATATTCTAGAACCAGAGGGCAAAATAAGTATTCAAGGAATCCACAGATCACCACCTGAAAGAGATCCAAAAAGAGAAACTCCTAGGAACATTGTGGCCAAATTCCAGAGTTCCCTGGTCAAGGAGAAAATATTGCAAGCAGCTAGAAAGAAACAATTCAAGTATTGTGGAAATACAATCAGGACAACACAAGATATAGCAGCTTTTACATTAATGGATAGAAGGGCATGGAATATGATATTCCAGAAGTCCAAGGAACTAGGATTAAAACCAAGAATCACCTACCCAGCAAAACTGAGTATAATACTTCAGGGGAAAAAATGGTCTTTTAATGAAGCAGAGGACTTTCAAGCATTCTTGATGAAAAGACCAGAGATGAAAAGAAAATCTGACTTTCAAACACAAGAATCAAGAGAAGCATGAAAAGGTAAACAGCAAAGGGAAGTCATAAGGGACTTACTAAAGTTGAACTGTTTACATTCCTACATGGAAAGACAATATTTGTAACTCTTGAAACTTTTTTCAGTATCTGGGTAGTTGGTGGGATTACACATACTCACACACACACAGAGCACAGGGTGAGTTGAATCGGATGAGACCATATCTTTAAAAAATGAAATTAAGGAGAGAGAAATATATTGGGAGGAGAAAGGGAGAAATGGAATGGGGCAAATTATCTCTCATAAATGAGGCAAGTGAAAGACTTTTCAGTGGAGAGAAAAAACATGAAGCTTACTCTCATCACATTCAACTAAAGGAAGGAATAAAATGCACCCTCATTTTGGTATGAAAACCTATCTTACAACACAGGAAAGTGGGGGAGAAGGGGATAAGCAGGGTGGGGGGGATGATGGAAGGGAGGGTAATGGGAGGAGGGAGCAATTAGAAATCAACATTCTTGGGGAGGCACAGGGTCAAAAGAAAGAGTAGAAGAAATGGGGGGCAGGATAGGATGGAGGGAAATATAGTTAGTCTTACACAATACAACTATTATGGAAGTCATTTGCAAAACTACACAGATGTGGCCTATATTGAATTGCTTGCCTTCCCAATGGGGATGGGTGGGGAGGAAGGGAGGAAGAGAAATTGGAACTCAAAGTTTTAGGAACAACTGTTGAGTACTGTTCTTACATACAACTAGGAAATGAGAAATACAGGTAATGGAGTATAGAAATTTATTTTGCCCTACAGGACAAAAGAGAAGATGGGGATAAGGGAAGGGAGGGATATTAGAAGGGAGGGCAGATTGGTGATAGGGGTAATTAGAATGCTCGGTGTTTTGAGGTGGGGGGAGAGGAGAGATGGGGCGAAAATTTGGAACTAAAAATTTTGTGGAAATGGATGTTGAAAACTTAAATAAAGTTCAACTTGCAAAATATTTCCAACTTTATTATTGCATTATAACCAAGAAGTCTCCCTTTGTTGTTCTGTTAGGAATTAAGACTGCCTAGAATTCCCTGAGGTGTTGAAACTGGAGGAAGGAGGGAGGGGCAAAATAGTGCAGAACAGCAGCTGTTTACTGAAGGAAAAAGAATAAAGCTCGATGCGCACACACACACATATAGTTTACTAAGAAAACAAATGTAAACATCAGCAACTTTCATAACCATTTTAGAAGGCAAATTTGTTATATTCAATTAAATAATAAACACATTTAAAATTTTCCACACAAATATACCATGCTTAAAATTTTCAAAGGTCCCATAAGCAATACAACCTCAATACAAATCCTTTCACAACACAGTAACAACTTGGGAGTAACAACCCCTGCTTAGCCATCAACAACTAGCACCTGCTAGACAAATAATGAAATTTTTTTTCTAGCTAAATCTAAGAGTGAGGGAGTCTCACGGGGCCATCAAACTAAAGCAGAGTATCTGTCCATTCATTGCTCAGCACCACAACAGTTAAACAGCTACGTAGTACATAGATGAATAAGTTATTATAAAAATAATATTAATGGCTAGCATTTATATAGCACCTTAAAGTTTAAACACTGCTATATAATTATCATGTCATTTCATTCTCACAACCCCAGGAGAAAACACTGTTATTATTATCCTCATTTTAAAGATAAAGAAACTGAAGCAGACAAACATTTAATGAGTTGCCAGAGATTAAATAGTTAGTTAAGTGTCCAGCATTTGGAAGCTTTTCCCTGGTTCTTTCACTATTGTGTGAAAATCAATACAGCACTTGTCTTGTACTTCAGGTTCATTTCCACCACAAAAAGAGCTACTATAAATATTTTCCTTTTTCTCTGATCACCTTAAGAAACATCTAATAGTGGCATTGTTGGGTCGAATATTTACATAATTTTTTAACTGTTTGGGCATACTTAAAGATTGCTTTCCAAAACGGATCAAGAAGTTTAAAATTCCAGCAACAAAGAATCAGTGTCCCAATTTTTCCACATCCTAACATTTTATACTTTTATTTTATCCTTCTATCATTTCAGCCATTCCGATAGGTATGAGATGATATCTCAAAGGAGTTTTAAATTTTAATTTCTCTAATCAATTATGATTTAGAGCATTTTTTCACATGACTAGTAATAACTGATTTCTTCCAAAAACTTTCTGTTCATATCCTTTGACAATTTATCAACTTGGGAATGACTCATACTTACAAATTTGACAAAGTTCTCTATATATTTAAGAGATGAGGCCTTTAATCAAGAAATTAAATCCTCCCCCTCCCCCATTTTCTACTTTCCTTCTAATCTTTGCTCTATTGGTTTTATCTGTACAAAATCTTTTTAATTTAGTGTAATCAAAATTATCTATTTTACACCTCACAATGCTATTTCTTTTTTTCATATATTCTTCTCCTATACATAAATCTGATAAGTAATATGTTCCATGTTCTTCTACTTTACCTATGATATCTCCCTTTATATATAGGCATGAATCCATTTTGACCTTATCTTGGTAAATGGTTTAAGATATTGGTCTACTCCATACCTAGTTTCTGGCAGACTGCTTTCCAGTTTTTTCCCCAATAATTTTTACCAAATAATGAACTCAACCCGAAAGCTTAAATCTTTACATTTATCAAGTATAAGGTTACTACAATCATTTATTACTGTATGCTGTGTATCTTATTCCATCGATCCACCTTTTTATTTCTTAGCCAGTACAATAGTTTTGATAATTACCACCTTTATAATAATACAGTTTAAAATCTGTACTGCTAAGCAATAAGGTTTTAATGATATTGATGGGGTGAATGGGGAGTTTGGCCCATCCTTTTTCTGTAAGCCTTAGAGATGGCTATGGGGGGGAAAGGGGTACCCATACAGCACTTGTAATCTACTCTAGTTTCATGGCATCCCACAAGGGAGTGAATCCGCATAGAATCCCCTACAAGGCATCATTGAGGGTGCGGGGAATTGTGCCAGAGTCTGTCAAAGGCTCCACCTGAACCCCAGTAAGCCTTCTTAGGTGCTTAAGTAGTGAACCTCAACTACAGGGCAGGAGAGGGAGAAAGCTTGGGAAGCTTAAGGGAAAGGGGAAGAGAGGGGAAACTTACCTTGACTTGAAGAATTCTGGAGACCTCAGACTGTGCCCCTTTTGGGCACCAAAATATGATGAGGGATGGGGGGGTGAGACCCCCACAAAGACCAGAGTACAAGGGTCAGATCGCCTGGAATGAATTTGCAGACTCAAGCATCACTGAGGTCAAGGTAAAGATTTATTACTTTCAGCGGGCAAGTGTTCTTAGGAAACCTGCAACCTTAGAGGGCTACAGGTAAAGTTTATATAGGATATTCTATAGGAATCATGTGCCAAATATGCTAACTAGGCATTTTGAGGTAGGATTAGGGAGTGGTTAAGGTGTGGTTAGTTCTTAAAGGAATATGTACTTTCGGTATCCACTGTGCAGGTATTTTACCCAGAGTTCATCAGGAAATAGTCCAAGGAGGGGCTACGTGGAGGTTTGGTTTTAGGCCTGAAACGTCACTAAGTCAACTAACATCAGGATTGACTCAGGAATAAGCTGTCATCAATGTCTTGTTAGACAAGATAAATGTAAGGGAGTACATGTATGTCCAAGTCCAGGATACATATGATTGGTCAGTGAGTAGTAAGTGTCGCTATGACCCAGTACGTAGCCAGTTCAGCCAGTACACAGCTGGTTCAGAGTTATATGTTCTATAGGTGCAGCTGGCTGCTGTATCAGGAAGGGAGATAACAGTTGTTGCCGGGGCAGGTTATGTCCTTGGGCTGGGGAGAAACTGCCTGGGATAGCGTTTCGAGGGTAGGAAGAAATGTAACTTTTAAAGAGAAATGTGATTTTAGAATTGGGGCCCAAGCACATGCACCCAAGCACCCCATCAATATCATCATCTTGAATAATAAAAATCTGCAGTCAAAATGGAAATACTTGTCTAAAATACTGCAATGGATCTGTGGTCTCATTTATGTGATTATTCCTTCGGTGCAAAGCACAATCCCCAAATATACCTTCTCATTTTTTGCAAAGATCCATGTTTTTCTGTAGATCCTCCATAAACAGTCTGTCCATCAAACATATGTGCATGTGTATGTGTGTGTGTGTATACACACCCCTTGCACACTGCCTTCCTACACAAGTCTTTATAAAAAAATATTTCAAAGATGCCAATAGAGGAACTTTGGATAATATAGTTCCTCAGAGTTAGCCATTTCTTTACTTCTTAGTCTTAGGGGTCATCACTAGAAATGTACTGCAGTTTACTTATACCCACAAAGAACCTCCATTTTCACAAAAACACTCAGACTAGCCCTCTTTTCATTTTTCTTCTTTTCTTCACTCTCCAAGACTTTCTCTACCATGCCCCTATGCCCAATACTTGCTTCATCTTTTTTCCACCTCATTCCTACCCCCCAGCTTTTCAGCTTCCTTTGTGTCCCCAGTCTTTTGTCACTAAAATATACACCCCCAAGAGGGAAAAGGGCTCTTTCTTTCTGCTTATATTTGTATTCCCAGCAATTACCATATCTGGCACAAAGTAACTGATTACTTCTTAAAGAGGCTTATTCACTGAACAGGCGTCACCTCACTCCAAGTGAATACCCGAATAGGCTTTAGATGAAAAAAGGCCAAGGTCTCCCATTGCATCCTGGGCCTTCTCCAGTCATCTTGATGAATATCTGGTCACTGGATTCAGATGGCTCTGGAGGAGAAGTGACGCTGGTGACCTGCACAGCCCTCCCTCACTCAAAACAAAGTCAAGTGCAAGTCATGGCATCATTTCTCTGATGTCACGGTCTTCTTCAAAAATGAAGGACGAACACAGGTACAACCAACAATTTACTTGATAAAACTTTGAATCACCTACAACTTTTAATTCCTTGGGAAGTGTGGTATCCTATGCTTCCCAACCCTAAGTCATCACCAAGTAATAATTTTTGTTGAAAATATGGGCCTCTGAGGGGGCGGAGCCAAGATGGCGGAGAAGAAAGACGCACATACACATAGCTCCGAACCCACAACCCATAGAACGACTACAGGGAAATAACTCACGGCGAATTCTACACCCAGAGGCCACGGAACATTGGAGCGAGGGAGATTTCTGTTCCGGAGAGACCTGCAAACCTCTCGTGGGGGGTCCTTCGCACTGCGGACTGGGCGCCGGGACTGGGAGCTGAGTGCAGCCCTGCCATGGCCTCGGCACCGAGAGGAAAAGATCCGAGCGGGCTTCAGGGACGGGATCTCCAGTGGCCACGCAGGTCCCTCCACCCACAGAGGGACCTGCAAACCTCTCGCAAAAGGTCCGTCGCGCTGCAGACGCGGAGCCCAGCCCAGACCTGCTGCGGCCACGGCCGCGGCACCAAGAGAAACAGATCCGACCAGGCTTCAGGGACGGGATCACCAGCGGCTGCACAAGTACCTCCACCCACAGGTGACCGGGGTCGGTGAGAGAGTCTCTTTGGCAGGTAGAGAGGGGAGTGGGGTGCCCCCATAACTCAGGCCCCCCCAGGAGGTAGAAGCTGAGAGGCGGCTGCAGACCGGGGATCCCCAAGGGGGCAGGAGCCTGGATCCATTGTGGAAGGTCTGTGCATAAACCCCCTGAGGGAACTGAGCCTGAGAGGCGGCCCTGCCCCAACCTCAGCACCTGAACTTAATCACATACTGAATAGCAGCCCTGCCCCCGCCAAAAGCCCTAAGGCTGGAAGCAGCATTTGAATCTCAGACCCCAAACGCTGGCTGGGAGGATCAGGAGGTGAGGTGGGTGTGAGGAAAATATTCAGAGGTCAAGTCACTGGCTGGGAAAATGCCCAGAAAAGGGAAAAGAAATAAGACTATAGAAGGTTACTTTCTTGGTGAACAGGCATTTCCTCCCTTCCTTTCTGATGAGGAAGAACAATGTTTACCATCAGGCAAAGACACAGAAATCAAGGCTTCTGTGTCCCAGCCCACCCAATGGGCTCAGGCCATGGAAGAGCTCAAAAAGAATTTTGAAAATCAAGTTAGAGAGGTGGAGGAAAAGCTGGGAAGAGAAATGAGAGACATGAAGTCAAAGCATGAACAGCAAATCAGCTCCTTGCTAAAGGAGACCCAAAAAAATGTTGAAGAAAATAACACCTTGAAAACTAGCCTAACTCAATTGGCAAAAGAGGTTCAAAAAGCCAATGAGGAGAAGAATGCTTTCAAAAGCAGAATTAGCCAAATAGAAAAGGAGATTCAAAAGCTCACTGAAGAAAACAGTGCTTTCAAAATTAGAATGGCACAGATGGAGGCTAAGGACTTTATGAGAAAGCAAGAAATCACAGAACAAAGCCAGAGGAATGGAAAAATGGAAGATAATGTGAAATATCTCATTGGAAAAACAACTGACCTTGAAAATAGATCCAGGAGAGACAATTTAAAAATTATGGGACTACCTGAAAGCCATGATCAAAAGAAGAGCCTAGACATCATCTTTCATGAAATTATCAAGGAAAACTGCCCTGAGATTCTAGAACCAGAGGGCAAAATAAATATTCAAGGAATCCACAGAACACCGCCTGAAAGAGATCCAAAAAGAGAAACTCCTAGGAACATTGTGGCCAAATTCCAGAGTTCCCAGGTCAAGGAGAAAATATTGCAAGCAGCTAGAAAGAAACAATTCAAGTATTGTGGAAATACAATCAGGATAACACAAGATCTAGCAGCATCTACATTAAGGGATTGAAGGGCTTGGAATATGATATTCTACAAGTCAAAGGAACTAGGACTAAAACCAAGAATCATCTACCCAGCAAAACACTTCAGGGGAAAAAAATCGTCTTTAAATGAAATAGAGGACTTTCAAGCATTCTTGATGAAAAGACCAGAGCTGAAAAGAAAATCTGACTTTCAAGCACAAGAATAAGGAGAAGAATGAAAAGGTAAACAGGAAAGAAAAATCATAAGAGACTTACTTAAGTTGAACTGTTTGCATTCCTACGTGGAAAGATAATATTTGTAACTCTTGAAACTTTTCTCAGTATTTGGGGGGATTATACATACATACACACACATATATACATATATATGTGTGTGTATGTATGTATGTGTAGAGAGAGACAAAGAGACAGAGGCCACAGGGTGAGTTGAATTGGAAGGGATGATATCTAAAAGAATAAAATTAAGGTGAGAGGAATATATTGGGGGGAGAAACAGAATGGGGCAAATTATCTCTCATAAAAGAGGCAAGAAAAAGCTTTTTCAATGGAGGGGAAAAGGGGGAGAGGAAGGAGGGAAAAAGTGAAGCTTACTCTCATCACATTTGGTCTAAGGAGGGAAGAACATGCACACTCAATTTGATATGAAAATCTATCTCACACTACAGGAAAGTAGGGGAGAAGGGGATAAGTGGGTGGGGGGATGACAAAAGGGAGGGCAGATGGGAGGAGGGAATAATAAGAAATAATCACTTTAGGGGAGGGACAAGATCTAAAGAGAGAACAGAATAAACAGGGGACAGGATAGGATGGAGGGAAATACAATTAGTCATTCCCAACATGACTATTATGGAAGTCTTTAGCAAAACTACACATATACAGCCTATACTGAATTGCTTGCCTTCTCAGTGGGCATGGGTTGGGAGGGAGGAAGGGAGAGAAGTTGGAACTCAAAGTTTAAGGAAGAAATGTTGAGAATTGTTTTTACATGCAACTGGGAAGTAAGAAATACAGGTAATGGGGTATAGAAATCTATCTTGCCCTACAAGAAAAGAGAGAAGATGGGGATAAGGGTAGGGAGCAGTGTGATAGAATGGAGGGCAGACTAGGGCAAGGGGTAATCAGACTGCAATGTGTTTTGGGGTGGGGGAGGGGAGAGATGAAGAGAAAATTTGGAACTCAAAATCTTGTGGAAATTAATGTTGAAAACTAAAAAATAAATAAATTTTAAAGTAAAGAAATACCTGCTAAAATATAAAATACCCAAACTATCAGAAGACTAGACAGAGATGTTAAATAGCCTAATCTCAGAAAAGGAAATAAATCTAGCTGTAAAAGAAGGACCAAAGAAAAAGCTCTTAGTCCAGATGGAGTCACAGGAGAGTATCAAACTTTTGAAGAACTATTTCCCATAACTGACAAACTGTTCTCAAAAACAGCAAAAGAAAACACTTTCTACAAATCCTTTTATAAGACAAATATAGTTCTAATATCTAAATCAGGGAAGACTAAGACACAGAAGGAAAACTATAAGTTTCATTAATGAACACTGACTCAAAAATTTTAAACAAAATCCTGTTAGATTACAGTAACTTATTCAAGAAATCATTCATCATGACCAAGTGGGATTTATACTAGGAATGTAAGGATGGTTCAGTGTTAGAAAAACAATAAAAAAACTGAATTAAAAACCAAAACCACGATTATCTTTTTCTATCCCAAGTATATATGGCACAGTGCCACTAACACTGTTGCTGCTGTTCAGTTGCTTCAATCATATCTGACTCCTCATGACCTAGTGGACTTATGTCAATGGGGTTTTCTCGGCAAGAATGCTTTGCCATTTCTCTCCCCAGGGGAAATCAAAGGTGAAGTGACTTGGCCAAAACTACATGGCTAGGAAGTTTCTAAAGAACAAGGCAGGCACTTAATAAAAGTTAAATGATTGGAGAGAGAAAAGATGGGGAGGGATAAAAAGAATAGTAGATTAAGGGAAGCAGTGAGCAGAAGACTCTTACAGAGGGGACAGGGTAATAATGCAGTGAACTCTCTACCACTAGGGGCCTTCAAGCACAGCCTGAAAGATTACTTACTAGTAGATTTTATGGGGAATAGAAGAGTTCTTACTCTTGCATGGGTTGGACTAAAAGGTCTTCAGGAATCTTCAAATTCTGTATCTCTAATGACAACATGGTAAGTCAAAGTCTTAAGAGCTGGGGGAATGTGATTTTTAACCTTTAACCAGGATGACATGAAGCAGGTTGGCTCAAGAAAAGTCAGGAGCTTCACTAGTTTTAATAGTTTTAGAGTACTAACAGATGCTAAACCAAAAAAATAGTCAATTGCCATACATGGGTGCAGGCACGAGATTCCCTTCCATTTCTTCTTTTTAATGGGGGGCAAAAGAAAGAATCAGAAAGGATTAATTCTAGAGTACTGAAAATGAGACCTTTGGGGTTCACACTGATCAGTCAACATCAAATCAGATGAAAATGAATTTCATATGGGGTTGCATAAATTGTACCAACCAATTCAATCAACAGACAGGTATTTGTGAAATTAGGGGGAAAAAGTTTGCATTCTATTATTTACAACAATGCCTTCCCTCTCCACCTCACTTACCCAAATTAAAGTATCTTGAAATTTTTTAAAAGGATGAAAATAAATGATTAATCAATAGAAGAAAAAGATTTTTAAAAATTATTTTGGCAATATTGTCCTCCAAAGACAGTAAAACCACCATATGTGGACCTAACATGACAGTCCTAGATGCACTTAACACTTACCAAGGAGGCATAAATGGAACTAAAGAGAACAAAAACACGAAAAACTGCCACGTACATGAACAGATGGATGGACACAAACATGCATGCACTCATGCACACACACAAATAGATGTACACGTGCACATATAGACAGGTATTTATATTTATATATGAGATCCATGCAGGAGATGATACAGTTGTGAAGACTTTAAAGAATCAATATTCATCTAAAGTATCAGAAGGTAGGGGTTTACAAAAGTGTGGACAAAATTTCAGATGTCATTACTGAGAAATGGCAACTCATCAATAACTATTCTCCCATTTATAAAACCTTTTATGAAAATCATATACAGAGGAAACAAGGACAATTTTAATGAGAAGAGTAGTATGAAAGAAGTAAGCTTAACAGCAGGCTGCATTATTACCATTTCACAACTGACTGAAAAATCTGGAAAATATCTCACTGGGTTTATTATTATTACTCTTTGGTCATGAAGAAGTATTTGATTAAGTACAGCAAAATCCTACCTTACAGGCTTTTTTAAAAGATGTCCCACTCATTCACATACAAAAATCAATCTAGATTCCCTAAACCTGTTCAATGACCCTCTGATGGTAAATATCAAACAGGGAGCTTCATGCTTGCCCAAGCTGTTTGCCAGTGTGATGGAGGAAACTCAATGTACATAGTCTATGCTGAAGTTTGGAACTCCCTGTGGATAGTGAGGTCCTCCAGATGTTATTGTTTATGGATGAATTTGTGGCACTTTAATCAAGCCCTGGAACACCCCAGAACTCAGAGCCTCCCAGTCAAAAAAGTACGCATAGCTCAATGGATGATTGCCCAGATTATAACATACATTTGGATGGCCAGCTTACCCCAGGTATGGATACTGAAAGTTCATATGGACCAGCTGGTCCCAGAATTGAATAAGAGGAAGGGGGAGAGACTGGTATGGCCTCAAGAAAATACACTTGTAATAAAACCAAGCTTCCCTTTTTAAAACAACAACACTCTTTTCAAAAGCCCATCTTTTTAATACCAACATTCTATTAGACCTAATATATGGCAGCAAAACAAAAATACAAGCCTCCAAAAAATAAAAAACAATATTAGAGTATAAATGTTAATTAAAGTATTATTATTAATTAATGCTAATTAATATTAATATTATTAGAGCATTAGAGGGCAATAGAAAGGAGCATGGTAGGTGTGCACAAGCAGCAGCACATAACCAAAGAGGTATCTTTCACAACATGGCTAGTGTTTAAACATTTACAACCTTTATTAGACTGCTTTGTTATCTTGGGGAGGGGAGTTAGGAAGGAAGGAGAAAAAAACTGAAACTCAAAATCTTACAAAAAAATGGATGCTGAAAACTATCTTTACATGTAATTGGAAAAAATAAAATACTATTTACAAAAAAAACGAGATGCAAATGTTTATAAGCTAGGAAAACAAGGAAGTTCTACTGGTAGTTTCACATCAGTAGAGAAGAAGGCATTTGGCATGGTGATGGACCCCTATACTGGCAAACTTATGGAGAGGATGAATCACATAGGATAGCAAGGAAGAATCTGCATTATTAGAAGGAATTTTAAATCAATGAGACCACAGTTATATAAGAATTCCATCCTTTTAGAATCAACTCAATGCTCTTAACTTTTCAAGACCTTTTTGGCACATGATTTTCATTTCACTTTGTGAGCTATCCCTTTTAGCCTTGTGTTACATGACTGATAAGCATGCCATCTTTTCTTAACTGAGATATCTTTCAAGTTCATTCATCAATGCTTGATTGGTCTACCCCTAGCATGGCTATCTTCATTGTTTATTTGGTCTGACCCAGAGTTCCTTTCCAAATTTGTAGAATCATCATTTCTACTTTTTCATATACCATTTTGAGAAATGCATCCAGAAAACAGTGAAAATGCTGACAAATTTATCCAATTTTTCATCTCTCTAGTCCTCCCTGCCACCTTCATCTATGAATGTTCTTATAGAAATATGGCTTGTTAGACCTAAATGTCAATTCTTCTTTAGACTCATTTTAATTTTTCCTGCTTTTCATTATTTTTTATGAGAATATGATGTTCTTAATCCCCCCCCCCCCATAGCATTTACAAATTAATTTGTATTCTAAAACCAGTCTTGTTCTTAATAGTTCTTTTTAGGGCAGAGATCAGACAAACTGGCTAAGGCACTATGGGAGCTCTTTTCTTGTGGAACATGTATTATATTCTTTAAATTGTTACTGGAATTACTGACAAATTATATTGATTTTTGTCACTTTTTGGCATGGAAGCATCATTTGCATAGTTCAAATTAAGGGTAAGTTGCTACAATTGTTTACAGTACTTCCTTCCTATCTTGGGCCTATTCTCAAATTTGATGTTAATTTTGACCTCTGCCCCAACTGATCTGAAAATAGTATGCAAACAGCTTATTATGCTGGCTTCCATATCAGCAGTCACTTTCTGTTGAAAATATGATCTATTTTCTTTTTTTACGAAGTTTCAGTGTACCTCATATGTTCAGGGCCTTTCAACTCTCTTCTGGAAAACAGTCATAAAAATGCACCTCTCTTCATTTGAGAGGTACTGTTAGACATTACTGTTTCTATCTAAAATTTTGTTACATGAAAACCTCAAGGGGTAGATACAGGAAGAGGGAGGATCTACTCATAAATGAATATTACGTAAAAACAAAAGGTATCAGTTTTTATAAAGATTTATTCATAATGTATGAGGTTCTTAAGGGGCCCCCCTTTATCTATGTTTTTGACCTCATTCATCTCTCAAACCCAAATCATGTTCAACAATTTTTTATGCAACTCTTTTGAGCCCACTTTTAAGATCAAGTAACATCATCTACCAAAATGTATGCTGACTTGGTTTGCAGAATCTCTGTTTCACAGATAATACTAGAGTTCTTGGTCTCCAGCCTCTAACAGGTTCACTCATGATCTGGTCAGAGAGGCAGACAGCTTCGGAGGGGATAATAATCAGCTTTATTCTAGTCTAGTCTTCTCAAATGGTTACTGGGAGAACCAGCTCCTCCAGCATTCCCTAATCACCCTTCTTCGAAGGGGCCAGAAAGAAGGGGGGCAGGGGAACTACCCCTACCTCAGCTGTGGAAAGATACACACACATACACACACTAAAAGTTTTGAGGAAACAGAAAAATATATATGTATATACATATATGTGCATATACAGATACATATATCTAATTTTAAGTGATGACTTAACGGGAAAATGAAGGATGATATTTAGGAAATAAAGGACAAAGGAAAGATAATAGACACTAGACAGGGGCTGAGTGCCTAATGAACACTCCAGTAGGGAGTAAAGATAAATCTGGACAATGTTGTAGATTAGAGAAAAAACATCAGCAGTAATACAAATTGCTGGCACATCTGCCTAGGACCTACAGTCACTCCAGGCTAGCTCTGGGCAAGTCTTTTCATACTCATTTAGGATCTATAAACTTCTTTCCAATATCTCAAGGAGCCATCAATAAATTTGAAAGAGGAATAATTTTTCCACTATACCTAACTCAGGGAATATAATTTCCTCCTCCTCTCTTCCCCCATGAGACCTTATGTAATAAAGAGATGTCAGATTTGAGGAATGATTTATAAACTCACTTGTAACATCACCATACCTACAGTTTCTTTTATCCCAGATTCCTAAGATGTCATGCATTAGGCTAACAAAAAGATTTCAAAACACTGTCATAGTAACCATTCCTAATTACATTTTTTCTTTCATTTGGCCCCAAACAGTTTAAACCGCCACCACCCCACACACACTGCCTAATATCTAATTAATATGGTATTTTATGAAGGTAGAATAAATTTCACTCAGGTGGACAGCTACTTTTGGACACTCTATCTAGAAAATTTTAAAACCATAGGTCCCCTCACCCCTACTGGTTGGTAGCTAATATCTACTCCTCTTAACTCTGAGAAGCTGGGCCTAAAATTTTAATTCCTTTAATATAATTAATATTTTTCAAAAATCACCCTCCAAATTTTTTTGAAGGAGAGGGAAAGGTAAACACTATGTTTACTATAGTGTATTACTTCCTACCTAAAAACAAGTATACCTGAAACACTCACTTTTCCTCATTTTGAATGAAGGGATAAGACTAATTTCTTCTAGAAAGCAGAGGGGAAATGTTTTATTTCATTTTACTGTCACCTACTCTCATTGACTAATTAATACTGACCTTTCAGGGAATTCCTACTAGAGACTTTTTAAACATATATTTTCATATTCATAAATGTAAATCATATTAGGTCATGGAACTTGCCATGTGAATATAAAACAATTAATTGTGGTCCAGCTGATTCCTGATGCCCCTTCCCTACTTTAGAATTTTTTTTAAGAAGTGAAGTAAAGTGTTATTTAGATTCCCCAAAGTGAAGTGATTTGAGGACGCATAACTCCTGATAAGAATGCCTTTACTAAAGTATTACAGCACTTAGTAAATGTGCTATAAATAAACTATATCCATTTTAGCAACTTACTTGCCAAAACTTTCCCATTTAGCTCAATAAAAAATGAGACGCAGCTTTATTTTTAAAATATAAATGACTAAGAAAATTAATTTTATATACCAACATAGCAAAGGTCAATAAATTGAGAGATACATATACCAGAAGCCAAATTAAGTGTGTAAATATTTAGATATTTATTTAGATAAATATTCAAATTACACCAAAAACCTAGATTTAAAAGGTCAGAAAAGAGGTGAGCAACGTAGACAATAGCAACGATAGTAATATACAGCACCTGAATGTTTGCAAACAAAAATGATGGCCAAAATACAGTAGAGAGAGACCAAAGTAACCCTGACACCATGAAACAGATAAGAGATAAACATTAGATGGGAAATGGTGGATAAGTAAATCTATACACTGAACAAGAAAAAAATTACTTTGAAGGAATTATTAAGTATAAAACCAAAGACAATGTAAAATGACTCTAGAATACACTACAAAAGTTATGATACATAACTTTAGCTTGGCCTGAACTGATGTTGACAATCCTACTCTATCTTTATCCATTCAACTATTTCAAAGTTTTTTTTCTTTCCTCCATCTATGCCATCACCCTTATACAAGATGACAGCAGCTTAATTCTTTAAAGAAACTGTGGTGACTTAAACATGGACTCAGTCCCCTAGCCTTCTGTCCTCCATTCACCCAAATTTCTCAGCATTATCACCTGCTTCTTCCTGGCAATACTTACTGCTTAATAAGGCAAATATCACCATCTGTACCCTTGGTCCTATGCTTTCTACCTTCCTAGATCTGCTAAATAGTGCATTAAGTGGATTCAGAATTGACTGAATAACTGAATAACAACCCAAGAATTGTGGTTAATTGACTAAGTTCTACTTTGAGAAAGTAGTTGATTTTTCTGAAATCAATCCCTTCTCTGTCTTACAGCACAATAGTATTCCATCACAATCATATGCCACAACTTGTTTATTAATTAGCTTTTCCCCAACTGATGGATGGGCATTCCTTCAGTTTCTAATTCTTTGCTACCACAGAAATTGCTGCTATCAGTATTTTTGTACATAAAGGTCCTTTTTCTTTTATCTTTTTGGGGTCCAGACCTAGTAGTGGTGTTTCAGGTCAAAGGAGGTGTCTAAACTTCTTGAAAATGCTGTTTATATATGCTGTCTCAACTTCCTTTCCTTCCAATAGATTCAAAACCCTGAGCAATCTCATTCTTACCTCAACATTCAATTCCCAAAGATTTGAACAGTCTTACATGACAAATCTATTCATTGTCTTTTCTCAATCTATGTCCTTCTTGAGCTCTCTGCAGCCTCTGACGTCATTAATCATCCTTTTATTTCTGCATACTCTTCCCTCTTATAGGCTTTCAGGTCACTTTTTCCTGTGGTTCTCTACCTACCTAACTCTTCCTTCCCAGAGACCTTTTTTGCTGAATTTTCATTTGGGTCATGCCCAATAACCATGAGTGTGGTTCTCCCCCCTCACCCCGCTACTCCAAAGCTCTGTCCTTGGTTGTCTTCTCTTCCACTATCTTGCCTGATGATATCCATGAGTTCAATGAACAATTAATTTCTAAGGAGATGATTCATATATCTACATACCCAGCAGTAACCTCTCTCATGAGCTCCAGTCTCCTTCCACTGCCAGCTGCCTTCTGGACATCTCAATAGCGGATGTTTCATAGATATCTCAAAATGACCATGTCTAAAACAGAACTCATTTATAATCTTTTTTCTGCAAACACAATCCCCTTTTACAAACTTCAGAGTCACACAAGTGTTAATGTTGAAGGCGGAATTGGAATATTTCTGGCTTCTAGGTCCACATATCTACTATTTTTTCTTGAAGAGTTGTCTACACATCTACACTTGTCCCTGCAGCCTCACTACTCTCAAGTTCTTGGTCTTACCATTTCTTTCCTGAAATTGTTCCCAACAATGGCCTTAATTCACTAGGCCCAATACCTCCTTTTTAGTTCTCATCCTGCCTTCTCCTCAGCAAAGAAAGTCCCTATATTGCACATTTAGAAATCTAACTCAGAGTTGTGAGGTATTCTTCAAATGAGATCATGTATGTAAAGCACTTTGCAAACATGAAGACATTGTGCATGTCAAATATTCATGATGATGAGATTGCTAGATGTACTGTGTCACACAACAGGCACGAACCTACTGACATGAAGACAGGGTGGCTATTAAAATAAAGCTGATAAGATCACCAGGATAACGTCTAAAGGAATAATCAGTTGTTTTTTTCATCCGGGGACCCTACCACAAAAAGGGTCTGTTTGTCCTTAAATGAGCGCATGGAAATAAACTGAATTGTCGGATGTCAAAGTAAACTAGCGAGATAAAACAAATGCTTTGTGTAATCACCTCCTCACAAGCCAGGGACCATGATCACAATGGGTCTAAAACGCCATCTCCAAGTCAAACTTTCAAAGTCACAGAATTTTTGGCTTTTGTAACTGCAAACTCCGTGAATGATTCAACATTTGGCCAGCCACTGAGTTAACTGATTTTTGCTCCAATATTTATAACTATTTCTAGTCTCTGTTTTGTCCACTCTCACATGTTCGGCTTCTTTTTATTTCATAAATATTTACTAAGCAGAGCTTTTCACTCTATTTAAAATGTTCAAAGGGACCATGGATCTGGACTAGAAAAAGGCTTCTCAGAAAGTCTTCTACAGAGGTGAATGGACTTACTCAAGGTCATTCGGGTAATAAATAAGTTATAAGAGGCAGCACGGGAACCTACCCAAGTAATCCAGAGCTAGGAAGAACTCATCAATAAAAAGTTCTCAAAAGGGATACAAGTACTTTAGGGGGGGATGGATAAAACAAACATGTTACTCAGTCCAACAACAGCGCGGGAAAAAAATCCAACAACTGCCCAAATCACCAAGTCGTAGATCTTCAGTCTCAGCAGACACCTGTCAAGGTACTGTCGCAATGGTTGCCGTAACTTAATTTTAATTTTGCAATGAAAAAGCACAGAAAATTGTTCAGTGCTGAAACCAAGCGATGCACTTCCAAAGAGCCCGCCACCTCCTCCGGACAGAACGTCCCCGACTTAGAGTCTAACCCCACGACGTCAGCCCAGACGAGCCGCAGCGGCCCCTCGGCCCCTCCCCCGGGACCGTGGCTCCGGCTCCAGGAGCGGGCGGACCGCCCCCCGCAGGCCGCCTCCTGCCCGGCGCGCCCCTAACTCGAGCCACTGATTAAAGTTAGGGTGAACTCTCCCGGGCGCGCCGGGACTCAGGCACCTCCCCCTCAGCCTCTGGGGTCGCCGAGCCCGGGTCACGCCAGAACCGGAGCCGCCGGCCGGGGAGAGGACGGGCCCGAGGGCTGAGCGCCGACAAGGTGCGGGGGTGAAGGGGGCCCTGCGGCGGGGGCTCGGACTGCCCCCGAGGGCCCGGCGGAGGGGGGAGGGGCGCGGCGGTCCAGCCCCAGTCTCTCCTGGGGCCGGCGAAGACGAAAGGCCCAGAGAGGCGGGCCCCTCAGAGGGTGAGCCCGGGGGTCTCCGCCCCGCCGGCGCCAAGCAGACCCCGGCTAGGTCCCGATCCCAGGCGGGCTGCGCCCCTTCCACGCCCCGCCCCCCGCCGTGGGGGCTCCCGTCCTGCCGCGTACCTGGCTCCGGGGACGCGCGCTTCTTCCCGAGGGCGGGGGCGCGCGGGGCTCGAGCGCCCAACGCCCGGGCACGGAGGCGGGAGATGGTAACCGCCGCTATAACGGACTCGCGTCCAGCCCCGGCCGGCCCCCTCCCCCTCCCCCTCCCCCTCCCCTCACGTCCCAGGCAAAGGCGGGGGGCGGCGGGGGAGCCCGGCCGGCCCCCCGGGCGCACTCAAGCCCTCCTCCCTCGCCGGGGCCCAGGAGGGCCCCTCCCCCATTCCTCCCTCCCCCCGTCTCCCGGCTCCCAGCGGACTCTCCTCTAACAACTCCGACGTCGCCCCTGCGCCCCCGCCCCGCCCGCCGCTCCGTCCCCCCCTCCGCCCCGCCGAAGTCACGCACCTGTGCTCGGGGCGGGGGCCCTCGGTGGCGGCGCTTCGCCCGTCCGGCCGGCGGCCACAGGGTGGTCACCCCACCACGAAACCGAAGTCGCCGCCGGCCACTTCACGGCTTCTGCCAACGGCGCATGCGCGAGCGGCGGCACGCGACGGCTCTCCCTGAGCTCGCGCCCCTCGGGACGGGGGGGAGGGGGAGCGCCCCCCGGGGCCGACGGGCCCCGACGGGCTTTGGCGCACGCGCTCTCCCGCAGCTCCCGAGTCCCTCGGGCTGCTGCCTGGCGGCCGTGCGAGCGGTCGTGGGAGCGCCCCGGAGCAGACGCGAACGTCCCCCGAGGCCTGAGAAGCAGGCTCGGAAAAGTGATGTCCCAGTTCGGGCAGGAGCGGCGCGCCGTGGGAAGCACGCTCACCCACGAGAATGCGTGGACGCCGCTTCTTCCTGGGGGCTCCGGCCCGGGATGGTCCCGAGAAGTGGCGGAGGAAGCGTGGCGGCGGGGCTGACCCGGGGCATTCCTGCGGAGTCCGCCTTCGCAGTGAGCGCCACCGGGAGGCTCCGGACCGCCCGGACCCAGGGTTTGGATCGCGCCTTTGGAGCCCCTGAGGATGTCGGACCCGAGAAGATGGGGGCGGGGAGGCGCTCTGCGGCCTCCCCGAGAAGGGCTCCGAGGGCAGCGAACCGTCCGCAGGGCTCAGCAGCCCGGGAGGCCTGGGCTCCTGCCGGCGTCCTGGGTAGGAATGCCGGACGCTTGCTAACAACTAGAGCCGTCCGAAAGTGGAGCGGGGCGCTCCGGGGCGGCATTGAGGCACGGGCTTGTCAGGGGTGTCGTGGGGCTGGAGCGAGGGGCATCTGAGGTTCCCTGATGGACCTTCCGGGCAGGTCCAGCACACCAGGGCCGGCCTGAGAGGTTCTTGGCAAACACTTGCTCAAGTGTCTGAGGCTGGATTTGAACTCTGGGCTTCCTGACTCTAGGCGCAGGGCTTTATCCACTGTGCCACCAGCCGCCTCGTATACACGTAAAGTCAGGAAAACCTGGCTTGACCAGGCCGTTTAAACTTTAAGTATTCCAGGCTAGAGGTGTCAAACGAGAGGCAGGCAACGTGACCCACAGCGCTGCCAGACACAGCCAGAATCGGGAAATATTTAACAAACTGTAATGACATAATACCACATTGTGAAACTCAACCAGGAGGGAGCTTACCGGGATCCCGGGGAAGGTTTAGTGGCGCTCTGTTTCTAGCTGATTTTCACACTGTTCTAGGCAGCTCTGCATTTCAGAGAAAGGAACAGGCTGTGTTGGTAGAGGAAGTTCGCTTAAGTGGGAATTCCCCAAACCAATGAAATCCCAGTCCCTATGATGGGAGAGAAGATAGGCTGTTCGTATGGCAAGAATGAAGGATGACAAGTGGACAACCCTGTCAACTTTAGGAGAGATGGAGAAGGGCCTGTAAGACATTGGGTGAGATATCTGTCTGTCCAGTTTTTGAAAGAACCTAGATGACTGTGAATTGGGTTGTTGAAGCGAATTGTTCTATCAGTGAAATCACTTCTACGTTTGGTTATCTTATTTCCACAGTTAACAATTATTCACATTTTACAGGAGAGGAAACTGAGATTGAGTAGCCTGGTCAGCAGAGAGGAAAAACCAGGTTGAGGATGGCCAGAAAGCCTCAAAACTGCCAATGAGTTAGGGGGAGTGTCTACCCCAAGCATGCAGAGACTTCCCCTGGTGGAATGGGCAAATGAGAACAATTTGTTGCAGTGGCCATGAAGGTGGCTGAAGCAGGTGGTGTGAGGTGCTTAGAGCTTGGTCAGACATGGGGCACACCATACACAAGAAGCAGGATGTGGTAAGGGACAGGGAGGGAAGCAATGAGGTACCTTTTTAGTGGAATTGACCTGAAATGATTCCTTCTTCCCACTCAGTAAAGGAAAAAAAAATCAGAATTTGCCAAAATTGGTATAATAAAACTTGTACTACCCCTCTCAAAGTATTGTAAAGAAAGTGTTCTGTTGATCTTGTATAAAAGTAAATGTTTTATTTCAATAAATTCTTAAAATAAATTGTATTCATAACATGTACTATAAGTAGTGATATGTTATCTTCAACTGATATCCCACTTAGTATATGATTGATGGCCACTTTTTATTCCTCTTCCTGTTCCCAACAACATTAAGTAATGGCCTTTGTCAAATTATGTATTTTTCTTCCATAATGTATCCACTTCTATCAGCAGTAAACTTATGAGAAATTCCCACTAGCAAGAGTCCTGTCTGAATCGTCATTGTATGTGCCAGCCAATTCAAGAAATAATGATTGTTCGAAGGGAAAAGCATTAGAAATTAATAAGTTTTGGCTGCCGCAGATGATGTAATTGCTACTGTTTTGTCTTCTCACATATTACAAGAAGGATTGTCTTAGTGGGCATTTATGTTGAATGTATTTATTTCTATAGGAATAATTTACTGTATTTTGCATATTTTCTGTGTTAGAATCTGTCCTGATCTTTCTATCTCCGTCCCCCATTTGGAAAAATCTAAATTAATATAATTTGTGGTAAAAGAAACTAGTAATATGTAATTGCTATTATATTTTTACTAAAGTTTTTATTTGTCCTTACTAGAATTTGGGAGAGGAACGCATTCAGACATTGCCACACGTATATTTGCAGGAAACTATCTACTTATATAAATCTTTGGTGTACCACATGCCTGTTAAATTATATTACTTATAAACAGGCTTTTAATAGTGAATTGATATTGCTGCCTTTAACAGAAAATGCAGATTCTCACGCTGGGGAAATAAATACATGTGTGTATACATATATGTGTGCATATATATACATATGCGTTCCTTTGTCAGGTTTCAGAGTCTAGGTTTGAAACTTATTCTACCAAACCTAAGGACGTGATCCTAGAGAGATGGGCTGAACACTTCCACAGTTTACCTCAGGTTGTAGTCAATCCCTCTTTAGCTGAACTTCCAACTGAAAAAGAGGTTTTGAGGACCATAGGCTCCTTTCATGTGGCAAAGCACCTGGTGCTGATTCTATTCCAGGTGAGATTTACAAGGTAGGGGGACCGTTGCTCATACAAAAGCTGACTGAAATTTTCCAGGTTATGTGACAAGAGAAGGTTATCCCCCAGGAATTCAAGGATGCTTCCATTTTTCGTCTCCATAAAGGTAAAGGGAATAGATTGTCCTGCAGCAATCACAGGGGGATCTGTCTCTTAGTCATTGCTGGCAAAATTCTTGCTAGAGCCCTTCTTAATAAGCTGAGCCCTCATGTGGAAGATGGTCATATACATGAAAGCCAATGTGACTTCAGAAAGGGCCAAGGAACAGTCAATATGGTGTTTGCTGCCCGACAACTCCAGGAGAAATGCCAGGAGCAGAACAGAGGTCTGTATACAACACTTGTAGATCTAACCAAGGCCTTTGACACTGTTAGTCATGAGGGCTTATAGAAAATTATGTCAAAATTTGGTTGCCCAGAGAAATTCATCAGTATTGTACGTCAGTTTCATGATGGCATGTTTGCCTGGATTCTGGATAATGGACAAAGCTCTTGTGCCTTCCCAGTCACCAGTGGAGTGAAACAGGGCTGTGTGCTTGCTCCCATGCTTTTTAGCATAATGTTTTCAGCCATGTTGTCAAATGCTTTCAATGAGGATGAACATGGCATCAGCATCAACTACCATGCTGATGGTAAGTTCCTCAATTTGAAAAGGCTACAAGCCAAGACCAAAAGGGAGGGAGTAGTGGTGCATGATTTTCTGTTTGCAGATGATTGTGCACTCAATGCAACCTCTGAAGCTGAGATGCAACAAAGTATGGATCAATTCTCTGCTGCCTATGCTAGTTTTGGCCTAATAACACCAAGAAAACACAGGTGCTCCATCAGCCACCACCATCCATATGTGGAACCATCAATTACAACAAATGGAGAAGTTTCAAATGCTGTGGGTAAGTTCACTTACCTTGGTAGTGTACTTTCCAGGAATATACACATTGACAATGAGGTTGATGCACACATTGCCAGAGCTAGCTCAGTATTTGGGGGGCTCTGAAGAAAAGTTGGGGAGAGAAGAGGTATTAGACTGACTACCAAACTGAAGGTCTACAGAGCTGTTGTGCTGACCTCATTGTTGTATGCCTGTGAAACATGGATAATCTGTCACTGCCATGTCAGGAAACTGTATCACTTCCATTTGAACTGTCTTAGGAAGATTCTGAGGATCACCTGGCAGGATAAGGTACCAGACACTGAGGTCTTTGCTCGAGCTGAACTGACAAGTATTCAAACTATGCTTCAGAGAGCCCAACTCCAATGGGCTGGCCATGTTGTTTGAATGCAAAATGTACTCTTGCCAAAACAACTATTTTATGGGATAGGCAATCACATGGTGGTCAGAAGAAGCGATACAAAGACATTGTAAAGGTCTCTCTCAAGAACTTTGGGTTTGACTGTGACCACTCAGCATACCCACATCAGAAAGGGTACTGTGCTCTATGAGCAAAGCAGAATTGAGACAGCACAAAGGAAACATAGGATGCAGAAATCTGGAGTATCCACATCAAATGTTCATATAGATGATCTGTGCCCAATCCATGGTAGAACATTCCAAGCTCATATTGGTCTGATCAGCCATAGTTGTTCACACTGAAATTTTACTTTATCATGACGATGTCATTTTGGTCTTCTTCAAGAACGAGGGACAACAACCAACCAACCAAATCTAATTTACATGTACACTAAGACATTTGTTCAGTCTTTTTTCAGTCATGTGACTGTGACCCCATTTAGGATTTTCTTGGCAAAGAGACTGGAGTGATTTGCCTTCTCCAGCTCATTTCACTGATGAGGAACTGAGGCAAATGAAGTTAAGTGACTTGCCCAGGGTCACACAGCTAGTAAGTGTCTGAGGCCAGATTTGAACTCCGGAAGGGGAGTTTGTTTCCAGGACAAGTTCTCTATGCACTGCACCACCTAGCGCCCACACTAAGACCTACACTATAAGTTTCACAGGATTGAGGATCCCATGCGGTAGATGTTCACATACTGAGTGAAAAGGTCAAACCTTTTATCACCAAACTTGAGGTTTGTATGTTCATAATGTAAAGGGAAACTAGTCAATGCGGACTCAAGTCTTTAGAGCTTGCTTGGACTTACCCTTCTGGTAGACACTACAGAGTATATGCAGATATTCCTGCCTGGTTCCAGTCCAACACAGGCAACTTTGGGAAGCCTGTTTCTAACCAAGATGATTGAGGAGCTGCTACTGTGCTATGACCATGTCTCCTAATTGTCTGAGAAGCCAGAAGGACTAATGACTCAAGAAGCGTTGTACCAAAAATGAATTTGCACATAAAAAGCATGACTTGGATCTCTCTTTTTTGTCTTTGGCTGGAAGTGGGATAGCACTGTTGTGAGGTAGGTAGTGGTAAGGACAGCTACCTTGTTTCTCACGTGGTTGCTTGCAAGCACCTCACCTCTCTTTCTGTTGCATGCATTTTTTTATCCTAGTCTCAGGGAAATTAGTATTCTGAGAGGTCCAGGTAACCAGGTAATCCATCAGTCACTAGCAGAATCTGACGAAGTGGTAATCATTGATGACAGAGGTGGCAAGACAGTAGTAGTAGTTCAGGGTTTGTTATGTTTCATGATAGAAATACCAGCTGTGGATTCAAAAAAGGCACTGATCCTCAGAGACAAGCAGGGAGCTATTTCTCAGGAGAATTTCATGAGGACTCCACTATTGGAGAAAAGGACCTCAGGGCCAGGAATCTTGAGGTTCAACATGCTCTTTTCGTTTGTCTATACTTTAAGTTTGGGCCCAATCTTCCCATGGATTTTGTATGTGCAAGGATAGAGAACACTTATTTTGGGGGCAGCAGGTGCAATATTGTTTCTGTGATTCTTCCTATACCTTCTTATTCAATTGTTATTCAATCATTCAGTTGAATCCAGCTGTGTGGGACACTGTGGATCACAGAACCCCAGTACTGTCCATGGGCTGTTAAAATATTGGGAGTAGTTTGCAATTTCCTTCTCCAATGGATTAAAGAGATTAAATGACTTGCCCTGGGTCACACAGATAGAATCTGAGGTGGGAGAGGGGAGGATCATGAACAATGGTAATGAGAAACCTCAAAATCCTCAGGAGAAAATAGTCATTGCTTTCTAAGGACCCTACCTGCCAGTACTGTCAAGTGGAAGTTTGGAGACAGAACCAAAAATGGCACCATAATTAAGTTCATGGACCTTTGGCTGGATGGGACCTTATAAGCTATTTGGTCTTTAGTTGTTTTTTTCCTTAACAACAAAGGAACTGAGGCCCAAAGGGGTTATGTGACTGGCCCAATTCTCTTACAGAAGCAGATAAGGATAAAGACACTTAGAAAAGTCCCAGGAACTTATAGTCACTGGTATTACTGGGGGAAGTTACCATTCCCAGTTGTAACATCACACAATCTCTACTCCCCATTGTCAGGGTGGGCCAAGTTTGCCTTAAGAAATAACCAAAATCAAAATAGTTCTCAGCACAATGCCTGGCACATTGTGGGTGCTTAGTAAAATGTCTGTGGAATGAACAAGAGGGTGAAAAAAGGCAGTAGTTACAGCAGTCTCGTAAGTGCACTTGGCATCTCTTCAGAAAAGCAGACACAGCCCATCTTAAGGTACACAGAATGTGCTTCACAGATGCAGTTTACTGTGGAATTCTCCCTTCTATCAAGAGGTAAGACACCAGAGAGTGGCTGTTCTCCCTCTTCACCTGCATGAAGTCACGTAGCTTGTATTCTTCTGGGAGCAAAGGATAGCAGAGCTCAGGAGGTATCTGAATCATGCACTGCTAATTAGGTGCTCAGGGAGACAGACATATTAGCGTATTCAGTGAGTCCTTGAGAACTTGAAAAATTAATGTGCCTTACTATCATGACTTGTACACAGAGGACAATCATATTTCTGATGCCTGCAGTTTCTATTCACCCCAAAAGAAAGGCTGATGGGTAAGTTGAATGAGAGTAGATACTATCCCTTTCCTAAATGTTTTATCTTCCATGGTTCCAAGCATAATGCTTAAAAATGCTTATTGATTTGAATTGGTAAGACTTAGGGTTTCTAGTTTGGAAATGATAATCATCTCTGCAACTTTAAAAGTTAGTGACTTGAATACAATATTCACAGGACTCAAGATATATTTAAAGTTTTCTTTATTAATATAAAATCATTAGAATGCTTATAAAAGAATACATACTTGAGCTCAACCAACATGGTCTAACACCAATGATTTCCCTGGGAAAGCTGCCCAGGACAGCTAGGCTGTCAGTCCAGGCAGTGGAGCAGCAGGGTCTAAGAACTGACTTTATGGTTTAGAGTAGCTTCCAGAGTAGTGCAGACAGGGTAGGCTAAGGCAGAAGTGAAGAGATCATCTTTCAACTGCCTGCTGATCTTCTATCTTGGCAGCACCAATGTGTCTGTGTTACTTTTGCCACATACTTTTGCCACTGGTGTTACCAGTTGTAACACCCTAGCTTAGAAAGAAACTTGTAGAGGCTGCTTTGGTAGCAGTAGGAGTGGACAGAACCTTGAAGACATTGCTTGGCTGCTGCCCACGAGTAGGAATACATGCCCAGTAATTCAAAATTCTTCAAGAAAAGATTTTCATAACATAGCCTGTCTTGCTACTTAGATTTAGCAGTTCTGTAAATGGTAAAATCTTGTATGCAACATAAGGAATATCTAGATTATAGTGTGTACAGCTAACACTAAGGCCATATTGTGATATGATGGAACAAAAATTTCCTTGGGGAACCCTATTTTAATTATGTCCAATTTATATTATATTAAATGCTTCAATATTTGCTAAGTCCCAGAATTCCATTCTCCATTAGTTCTCTACTATTTTCTTAACCTCTTCATACTATCAAGGAGATTATTCAAGTATCAAGCATATTTCTGTATAGGTAATATTCTTCATCAATTTTTGGTATTATGTCCCTCTACTAATAGTAACAGGCCATTAAAATTTTGGCTTATATTGGACTTATAATACCATACTGATTTTTCTGCCTACAAGTTTACCACATAAGCTACTAATAATGGTTATTTGATTTGATTAATAAACTTTAGGTCACCCACCGAAATTTTCAATTTAAACAAAATGACAGGATCAACAGATGCTTGTCTTCAACCAAAAGTCAGCTCTTGTGGGTGTTAATTCATTGTATTCTTAATAAGTAACATTTATAGAAGAATACAATAGGCGTGTGCACAAGCTATATCTACAGATAGAGCAGAATAGTGGATACAGAAGTGACTGGTAGCAAAGACGACTTGGGTTGAAGTCTAACCCTAACATCCCTAACATATCGGGGTTTTGTTTATCAGCTAGGATGCCAGGTAAATTACTGATTGTTTCAGTGCTTCTAAGCAACTCTGACTTGTAGAGATTGTGCTGGCTTGAATTGGAATAGGTAGTTTCCTCATCTGGGTCCAATCTCTATCCTTTTATAAACCAAGTGATTTTGAAAAAGCAGTGACACTAATTTGAGTTATATTCTAAGTAGCAAACCATGGCACATGAGATGTAAAAGGAAGGCAAAATCTGGTAACAGAGTGGATATGTGAGATGAAAGAAAAGGAGTCTAGGATAACGCTGAAGTTACAAGCCAAGAAGACTGGTAGTGCCTTCAACAGAAGTACAGAAAGTTAGAAGTGGGGAAAGTTTAGGAGGGAAGAATGATGAGTTCTGTTTGAGGTGTTGAGTTTGAAAGAGTTGAAATTCTAATATGCAATGACTAACAAGGTTCAGGAGAGACCAAAGGTGAATATATAGGTATAGAAGTTATCTGCATTGAAATGAAAAGTCAAACCTATGGGGGCGGGGGGGCGCCGAGGGGAGGGGAGGGAGAAAGAGAGAGAATCTTGGATGAGAAAGCATCCAGAATCAAAGGAGCATGATAGATGATAGAGATGTTAGCCAACAAAGAAGATTGGGAAAGAGCAGTCAGAAGAAGATGAACCAGGAGAATTATCATAAAAATGCAAAGAAGGGAGTATGGAGGAGGAGAGGGTGGTCAGCACTGTCAAATGCAGCAGATAGACTGAGAATAGATTAGATTTGGCAGCGATGAAGAAAATCATGCAGAGAAAAAATAAGAAAAACTCAAAAAAAGTTCTCTGGATTGGACAATCCTGTCCTGATCTGGTTGAATAGATCCTGATAGACAACAGAGTCTAATCATAAAGTTAAGAGACATAAGTCATTATTATAATACTCCCTTGCAGTACCTGGTAGGAAAATATACTCAATTCATAACTAAAACATTAGAAAAGTGACAAGGAAACAGGAAAAAGAAAAAAGATTCCAATTTGAATCCGAGATTTTAGAAACATTTTCTACAATGTGATAAATCTTGCTAAGTTTTAAAATCTTTCAATGAAAATGGACAGCATTTCTTAAACTTTCCTTCAAAGAGAATCCAAAGCTTTCTTTGGCAGTTCTTTTAATGACCCTGAGCAGTCAGACATTTATTGCTAAATATTTAAGCTTCAACCAATAAAATAATAACTTTTTTAGCCTTCCTTTGGTATAAAGTAATACATTACCACATCAGTGGCTATATAACTTTAAAGAGAGAGGAAAATGAAAATCTATTCAGCTATATCCCAACCTTTTAAAAATTTAGTTTAATGAATTTTAAGATTTTCTTATAAACTTTACAGAATTTAATTGCTAAGCGTCCTTTGTTAATAATAGTGTGCTGTTTCCTCAGCAAAAGATAACAAGAGGTGGGTGATTAATTCCTTTAAAAATTATTTAATTATTCCAGTAATTATCCCAGTTATTTTAGCTGTGGCTCAGCACCTAGCAGTCACTCTGTTCTTTTGGAGGGGATCAGGCCTGTGTTGACACAGGGAGCTCCTGATGAGAAATTTCCCATACCAATGTCAGGTCCTACTTTCTCCATAATTTTTATTCTGAGAGACTTCCCTTGAATAGTGAGAGGTTACATGCCTTCCCTAGGCCACTGTATGTGTCATAGACAGGACTTCAACCTAGTACTTCTTGACTCGAGGGCTTCTATTCATTCCAACTCTACCATCTTATTAAAACCCACAAATGTGGCTTCTGCCTTGTGAAACTGAAGCACATGCGAACTGGAAAATTAGTTACTAAGCTTCCTTAGCTCAGGTGCTGCGGTGCTGTGAAAGGTGGTGTGTTTAGAGTTCAGTCAGCACACTCCACCCTAAACATTTAGCCTTTGGAAGAGGGGAAAAGATGTTGGGAAACAACTTTTATCAGAAAATAGTTCACTGCATATATATATATATATATATATATATATATATATATATATATATATATATATATATATATATATATATATATATATATATTTTATTATTTGTAAAAAAATAAAGACAAAGATTTTATACCTCTACTATAATTTAAACAAGAAAACTGTCAAACAGTGGTGGTATATGTACATATATATATACATGCATATATATATATATATTATAGTAAAAGAAACCCACATTTATTTTTAGTTAAAAATTTATTTAAAATTTAACTGCATTCATTAAAGTGTTAAGGGGGGGAGAGGCCTGGAGAATGGGCAGATCTATTTCTCCTCACCTACTATCATATTATTTGTTTTACCCTTTCATTAACATTTATTTCTTAAAGTGCACCATCCTCAGATCAGGAGAGGAAAGTAGACGCATTGATAGAAATACTAGAGAATGTGCCACCCCCAACCTCCAACTTAATACTCTAGGTGGTAGAAAAATGTACAAAATGATTTCCTTCCAAGTTTTAAAAAGTATAAAAAATTTAAGTGGGGAATATATAACATTCTATAATTATGTATTCCTTTTACAGTAGAAGAATAGGCGGTTTCTGAAATTCATTGTTCGTCCTAGAAAAGACAAGAAAATTAAATTCCTTTTCCCCCCCAAGAAAAGATAGTATGAACACCAGGTAAACCATTACAAAATCATTCTTCTACCTTCCTAATAACCTATTAGGCTCTTTGGAAGACTTCATTTAAAAAACTAACAAATGTATAATTATCTTTCAATTAACAAATGAGACAGAAACAATGATAAGCACCCTATGAAAATTATCTGAATGTAGTGTATTAAGGTAGTAGGGAACATGGGGCAGGGGGAGTATAAAATGATCTCCACATTTGGCAGAAGGCTGAGTAGGAAGGGCAAATAAGCGGCGTGACTCAGATGCTGTACCTAATTTGTAGCCACTCTTTTAATGTGGATTCAATGCTCATGCCCAAAATAATGACTGGCTTCCCCCCAAGGAGGCAGGTCAGTGAAAGCCTAGCTTTGTCAAGTTTACAAACTGCAGCTGCATTATGAAATTAAGTGGTACTGTTTTTATATACACACATATTGTGTATATATGTGTACATATACATGTACATATTACACATAAGAAATTTACATAGTAAATTCTTTTCTAAAGGAATAAAAATAATTTTTAAAAGGTTCCTGATGTCACTGTTTTTATATTACAACATCTGCTTAGTATTCAAGTTCTCCAAGGCAAAAAATATTCTGCATATAAAGATTCAATTATTTTTCTTAAAAAAAAAACCCTCAAAAGTTTACATTTTAAAGTCCACTGGTGCTAGTTTTCCCCTGCAATAATTATTTCCAGACAATTATTTGTTTCCAACAATTATTTGTTTCCAACAATAGATGGTCTGATTTTCAAGGCAGTCTATCAGATAGATTTCTGAAATGTATCATGACTCCTGGTGGTTTATAGTTTCAGTCTGCCTTGATAAATATCTGAAACAGAAACAGAAGAGAAGCCATTATTATTTGAAATTAATTTCAGATTAGTTCATCTGAAGGACTGATAATGTTAATTAAGGTGGTTATTTTCGTGATGTTCTTTAAGTCCCCAACCTGGTGCTTTTCCAAGTTGAGAATGTTTTCCAACTTTTTTGAACATGTCATGGCTGCCTTAGTGAATTCTATTATTTTAGGGAATTGCTGACACACTGGCTATTTTACACTATCATGGTATAACACTGAAAGCTGATGCCACAGCTTGAGCTAGTGACGTTATAGCCTGTCAGTCCATGTCATAAAAAAGAAATATATGAATTGTAGGCTTATACTACCTCCTTCTACTCTAGATGAAAACAGCTTTAGTTCTCCCTTCCCTCCTGATTTCCCAGCATAACAGGTGTCTGTTAAATTCAACAAACACTCATTAGCATAGCCATAGGATATCATGGGAAAATTTATCATTCTTTCCTTATTAACACCTAGTGAAGAAAAGGAAAATTGAACTTTTTAGCTGCTAGAATTTTCAATCTTCTGGCTTTTCCTTTAGCATGAAGAAACTTCTTTGGGGAACAATACTGATAAGACAGGGAAAACAAATTAGATCATTGTCCTTAGCTCACCATAAAAATGCAAACTCTTAAAGAAGGACACAAGCAAACCTGAGGTTAGCAGAATGTTTAGAATTGCGGGTCCCAAAGCAGATGGAGGGGAGGACCAGTTCCTTCTAAACTCTAACTACTTTCCCACAATCAGACAGCTCATGTGGACCTGCCTGTATTGTTAGGACCTCTGAGAGGTCTCCAAAAGAATACAACCCCAGTGTGGCAGGTCCACTAAAGAAACATCTGAATGTTTGGATCCCAATTCTAGCTTCTTTCCAATTCAAAAAGCACTTATGGAAAGCATAGTAGGTCCTATTGGAGGTGCTGAGGCTACAAAGACAACAATGAAATCCTTCCTGTCCTCAAGGAACTTATTATATGCTGGGGTAGAGGAGGTAAGTAGGTAAACCACTGACACTGATAAGAGAACCTCGGTTTCCTGAGAAAAATGATTATTAATAACCAGTGATTTGGGGATTTACAGTTTCCCCTTTTACTAAAGTCCTGATTTTTTTTTTAAAGTTCAGTCCCTTGAAGGACTCTGCTGATAAAGAGACTGAACTAAGTTTCTTGTTCAGACTCCACCCAGGTGGAGTAGCTACTGTGTTCAGCTCAGGCTTGGGTAGGGTATAAATTCTTTGGATAGACTGCCCAAGGTGGGGATGGTCTGGGCACAGAAGTGGTTTCTTTGTCCAAGGGTGACACAATGTCATTCTCAGACAGACATAGTAATATTCATTAATGGCTAATCAATCCAAATTGACTCCTACCTCTTCGCAGGGTATAATAAACTGTGAGCCCACTGCCATGACTGTCTTTGGTCTAAGAGAGACTGCCAAATGAACATCCTTTTATGAATGAACCTGCTGGCCTTATTAATACAATGATTAAAATACCCAGAAATTGTTTCTTGTAATTTTTTAATCATCACATTCCACACGTGCGAAGTGAGGATAATACCTTTACCACAAACCCCAAAAGGTGGTTGTGACAAAAGCCTAAAGATATCAATGAATATGAACTATTATCATTAGGAAACCTACCAATCGCAGCTGTCTACATGAAATAATTATTAATAAGCTCATGAAATAGCTGAACTTACAGAGGCTGCTTAAGATTTCTGCTAAATACAAAACACTGAGAAAAAAATCTAATGTAAATTCAAAATGAATTTGGGTGTTTAGAGTAATACAGTATTCTATTGGTTACAAACGCTTTGGAAATACACATAAGGCATGGTTAAAAATACTAATGAATCTTCTCTATTAAAGTAAAAGGAAATTTGTTGCTGTTGAAAAATGAAGGACAAATTCCACTTTATTCAGCCACCGCCAAAGACAGTAGTTCGGACTGTACTCACAATCCACGGGTGAAGGAGATTTCGTAACAATGCCAGTTTAAATCTTACCTCACCCACTACAGCCCACACAGGTGAATCTGATAGCACCGTTAAACGAAAAGCCTTGATTTTTCCTACTGCAGGACTGATGACGCCCTTTGCTATTCCATTTTCAAATATACCTTTGAGAAATGAAAAAAAGACATTCAGATAAATTTTTAAAATTTTCATTCCACACAATGAGGAATTGAATATTAAAACTACAAAATCCTATTGTAATATAAAGAGAAATACTTTAATGTAAACCTTAATGAAACAATAGTTTAATTGCTGCATATACTTCTTATCTCTTGTCCATCTATGTGTATAAAGTTTTGTTGCTGTGGTTGTATAAAAAAATATTTTTTGCATACAATCTTTTAATATTTTATATTTATTGCTACTTTGTTTTTACATCATATTTATTAATACATCCTTCCTCCTCCTCTACCTAACAAGCTATCCTTTGAAACACATTTTTGAAAAAAAGTAATACAGCACAACTAAGAAACAATTATAAAACAAAAAACTTTTCTCCCACCTGCTCCCATCCACTAAAATAGAAAGAACATTGACTATTTCTCTATTTTGTGATCTTTGTTAATTATCTGAATTTGTATATAATACAATATTTTGTATATAATATAGCTGTTGATCTTTCAAAACTGCATCTTTCAAATGAATGGTTTACATTTATATAGGACTTCATAATTTACAAACCACTCTTCTAACAAATGCTGTCACAGAAAACTGTATTTTGCTTCTAATATATTTAGCAAAAGATTTTGTGAAACTGTTTTTTGTGGGATGGAGTTATTGGGGGTTTCGTTTGTTTTTTATGTAATACAGAGTACCATAGGGGAGACTTATATAATAAACAAAATGCATAAATAAAAGGACACTTGAGGGAAAAAAAGTCTGCTCCTCTGGAAAGGACACACTCTGAGAACGTACGGAAGAGTTTCCAAAAGAATTCTTGGAAAATGTCGGCTCTGTGGATGCACTTTATATTATTTCACAAAAACTGATGTGGATTTAGGGCAGTAACATAGAAGACAGATGAGCTTGGAAGGATGTTAAGCAGAGATTTAGAGGCCAGTCTGAAGCAAATTAGAGATTGTTAATGCTGCAAGCGATTGTGCCCTCATTGGATAGAAAAGTGAAGCCCTGGAAAGTTAAATGATGGGATTCAACAGGGCTTCCCAAATCCTGAGTTTAGGATTCTTTCCACTATACTCTCTCCTTAAACTGTCAAGTAATTAAAGCAAATGATGGGGATCTTAGAGATCATCTAATCAATCAATCAGTAAGTGTTTATTAGGCCAAGCATTATGAGGGGCACTGGGGATACAAATACAAAGAATGAGATATTCCCAACATCCTTATCATACAGATGAGGAAGTTTAAGGCCAGAGAGGGTTAGTGAGGAAGCCAAAGTCACACAGGTAGCAGAACCTGAGTCTTCTGCCTCCAAATCAAGTGTTCTTTCTAAGGTACCATGGCTGCTTCCAAAAAGGAACTACAGTTGTGTATTCTGAACAAAAACAGGCTCTTCCTCAAAAAAAATAAAAACAAAAAAAACAGTATTATAACACACACACACACACACACACACACACACACACACACACATTTTTGACTAGTGATAAAGAATTATACCAAATCTTTGAAAAAGGTGTGAAATAAAAAACAGAACTGAAGGTGAAAGAACAACTAATGGAATAAAAAATTCTGCAAAATACACTGGCAATTTAATGATGATAAATGGAATTTGGGCTACTGATATGATGTTCATCTATTAAGAAAAACTAAAATTCACTAACTAAATATACTGATAAAGAACAAAAAGTATAACTAGAAATATAATACATGACTAAAAGAAAGCAAATGAAAACAAGACTATAAAGCAACTGAACTCAAATCAAAAGTAATGATCAATTTTGGTTCCAGGACAATCCCTTCCCCACCCCCCACTCCCACCATCCTGTTCCTGATGGAACTGTACTGATCTTGAAGGTCAGGGAATGGAGGTTCAAGCCCCACCTCTGACACCTATGACCTATGTAACCCTAGGCTAAATGGCCTCAGCAGCCTCTTCCAGACCTTCATCTGTGATCTTTATCATTTTAGTTCAGAGTTGGTAGACTAAGGAACAAAATGATGCATACACTTTCAAATGAGGACACCATGTTGTTTGGTTTTGCTCAAGGTGAATGTACATTGTGAAAAAAGAGAAGTTTGTGAGGAGAAAGGAAAATATCTATGGTATAAAAAAATTGCATTGACAAAATTTTTAAATAAACAAGTAGATGAGTATACTCAGTTCAGGAAAAAGAATGTAACGAATGATAAGAAATTTTTTTTGGAATAGATGTGCACTTGTTTTTTAAAAGAACACAATGACTTGATTCAATTGTACAGTACAGTCCAACTCAGATTAGAATGTGCATTTTTTATCAGTGACCCCAATAGTGCTAATTATTACATATCTGAATGTAGTATTAGCATTTAAAAAGATGCAAAAAAAATACATTTGAGGAGGAGGAAACTAACAAAGACTGTTTCTTGTATATAGTAGGTTTCATAATAAAATCTTGACAATGTTTTTTCAGTCCTTTGGTTCAGTACACTTAACTGAAATCACAGCCAGTCATCTCAAGGAAGAGAATGATATATTAAAGAATAACCATTTCTCAATGTATAATTACAAGAATAATAGAAAAATCAAGTTCTATCACTATTCATTCTTGTTTCATGTGGATACCTTGCTTCAATATATAAAAATCCATACCATAGTGTCCAGTGATTGTCTGATATTGGAATATTGCATTTCTAATGTGAACAGATTTTCAACAACTCAGATTCTTTTAAAATTTGCTTAAGAACTAATTGTTTCAATCTCCAAATGGCAATAGATAATTTACCTATTTTAAAAAACCCATTACTGGTTGCTTCATAGTCAAATTTACTTCCATTTTTTAACAAATTTGACAAAAAATCCGTTTCCTGCAACAAATAAAGAAAAAAATTGGATACATTTAGTGGTTTCTTCTTAAGTTTCCATCATAATAAAATCTAACTGGAAGCTAAATACTTACATTTTCAGGTAAAATTTCAACAATGGTATTGAACAGCAAATCTCCAGGATGTTGAGCATTTCCACTTGCAAAAACATACCTGTCTCCCAAAAAAACAAAAACAAAACTCTTCATTGTAGCAAGCTGTAGAAAAATGACAGATTCTTTACTTGTCTTGATAATCAAGAAAACTGTCCAAAGACAAAATTAAAAGAAAATGGCTGTATTTCAGATTCTTTTGTGTAAATAAGGTGGGGAATATGAGGGACAACCAGTGAATAGCCTGGTAATGTGAAGAAAAATGAGGCTTCCCATAATGTTGGTAAATTTAAGTGAGGATTGAGACAAGAATCACACAGGACAGAGAGGGATCAATGGATTGTTATGGCACTGTTAGAATATACAGATTGATGAGAACACATATCCTTAGGAATAGTACAGTCTAGCTAAAGAGTGTACATGAGTTCAGAACTCAACAATGAAGAAAGGCAAGTTTGGACCTATTTGATCATGGAGATAAAATCAAGTTGGTACAACAATTTGCTGTTGCTTGTTCAGTCTTTTCACTCATTAACCCTCTCTTTGGGACCCTATATGAGGTTTTCTTGGCAGAGATACTGAAGTAGTTTGCCATTTCCTTCTCCAACTCATTTTATAAATGAGGAAACTTGAGGCAAACAGGGTTAAGTGACTTGCCCAAGGTCACATATCTAGCAAGTGTCTTAGGTCAGATTTGAAATCAGGAAGATGAGTCTTCCTGACTGCATGCCCAGCACTCTACCCACTTTATCACTTAGCTGCCCTAGAAAGAAAGGAAGGGAAAAGAAAAGAAAAAAAGAAACAAGCTTGTGGATACAGATCCCAACAGGGGAGAAAAATCAATCAACAAACATCTGCTAAGCACTTTTATGTGGTGGGCACTGTGCCAGGCACTGTGGATACAAGTGGCATCATCCCTACTTTATAATGAGTTTGTATTCTAATTGGGGAAACACCAAGTCCATTTATCAGTAATACAATAGAAAGTAAATAAGCTTAAGGGCGTACAAAGACATTAAATACAGAGCCATTGGGGAGAAAGGGTTGCTATAGTTTGGAGAATCAGGAAAGGTTCCATGTAGGTGATGAAGCTTGAGCTGAGTCTTAATGGAAGTGAGGCACTCTGTGAGGAGAAGCTGAGGAGCGAATGTGTTCTAGACATGTGGGATGGTCATTGCAAAGGCACAGCCATGAGAGATGGTGTGGGCTGTGGGAGATACAGTGAGTCTGGAAAGATGGTCTGCAGTCAGGTCCTGTAGGCCTCTAACCACCAAGCAGAAGAATTTGCATTTCATCCTAAAGGAAGTCCTTGAAGTTGACTGAGTAGGGGAGTCCCATGGTCAGGTCTATGTTTAAGGAAAAATCTCTTGAGCAGCTTGAGCACTGTAAAATACAGTGGAGTGAGGAAAGGCATGAGACAGAGGACCCTGTCAGGAGATTGTTGCAGTAACTCAGGAGACATGACTAGCGCCTAGACTAAGGTGGTAGCTGTGTGAGGGGAAAGAAGGCATCAGAAGCAAAAGACAAGCAGAAACAGCCAGATTTGGCAAGTGATTTGGATATGTGAGGTAAGGGACAGTGAGGAGTAAAGGATAATACTAAAATTTTGAGATAGGGTGACTGAAAGAAGAGTATTGTCTTCAAAAGAAAGTTAAATTTGGAAAAGGAGAAAGTTTAGGAGGAAAGAATGAGTCCTGTTTTAGACATGGTGAGTTTGAGACATCTCTAAGACATTCCATTTGAAATGTGTTATGGAGCCATTGGTCATGTAGGAGTGCAGCTCAGAAAGAGAATGAGTGCTGTTATGGGTATGAGGATGAGAGTTAAACTCATGGTAGTTGATAGTGGGACACAACCTTGAATTAGGAAAAAGGAGCCTGAGAAGGAGTAATCAGATAGGTTAGGAGGTAAAGTAGGAGAGAGGAATGTTAGGAAAACCCAGCAAAGAGAGAATATCCAGGAGGAGAAGGTGGTCAACTGGGTCAAATCAGCAAGTCAGAAAGGATGACTACAACCACACATGTATAACTTATATTGAATTGTTTGCCTTTTCAATGAGGGTAGGTGGGGATGGAGGAAGGGAGAGAATTTGGAGCTCAAAGTTTTAAAAACAAATGTTAAAAACTGTTTTTACATGTAACTAGGGAAGAAGAAAATACTAAATAAAAAGGATGAACAGTGGGACAAAAACAACAGAAAGCCACAATGTGATACTGGCAAGTAAATTCTTTTGCAGTAATACTCACTCCTTTATGTTCAATGGATTACTAAACTGTATGAGGATATAGTCACCAGCTTTTGGAGAGATAGCCCAGAAAATCCCTCTTCTTAGATAAGCATTTTCCAAAGAATAGTGCTCATGGGCTTTTAAAGAAGTACGCAGACTCGCAGGTGGATTGGAATGGAGTGGATATGATTCCAGTTTTCCAAAATCAGCATCCTATAACCAAAAAGGATAATGAATTAAAATATATATATATATGTCTTTGCTTATGTTATGCAAATACAGAGTTTAAAGTAGTCTATAGGTATTACCCAGAAGTTCCAGACATTATTTGCCTACCACTCACTTTCAAAAAAACTTACTCAGCACCCCCCAAGAAATCTACTTTCTTAACCCTTTAGCATTTTTAAAAATTCGTGTCATTTCAAAAAAATATAAAATATATGTGTGTGTGTATATATATATATATGTACATATATATTAAATGACACATCTTAAATTTAATAATTTATTGTAAATTTTGGGGCTTTTTCCTGCATTGAAATTTTGATGATGCAAGATTTCACCATGTAATTACATCGTATCGTACTGTAAGGGAGTCATTACATGCACATATTCCTGTCGATGTATGCTGGGCTTCCCAACTGTGCATGATACACTCTCCTGTCGACACTTGCTTGTTAAGACCTGTCAGCAGACTTGACCACTGATCAGTTATAACTTGCATTTTCTGTGTTCATTTGGAAAATAATGTAATCACTGTGACTTTAACTCTGTCACACAATGAATGAAACATGTACAAATGGTCTTTCAAAATTTTCTTATCTTCCTCTTTCCTTATGCTTCCACTGCCCCTTTCTTTTTATTCAGCACCCCCCAACTGCACACAAGGCTACTAATGCCCCCCTGCCCATTGTTCCAGTGCCCCCATAGGGGGAGTATCGCCCATTGTGGGAACCTATGGGTGTTACCGAATGCACATACTTTCTTCTTGTACTTGGTGTGTATAATGTGTGTGTGTGGGGGGAAACCCTTGAAATTATTGTAGCATAGCTAGAGCTAGGAAACAGAGGATCTGGATTCTAACTCTGGTGACTGAACAAGTCACTTAACTGCCCTATGTCTTAATTTTCTTAACTGTATAATGAGGGGGCTGGACTGGATGACCTATGATATACCTTCCAGCTCTATAATATGCATAACAACAAAATCAGAATCAGTATGGGAAATTGTCAAAAGCCCAAAGAGAATTCAATTCAACAGGTACTTACTGGGTTAAGATAACACAAATACAAAAAAAAAAATAGTATAATTACGGTTTTTTATTTAAAATTTGATTTTTTAAAAAATGCTGAATTTAAATGCCAAAGAAGTGAGAACATTTCCCTATAAAAAGCAGAACATAAAAAGAAAATTCTACATGAGGGCATGAATCTCAAATTCAAATCAATTGCCTTTTAAAATATATGATAAATTCTATAGTAAATTTCAAAACTGTCCTATTAACCTGTGTTTCCTTCTGTCCTCTTGTGCTTTTAACAAGGTGTTACAACGATCCTCCCCAATTAACTTGACAAAGTAAAAAAAAAAAAGAAAAAAAACACCTTGCCATAAATAATAAGCAAGTAAAATAAATCCTCAGTGGCTAGGTTCAGAATTTACGTCCCTCTGTCCTCTCCAAGTGGTGGTAGGTAACATGCCTCATCATAAGTGCTCCAGAGGCATGGCTGGTTATTGCTTTGATTAGAGTTCTAAAGCCTTTCAAAGTCAGTTTTCTTTACAATGTCACTATCCTCGTATAAATTTTTCTCCTACTTCATTCTTTCAGTTCATACAACCCAGGACTCTCTGAAATTGTCTCTTTTATTAGTTTTTGTGGAGGAATAATATAACTTTATATTTACATACAACCATTTTTTGGCCTTTTCCCAATTTTTCTTTATGATTTTTTTGAAATATGTAATGTCTAGGATCTTTAAAAAAATGTAGTTTTTAGAAATTCCATTGATTCTTAAATTATCTCTCCTTGACCTACTTTTCAAATCGGTTTTCTACACATACTGATTTTATTTTAATATTTCTTCCTTTTTCATGGAATCATTGGTGTGTGTGGTCCATTCAAATTTTCAGTAAGCCTATTTCTTGGGTGATGGCACAGTGTCTAGCACACAGTAGGTGCTTAATAAATGCTGGCTGTTGGACAAGACTACTTTTCCTCCAAGTTTTTCTTTAAGAGCTTTTTATTTTTATTTTTTTTAATATTTCACTTCTATTTTAGGTATTTATAAAGGCCTTGTTGAAAATCCAACTTTTCCTTTAAATCTCTGATTATATTTGTTATGAAGTTAAATTTGGAATAGTTTTTGTCAAGTTTCGTTTTGTTTGTTTGTTTGTTTTTTTAATTAAATCATCCCTCCAGCTTTAGCTCATGAATTAGGATTCTATTCCAGGGCAAGGAAACAGCAGGCCCTGCTTGGTCTTGCTCTTCTGGATTCCTGCACCGTCTCTGACTATTGAGATTAGGCCTCAGTCTCTGATTTTCAGGTCCAACGTGGCATTTCAGGGTAGTGTTAGGGACTTCCGACTCTCTGGGCCTGGGCTGCCTTGGCAACTGCTTGTGGCCTGCTGGACGTTTCTAACAACCCTGTGGCTTCCCCCCAGGAAACAGAACTTTCAAGGTCACACATGTCCCTGGCTATCTCTGGTCATACCTTGAAGCTACCCTGCCCTGGGTCGACTTGCTGGGGTTGAAGCAGAGACTGTTGACTTTTTGTGTCCTTCTGGGGAGGAAGAACTCACTACTGTTTCTCCTCAGATTTCTTGATCATTATTTGGCCTGATGCAAACTTCAGGGTTTTGCCTGGAGAGATATGTGGAAGCTATGTGGTATCCTCTGAAAATGCTATGAAGTCACATTAAACAGCAACCATTCCCATCTTATTCTTACAAATGAGGAAAACTGAAGCCCAGAGAGATCAAGGAACATTCCAAACAGTGAATTACGAACAGAGCTGTCTTAATTAACCAATGACTTCTCAGACTTCCCCAGGACACAGTGATGTCACTGTCCTTTGAGTTGATGGAACTTAATTTTACTATTTTGTTATTTCTTATTATTTTACTTATTGTTTGTGGCATTCCATTCAGCACATATAACCTTGTTACAGTTCTTGAATATAATATTTTGTTTTTGTGTATTTATGTCTCCCTAACTTCATTTTCTTTGATAGATATGCCTAAAATAAAGACCAGCTCATGCCCAGTATCTCCAGCAGGTAAGGACAACTTAGTAAATGTTTCCATTTTCTGAAGACACTTCATTTATGAAATGAAACTCACATTTATATCAAGCTATAAGGTTTATATAATACTCTTTACAACAAATCGGTGAGGTGGAGACTATAAATAATATTATCTCCTTTTTTACACATAGGTAAATAGAGGCTCAATGGTCAGTCATGTAGCTCCTGAGTGTCAAAAGTGGGATTTGGACCTCATTCTTTTGACCCCAAGCCCAACATTCCTTTTACTCCTAAACTTTTAACACAAAGTGACTGTAATCAAAGCCATCTGATATTTATTAAACAAAAAATGTGAAAAAAAATGGAATAACTTTTAAATTGAAAATATCTTACTTGCAATTTCTGTATTTTTCCAGGCAATGATGAATGTATTCCCATGTGTTGAAAGAGAGAAGGTTTATGTTGAATGCGCAGTTTCTGTTTCTGCTTCTCACATTCAAGCTAGGGGAAGAAGAGAAATCATCTTCAAATGGAAAAAAAAATTAGAGAACTTTAAATGTTTTTAGAAACATTAATTATGATGTATGAGTAATTTACCAATAAGCAATTTCAGTTTATATTTCTTGGATTAGTAGTGAGGTTGGGTATCTTTAGAGAAAAGCCGTACCATCAGACTGTTGGCTGTAAGCTTATGCTCCTAAATTCTCAGCTACGTAGACCTCTATTATCCAGCATTCCCTAGCTGTGGAATGATAGTTACAGTTTGAATGTTATTTCTTCCATTAGACTATGAACTCTTCGAGGGTAAAGACCATCTTTTACCTTTCTTTGAATTCCCAGTGCTTAGCACAGTGCATGGTCCACACTAGGTGCTTAATAAATGTTTGTCAACCGACTGAGATAACCCCATGCCATTGCTTTGAATGGTCAAATAAAAATTACATTCAACATACTTTTGACAGTAAATTTTTGTTGTTTAGTCATTTCAATTGAGTCTGACTTTTCATGGCCCCATTTGGGATTTTCTTGGCAGATACTAGAGTGATTTGCTATTTCCTTCTCCAGATTATTTTACAGATGAAGAAACTGAGGTAAACAGGTTGAGGTGACTTGCCTGGGGTCAGACAATTAGGAAGTGCCTGAGGCTGGATTTGAACTCAAGAAGATGAGTCTTCCTGACTCAAGCCCAGCACTTTATCCACTGCACCACTTAGCTGCTCTGCCTGTTGCATCACTGATGCTTAATAAGCTTAGTAAGCTTCCTTGTTATGTTGGAATACCTTACGCTCAATAAGAGGTAATTTATTTATACTTACTTTAATAAAAACTACCAATCTTTACATGCTGTTTTGGTTTATAAAACACTTCCACATTCATTGTTTCCTTGGTCTTAAGGTCAGTCTGTGAGGTTCACAGCATAGGAATTGTGAATCCTCTTTTAAAGATGATAAAACTGAAGTTTAGGAAGGTTATTACCTGCCCAAGGGGACTCAGCACTTGGACCTCCCTGCCAATAACTGGGATTGCAGAGACAGGTAGGAACTTATTTCACCAAAGGAAACTACATGTAATTTAAGAAGTATTACAGAGTGGCGAAGTCTCCAAGAGGCTAGGCCACTCACCCTGGATCATATGGATCATTAAATGTCTGAGATAGGATTTGAAGTCAGCTCTTTCTGATTCTAAGTTCAGCCCTTTATCTCCTTTACAAAAATGCCAAACTCAAATAGAATTGAGGGTCACTAGACTATACACAAGGATCCCTGACAGCCACATATTGACTTAGAAAAACACATATTAACATTATCTATATTTTACTGGATTTTTATTTATTTTGTTAAACGTTTCCCAATTATTTTTTAATCTGTTTTGGCCACTGATGCTTCTGCCCCACACCATAATGCTTCTCTAACAAGTCATATAAGCAGGCAACAACTAACTCTGGAGAAGGGGTAAAATTCCATATGTAGCAACAGCAGACTTGCAACTTTCCTCATGGAGGAAAATGTCAGTCAAAAACAACCCGGTGTACTCAGAAAGGTTCTAAGGCTTCACTCATTTCATTAGATATAAATAAAGGGATGTGTAAAGCAGAACTAAAAAAAGAAATCTGCTAATTTACATCTAAAATATGTAATTCCTGAGAAATGATTACTTGGTTTAATAAATAATAGAATATTAGATTACATGATTCCTGGTCTTTCCTCACTTCCCTAATAACTTCATGGGATTTCATTCTTCTTTTTTCCCTTTGTCTTATGCTAAAGCTGCACCTGAAAAAAAATTTAGTGGCTCTGTCAGGTTCTACAAAAACTTAAAGTTTCTTCTATCTCAAGGTAGCTGCTTCTCCTACTGGGATGTATACTATATCCTGTCCAGATCTTTTACCTGCTTTAGATTTAGAAAATGGAATTCCTTTTAACACAATAATGTGTCCTCCACTGTCCCAGTCACTTGTGAACATTTTAAATATTGTAATCAGTTCTTAAGACTCTCTCTCTCTCACTCTTTCTCTCTTCCCCGCCCCATCACTCCACCCCCTTCATCCATAGACAAGTACTCAGAATGAGGACAAAAGAAAAGAAGAAAATGTGGAAGAGGGGCTACTTCCCTAGTGGCATTTTTAGAGATTATCAAGATTTTGGGGTGATAAAAGTGGAGATCTCGGAACCAATCAACCAACATTTATTAAGCACCTATTATGTGCCAAGTATTGTTCTGGGTGCTGAGAATAACTCAGGCAAAAAAAAGCAGTATTTACTCTCAGAGTTGACTTTCTTGTGGATTACTTACTTGATAGATTAATAATGATCAGAAACTATAGTTTGGGTTTAAAAAGGTATCAGGTGGTAGTAGACAGCATGAGGAAGGTGGTGAGGGGTTGGACTTCAGAAAGGTTGCTCCCTTTGAGCTCTAGATGTTAGGAACTTGGCACCCTTCTCCTGTTTTTCTCCCAGTTAATGTTACATTGCTAACATTTTCCAGAAAGCAAGTTGATTCTGTTTTTACAAAAATTGAAGATCATGGATTTGGAGTCGGAAAGGATGTTAGGTACCATCCACTCCAACCTCTGCTTCTTATAAATGAATTAAATGAATAAACTGAGGCCCAAGGAAAAGTGACTTGTGTGTTTACTAGTAATCTCTGGTGCCTCTTGAGGAAGTCACTTAATGTCTCAGAATAAGAGAACTTTCTCAAAAATTCTAAGTTGCAGAGAAGGTACTAACTTTTATCACTAGGAGGTCTTCTCATCCAGGGTTCCCTATACAAGTGAAATAATGAGTTTAGTCCCTGATCTTATCCTAGGTACCTACAGCGTGAAGGGCATTGTGCTAGGCACTGAGACTACAATGATGAACATAAACATTCCCTGTCCTCAAGAAATACCATTTACAAGGTAGATAAAATATGCACACAAATAGGTCAATACAAAATACTGGAGAAAAGTGAGATTGGGGGCACTAACAACCGAGAAAATCAGGAAAGGCCTCTTGTCAATGCTGTCTGTTTCCATTTCAGCAAGGCATCCAACATGACTGGTGACATTTTCTTAACTCAATAGTGTCACATTATTTTGTCAACACATACTTGGTGTCCTATAAAACAAAGAAATACTCACATGATTGTTTTCTGGATGACATATTTTCACATAGAATATATGATCCAAAAGCCAGTCTATGGGTTTATCTTTATAGAACATTATTAAAAATTGTACTATCAAAGGTAGGTCTTTGGTTCTAAACAGTTTTCCTGTGGGTAGAAAAGAACTAATCCAGTTAATTATATAAACTATACATATCCACACACATATATAACCATCAAGTAATTAATCAATATTTATTATGCACCTACACTAAGTCAGGAATATAAAAAGCAAAAACAATAGTTCCTGTCCACAAGGAGCACTTACATTCTACTGGAGAAATCAACATGAGCACAGATAATTCAATATAAAATATATGCAAAGAAACTTCAAGGGAATTTTAGGGGGAGGCAGGAACAGCTCAGAGGATTAGGAGAGGTTTCAGGTAGGATGTGGTGCTTGTGCTGAGCTTAGAAAGAAACTTTAGCCATAGATCATTCATCATCAGGATAGAATGAGAAATGACCTAAAGGTAATTTTTTTTTTTAAAGAATTCCCTTAAATATAAAGTTAAAGCAACCTGAGGCTAGTATAGATCCAGTTGCAGTACAGGGGGAAGAGAATGATTGAAGACCCTTGGATTGAGTCTCAAAAATGCCCTACAACCTTGGATAAGTTAATTCACTTGTCTAGGTCTCAAGTTTCTTCATTTGACTAATGAGAGAGTTACACTAGAGGACTAAACTTAAAGATTCCTTCCATCTCTAGAACCTTCTCATTTGTTTCTTCCCTCAGGGTTAAGACACTATCTTTTGAGATCATTGTTTGATGAATTTTGCAAGAGACAATAACTTCTAGAAAATATGACTAAGCCTTAGAATTCAAGTCTCAGTTCCTCATTTTGGGAGTAATCAGATGTTTACTTGGATGCTTCACTGGATGACTGACCACACTGCCACGCAAACAGCAAAATATTGATTTCTGTTCATCCTGTGTATGTCCTGAGCATGGCCTCCTACAGATCCCCTAAAGAGGTTCCCTTCCTCATATCAATGTGAGCCTTCCCTGAATTCTCCTGACATCCAAATGATACCAATAGAAAGGATGCAAGTTTCTTGAGAATGGGGACTATTTTGGGGGGGGGGGGGGGAGGGTTTCTATAGCACCTAACACAATGCTTGACACATAGGAGGTGCTTAGTAAATAAATGCTTACTGAATTACATTCATATGATCTATAAAAGACACAGCTCCCTCCATAATGAGAATACTATGTGAATGAACCAGGTTAAGGCATACTTACTGCCAGGTTTTTGATATTATACCACATTTTTTTTTAGGGGAGGAGAAGTGAGGCTGGTGACCTGCCCAGCCCTCCTTCACTCAAAACAAAGTCAAGTGCAAGTTATGTCATCGCTTCTCTGATGGCATGGTCTTCTTCAGCAACAAAGGACAAACATGACATTTTTTAGACTAGATTTACATTTGAAGACTTATTTTGAGTGAAGCACAGAATTGTTTTAATATTTTTATATTAAAATCTAGTAACAGCTAGCATTTATATAGCGATTTGAGATCTGCAACTTAAAAGACAATATTATTTATTCCTGGGTTCCCTTCCTGATCTCATGTTCCATGTATATGAGCTAGAACTTACATAGCTGTTTGAAGGAAAGGATAGATGGACACACCACCACCATCACCACCACCACCTCTTACCCAGTTGTTGGCCATGTAGGTTATTTATAGTTATTTGCCATTAAATATGAAGTCATCACAAATATCTGTGTATAGCTATGGCTTATTGCCCCTTTGAAAAAACATCCTTAGAAGAATAGTTTTAGTATAAAATCATGGGTAAAAGCAGCATATGGTTAATTTTCTATCATTATATATCACCAGATTACTTTCCCAATAGATACAGCTTCAATTCACAGCCTCACCAGCAGGGTGATTGCCTCATGATAGACTTCTAACTTTGTTAAGGTCGTGTTGGCCAACACACAAGTCATCTAATCCATTGTTATGGTCATATGTGAAAGTGGTATGAGTATGTATGTATGTATGTAAGTATATGTATGGGCATGCAGGCATACATACATACATAAAAAGTTTCCTTTACCAGTAATCAAAAGTCAAGCTCAGCGGCCTATAATTTATATACTATATTCTTTCCCCACATCCTTTTTTTAAATCAGAACATTTTCTCTTCTCTAGGCTTGCCTTATTCTTTCCTATGCAATGACATCAGTTGAACAAATGGTCTCTTGTTGTGGTTTGGTTTTTGGTACTTTCCAGTCCAGGTCATCCTTAACAGAGAAATCAGAAGCAAGACAACAAAACAGTCAGTCCTGCCTTTCTTTTCTGTCATTCATCGCCTCTCATTTCTTTTGAATAGCAGTTCCGTTCCTTTCTTTGGTCACTATCACTTCCCTAACATAGCAAAATGGAGCCAGCATTTTTCATGATTCTGGATGTTTCACAGCTAGGTTTAGAGTGGACAGAGTCCTAGACTTTGTGTTAGGAGGGACTTCAGTTTCCTCATCTATAAAGTGGAGATAATCATAGCACCTCAAGGGTAGTTAGAAGGATGAAATGAAGTGAAGTAAGCACCTTCCAAACCTTAATATACTTTATTAATGTTGGCTCTTATTTTTATTATGGTGGAAGCTAGTTGGAAAATAGAGCTTAATACCAGGAATTTTTCCTTTGACATTTTCAAGAATATATCTGCCTAAAAAATCCCTACTATTTTGGTTTTCTATATGTGGGTGAGACTGAATTAAATCTCTTTAGACATGGCACACTGTTTTCTTTTTCATCCAAAAAAAAATCTAGGCATATTAGTATTATTTGGAATACCAGTATCAGAGGTTTCTGTTAAAATAGCCAGTTTTATTGAAACTATTTCTTGTTATGTCCATATTGTTTGCTCAATACTAAGTCCCTTCTTAAATTCTAAGAACTCTCAGGATTAATGGCTATTAAAAAAACCCACAACAACCCAAAATCTTGGCTTCAACAAAACAGAGAAATTACTTACCAATAAACCCAAGTTTTGAGAATTCCAGTACAAGCCAATCAGAGGTCTGAGAGTTTTGCATAAATGCAAAATTCTTCACTGCCATAAAGTACCTTGGTCTGGCTATGATATCGTCTTCTAGCTGGAAAAAAAGGCAATACTCAAATGACATTCGTCCTTCAGGGACTGTGATAAATAAGTAAAATGAACTTTAAGTCTGAAAGGCAATTACATGCTTTCACGGGACCAAAGTGAGAATACAATCCAATGAGGGATTACGCTATCGGTTTTATTTTCACACTCACCTAAAGAGCTGTGAATTTATTTTCTGAGACTGAAAGTAGACAGGCTAAACAGCTATCCTTTTTTCCCAGTCATTATCATTCAGAGACAAATTTTCTTCCATTTATTTTCATTCTCATCCTTGTATTTCTAAGTAATGGAGTACCATACATAAAACTGCCCTGGTGAAAGAACCTGATATTATTTCTGTTAGATATCACCATATGTGCAAGGTTCAAGTAGTTTGGCTGCTAAGCATTTTTTATATAGGCAAAAGGGTAATGGAACTGAACTGGGTGATTTCACTAGAGCTGTTTTTTGTCCTTCGTGGAAACCAAATAAAACTCACATAAAGAGGTTTAGACCTCCATGACTGAAGCCTCAAAGGCAGAGAAGCAACTTTACTAACTAGGAAACTAGAATAGAGGCTGAGAGGACTCATAAAGGAGGAGAAAATGCCCAGACAGCATGATATACAGAATGTAGCACTAGATTTGGAGTTAGGAAGAAAAGTGTTCAAATTCTACCTCGGACTCTCATTGTAAGACCCTGTGGAAGTCACTTAGCTTTTTCGATTCTTAGTTTCTTTGTTTGTAAAATGGGGGAGCTGGATCGAAGCTCACTTTCAACTCTAAATTCTTGACCCTATGATAGTAAAAGTATATCTAACTGGATCAGTCATATGACCAACAAGATGAAGGGCTAAACATTGTCTGGTTTTCACAACCTCTCAAACCTCAACAAAGTAGAAATTATTTGCCACAGATAAAGCTATTTTAGCAACCCCCATGGTCCAGGACACTAAAAACCCAAAAAGAACGTAAAAAAAACCTCTCTATGAATTAATGCCTTCCTTGAGATCACTCAAAACATCCTCCCTGACTGACCACCATGTTACCAGTCACAAGACAGCACTACACAACCCAATCCATAAACTGCCAAGAAAAAAATTGTGCAACTCTTTCCCTCTCCCTCTTTCCATGTTGGAGAGATCCAAGCTACAAACTGTAAAAACTAGCCAGAATCCAGGAAATACAGGGAATGGAACAGGACAATAGGAGGCAGTGCAGAGTCATTTGTCATTTATGTAAAGATCTTCCCCAACTATTAATAGGCCTCAGGTGAAGCTCACCAAGGAAAGTTTGATTGGGAGGCTTGTTTGGTAAGGCCAACACCTTTTGTTAATTGTTAATGAGGCACTAGGTCCTGAGGGTCTTGATGCCCTCTAGTTCTGAAAAGTGTATATATACTCTGAGGTGAGGTTCTGCTTTGGGGCTTAGTCTTTGGAAGAAGGTTGGTATACCAGATGAGACTCTGGGTAGCTGTTAAGGGGCCCACCACCCCCACCTCCTTTGAAAACTCAGAAGTTGGTGCTTCTCTTTCTGGTAACTACATATGTATGTAATGATCAGATAGCTGGATCTGTTTGTTGATCTGTGATGTATATATTGCTTATGGTCAGACAGTTATAAGCCCTGTCTGTTGGTCTTTATTTCTGTTTGTATTTTCTCTATTGGCATATGTGATTAAAGAGGGGCAACTAGGTGGTACAGTGGTTAGACCACCAGTGTAGGAGTCAGGAGGACCTGAGTTCAAATCTCAACTCAGACATTTGACACTCACTAGCTGTGTGACCTTGGGCAAAGTCACTTAACCCCAACTGCCTCATCCTGGGTCATCTCCAGTCTCTTGATGAATATCTGGTCGCTGGATTCAGATGGTTCTGGAGGAGAAGTGAGGCTAGTGACCTTCACAGCCCTCCCTCACTCAAAACAAAGTCAAGTGCAAGCCATGTCATCATGTCTCTGATGGCATGGTCTTCTTCGGCAACAAAGGATGAACACACACACACGCGTGATTAAAGAAGATTGTTGACCCCTCAAAAGTTGCTTTCTTTTTAGAAAAGCTGATCTAAAACCCTGTGCTAACAGGCCATCCTGGATGGGTCAGGGTGCTTGTTGCTCTTTAGGCCTGAGAAAAACAACATCCAGCTAGTTCTGTCTGCCCAAACATCATTGGGGGCAGACACCTTGGGTGGGATACCATGAATTGCCAAGTATGGGAAGAGGCTGGGACACTATGAAATCCAGCCTCCAGGGAAAGTACCATAAGAGGTAGGAAGTCAGATAGTGAGCAATAGGGTAGGAAATGGGGAAAAGGATTGAAAACTACTAAAGATCTTAGGAAGATGAAAACTTAAAGACCTTAAAAATAAACAGATAAATCAACAGGGATAACACTGACACCAGATGAAAATGTAGATTTCAGATCTAATAAACAAGTTCAGGCATATCAAAATACTGTAAAACAAAACTCCATATATGATGAGAGAGAAGAATTTGGAATTCATGAAGAACATGGAACCACAACATGTTGTTCTTGAGTGATTTAAAGGAGAAATGAAAATTATGAGAACACATTTTATGGCCTACACAGCAGAAATTGTTGGTAGACTAAAAAAATTTGAATCTGCAATGGCAAGTCTCACCAAAGAAACAAAGGAGAGAACAACTCATTAGAAAAACAAATACAAAGAAGTGAAAGATCATCCAGAAAGAGAAATGAAAAGTAGTATCACCAAAGGAAAACATGCTCTCTATATTGACCTCGAAGATAGCATATGCAGAGACAACCTGAGGATTATTGGTCCCCTAGAAGTCAAAGAAACTGAATATTATAATACAAGAAATAGTACAAGAAAACTGCCCAGAACTCCTGAACAAAAACGGAAATACCACTTGAATGAATGCATAGATCAACTCCAGAAAACAAAAATAAAAAACAAGACTCCCAATGTGAAGACTCAGGGTGTCTTAAATTTATCAATTCAATTCAGAAACAACAAATTCTGCAAATGACCAGGAAAATGACATCCAAATGCAAAGAGAAGGAAAATTCCAATAACACAAGACTATTCTAAAACCACCAGAAAATGTAAGAGGGAATGGAATTAGGTGTTCTGAAAAAGAACAGAGCTCAAAAGCAGCTGCCAGGGCATCAACAATATGGTGACAACTGGGAGACCAGACCAGTAAGAGAACTCTTTCTAAATATACACAGGGAGACAGAAATAAAGGCAGAAGTTGCATGGTGGTAATGGTAGAGAGGTAGTCCTTGGCATTAGGAATAAAACCTCACAATTTCCCACTTGTAAGTGAATCGATGTTTTTCATGGGACATTTTCCCCCTCCATCTTACAGATGGAGAAATGAAGGACGAGGGGAAGTCCATTTGTCAATGGAATCAATACAACCAGGATTATTGGCTGTGTTCAGTGATCTAGCAGTTCCACAACTGATGGCCAATGGTCAAAAGCATCAGACCTCGCTCACCATTTGTCTTCCTTCCAGCTCAGCAGCTGTTAACCATTTCCTCATTCCTTCTCCACTCTACAGAGGAAGTTTTGGTTTGAAGAGGGAAGAAAAAGCTCTTAAGTCTCAGCAAAGCAGAGCCTCAGGCTACTAAACAAAAAGCCATTTCCTTTTCCCCCCTAGAGAATATTTCCACTTATAAAGTGTTGCTTCTTCAATTTATGACTAAAATTTCCCTGTTGGCCCAATATTTATAATAGAAATGAAAACACTGCTTATAAGTATAATGTCTCCACACCTGAAACTTATTAATCCAAATATTTCATTGGAGGTATTTGGGGGAAGGGGAAAGTGTTGGCTCATAAATTGTTTGGTAGTCTATTTTTTATAGCTCTCACAAGCCCTCTGTGAGTATAACATTGCACTTCAGTTCAACGACATGTTAATAGCCCTAAAATAAACATTTTCAGCTTTTAGTATTCTGCAGGGGGAAATTCATACAATCTACTTTTATCTGGTACAGGCTGTTTATATCACTGTATTTTGAAGGAATTTTTAACAGGATTTGCCCAAGTTCACACATGTAGAAAAACAGGGGAAGTATTCAAATCTCTGTCTCTCACTCACTCTCTCCCCTCCACACAGTTTCTACTTAGTTCTATGCACATTGTCTCCCTTTTTAGACTGTAAGTTCCTTCAGGACAAAAATTGTTTTTGTTTCTTCCTTGTTTCCCCAGTGCCTTGCACCATGGTTTACACATAACTAGTGCTTAATAAATGCTTGCTGAATTTTGAATTTTGTGCTTCCACAAAATCCCTGTGGCTAGGCAAATAAAAATTAAGCCACATCTTTGTATTCACTTATGAAAATATAACATAACTAATTTCCATTTCTGTTTGTATTTTTATCTTATTTTTCTTGATTTATTGTGTTTATATATATGCACATATATATAATATTATATTTTTATATCATCCTCATTTCCTAATTAATGGAGCCTCCTCTCCCCAGGGAACCATTACTGAGACTTAAACTTTTCAAAAAAAAAAAAAATCAGAAAAATCAATCAATACATCCAACCATGTTTGAGTCTATATAATATTTTACATTTCCTATCTCTACAAAGAGGGGAGGAGGGTTAGGTTATATTTTCCATGCCCAAGTTTGGTCATTTTATTCACCCAGTATTTAGTTTCTTTTTTTATTTGTTTTTAGCTATTGTGGATGCTATTTTCTAGGTTCTATTTCTTTCACTCTGTATTAGTTCTTATAAGTCTCTTGATGCTTGTCTAAATGCGCAGTATTTCCCACAGATAATCCTGTTCTACAATTTTTGGCCATTCCCCAATGGATAGACATCTACTTTGAAGCCATTAAGTACCTACTATGTGCTATATACTTGGAAGAAAGCAAGGACCAGGAGGAAATAGGGAAGAAGCTATCTTGTCGCAAAGTGTTTCTTTAGCTACTGCCCCAGTTATTGTCTAAGGATGAACCTCATGGAGACTCACTGGCCAATCAGGTTTCTGAAGGAGGACACTGAAGAAGACTAGAAGAATGAACTCACTTAGTGGCCTATCAGGACAAGAAGCCTTTAAATAAATGTTGTTTCATGTCTCCTTAAGCCCTCAGAGCTATGAATTCATTGCCTCAGCAGTAGCTGCTCTGAAAGGGTCACTCCTTGGACAAGCTCTTTTCCATAAGGGACTTCACTGTTTAGATATGGCCACTGACACGTTATGCCATCCAGTTAGGAAGAAAAAAACAAACTAGGCGTCTCCTTACTACAGAGACCCTGGAAAAGTCTTTCTTTGCCATTCTTAAAATCATGCCCAATATTATGGAACAATGAGGTACCTCATAGAAGTGCAGGGGGGATAAAGGATATCTCTCTCACCATTTCACTCAACGACATCTAGAAGCTGTAGATACATGGGAACAAAGCTGGAGGATAAGGATCCTGGGACAGTAAGGGGCTATGGAGCTTGACATATGATTTTCCAAAGCTAGTACTCAACATGGAGACTGTTTAATCAGGGCAGCCAGGAGACTGGCTCCCTGCCTGCGACTTCAACCTAAATTACATGGGGGAAATCCTTTGGCAAATTAATCTGTTAGATTTCCTTTCTTGCAAGCTAAACACTGATGCACAGTCTGGAATGGGTTGGAACCATAACAGAATTCTGTCTCTGTCTCAGGTCCTGAACCTCTCTGGAATTTTTCTCCTCACCCAGGGCCCTGAGATATTCCAAAGTATTCTGAAACAAACAAGTCAAAGTCAACCAGCAGGGGGCTCTCTGTCATTGTCAATGGTGACATCCATGCATAGGGTAGATCTCAAGAGTGAGAGACCAAAACAACTTTAGTCATCACGTAATTCCTGAGAGATGGTCAGAGAACAGTTTGACCTGAGACAGAAACACAGGCAATGTCTTTGGCCAGAAAATATGGTTGGAAGGACCAGCTGGCATGGGGATGACAGCTGTAGTGCAATGGACCCTGGCAGCTTCCATAGAGATATTTTGGCCAGTTTTAGGTCTCTAAAACAATGTGGCCACACCACCATAAGATGAGAAGCAGTACACTTCCCCAGGTTATGGAAATTTGACTGTTGTCTCCAGGAACATGCCTGGAAGGCACTCCCTCTTCTACTCGGACTCTTAAAATCTCCAGTTTCCTCCAGATCTCAGGCCACAAGACTCCAACTCTGAGAAGCCTTGCCCAAGTGCCCTTATCAGCAGTATTCTTAATGAATGTGTGTTGGAGTGGACTAAATGCATTTGAAATACTATGAACTGTCAGGGAAAGGGGTGCCATAATTTAGAGAGTACTAACACTTTGTAGGAATGAGATGCAATGTTAGTTCTATCAGACAATAACTCTTAGTTAGAAGGAAAAGAAGGTGCTGATGGCAGATTTTTCAAATAAGAGACATCTATGAAATGAAATCAGGAAAAAAGACTCAATGAACCAATCTATGAAAGCATTTGTAATGCTGTTTATGGGATGGTAAATTAAATCTGCATGCTCAGGGCTCTTCAGTATGATGGAATCCTAATAAAGCTGCTCCCAGCCCCAAAATTCTAACTTCCTTATAAGCCCCATTGAATAGTAGGCATGTCCTGAATTACCCACACAATCTGGCTTTAAACACACTTCAGTTTTTGCACATCCAAACCCAATGCAACCAAGATTAGGAGGGAAGCAGAAAACTGGGAAAGAATTTTTGCAACTAGTGTCTGTGATAAAGGCCTTATTTCTAAAATATATAGAGAACTGAGTCAAATTTACAAGAATACAAGTCATTCCCTAATTGATAAATGGTCAAAGGATATGAACAGGCAGTTTTCAGAGGAAGAAATTAAGGATATCTATAGTCATATGAAAAAATGCTCTAAATCACTATTGATTAGAGAGATGCAAATCAAAGTAACTCTGAGATACCACATCATACCTACCAGATTGGCTAAAATGACAAAACACACAAAGATGATAAATGTTGGAGAAGATGTGGGAGAGTTGTAACACTAACTCATTGTTGATGGAGCTGTGAGTTGATCCAACCATTCTGGAGAGCAAGTTGGAACTGTGCCCAGAGGGCTACAAAAATGTGCATACCCTTTGACCCAAAAATACCACTTCTAGACTGTATCCCCAAGAGATCATAAAAATGAGAAAAGGTCCCACATGTACAAAAATATTTATAGCAGCTCTCTTTGTGGTGGCCAAAAATTGGAAATCAAGGGGATGCCCATCAATTGGGGAATGGCTCAATAAATTATGGTATATGAATGTAATAGAATACTATTGTGCTATAAGAAATGATGAACAGGAAGACTTCAGAGAGGCCTGGAAGGACTTATATGATCTGATGCTAACTGAAAAGAGCAGAACCAGGAGAACTTTGTACACAGCAACAACTACAGTGTGTAAGGAATTTTTCTGGTAGACTTAGTACTTCATTGCAATGCAAGGACTTAAAAAATTCCCAATGGTTTTTTTTAAGGCAAAATGCCTTCCACATCCAGAGAAAGAACTATAGAATTCAATCACCAGAATGTAGCAGATCATTTTCTTTTGTATTATGTTTTGGTTTGTTATATGATTTCTCCCATTTGTTTTAATTTTTCTACACAACTTGACTATGGTGAAAATATATTTAATAGAAATGTACGTGTAGGACCTATATAAAACTGTATGCCATCCTGGGGGGAGGGGAAAAAATCTAAGTTATATATATGGTAGTGATTGTAGAATACTGAAAATAAATTAAAAAAATAAACACCCTTCAGACCCCCAGACTCAATATAGCCACTGCCCTTGGCTAACCACTGCCCTTGGCTAACCACTGCCCTCAGATCCAACTCACATATTTGAATAAGTATGTTCTTGTAATCAACCACAATCACATCACCTATTTAGGCCAAGACAGGACCATAATGCCTAACTAGCCATCTTGACTGGACAGGACCACAATAGCCAGCCAAATGGAGGGCAGCATGACCAGAAGATTTAACCACGAAACCAAAGAAGGGACCACTCCCCTATTATGTAATCCCTTGACAAAGCCCTCCTGCATTTTTAATATTCATAATTTCTGTTATGTCATTGCATCTTTACACTATAAAAATCCATCTTGCTTTCTCTGAAGTTGCTGGCTCCTCTTGAAACTTAGCCTGCTTCATGAGAGGTGTTGATCACAATAAATGTCTAGAATATGTAAGCCACTTAAGACTTGCCTCAAAAGATGTTCCTTAGCCAAAGTGAAATTATAATCATGTTTGAAACCTGGTTATTGGAACTTGCCATTTTTAGAAGGTATGGGGCTATTAATTGACTGTTCTTCTGAGTCTAACTCCAGGTATGGGTAGCAAGAAAGGCAGTCTGAGCCTCCAATCCATGATGCCAGTAAGCTGGTGAGATGCTGGTATGAACTGCAAAAGGTGATCTCAAGGGTGGGAGAGCAGCTGTTCAGTCTGGGCTGAGGTAGGTAGGATTCTCCTGACTCAGTTTTCCCCAATGACACCTGGCAGACTTTAAGCCTGACTGAATGCAAGTGGACAATCTAATCCTGACTGGAACTGACATGAAGCTGGGGAGATGTTGTATCCCTGCAATGTCCTACTCTTGGAGGCAATTTCCTACAGTCAAAAGGTTTGTAAGCTTAATAACAGATCTATTAAATTATAGATTGTTGGTAGGGGAACATCCGAGGCTGTCTAAAATTAAGCTATTAGGTATAGGACGTTAGACCAACAACATTAGGGTCCTTTAATTCTTAGCAATACTGTGGAGACAATTAGATCAAGAGCTTGTGAAGTTAGCAACATAAATATTATTTGTGCCTCAGTTGGTTAATGTTTAAAAAAAAAATTCCTTTGTGGTCCATATTGTAAATGCTTTAAAAAGATATATGACCTGAAAAAAAAATTAATGTCTATACTTGGACTGGAGGTGGTCTGACTCTGAATTCTTTGAGATGGTTCCACCACAACACATCATAAAACCTCAACAAGTAGATGGGCAGCTCTTAGTTAATTTCATTGTCCTTGCCTACTTACACTTCTGCAAATCTTCTGCACCTGCCCTTTTAAGCTAAGATACAAGTAAGAGGGGGGAAACAGCATACACTTTCATCTTATTGGAGTGAGTTGGACTGGATTTAGATTTGGGTTCTGTCATTCAATACACATATTCTATTCTATTCCACCTCCCATCTCTATGGCTTGGCATTGATAGTTTCTCATTCTTGGAATGTTGTCCTTCTTTGCCTCATCTAGTGCAGCGACTAGTTTCCTTCAAGAGCATCTTCTACAGGAAGCCTTTCTTGTTCCTATCAAGTGCTAGTTCTTCCTTATCCAAGACTGTCTTGTAATCTGCTATGCATGTGTGTGTCCTTTCTACATATGCATGTATGCATCTAGAATGCTACCCCCCCCCCCCCCACCAAACACACACACACATTGTGTCTCCCAGTGATAATGCCAGCCCCTTAAGAACAGGAATTGTTCCCGTGACAAAATGTTGAACAAAATAGTATCCTATGGCATGTCACTATAACCCTGACTTCTAGGCTGACTTGAATGCATCTATTCATTGCAACTCTTCAGATTAAAAGGCATAGGACTGCAAGTGAGGCTGCTTGACGGAAAGTGCCCAGTGGCTTCAATGATACTAAAGTGCTCACAGAGTCTCACCTTTTGAATAGCAGTATTCCCCCTACTATGTTCTCTTGGTACAAATAATGGAATGTCACAAGTACAGAGGATTAAAATGAAATATAACTAAAAAGGACACTGAAAAGAGGCACCATGGGGACAACTTGGTTTGTTACCAGAAATTACTCTCATGGAACTAAATAGACTAAAAGACAACAAGACACCTAAAAGCAGAAAAGAATGTGGATGTATCCAAATTGACAACTCAAGAGGCAGTGGAGCACAGTAGAGAGAATCGGGTGCTGCAGAGCAGAAGTGGAAGAGGACCATATCTTCACAGTTACAGAATTGTGTGAGAATTATATAATAAAAGAAGTAGTGGGTGTATGTGTATGTGTGCATGTGGCTTAGTAATAAAAAAGCATGAGTCCATAAAGATTCTCCCTCAAAGATCTCCTAGAGATTTGCCTTCAGTAATTTGTTAACCTTGTATACATTAAGATAAAAAAAAAAAAGATTCCTTGATAGATAAAAGGGGAAAAAAGGAACAAGCATATTTTAAACACCTACTATATGCCAGACACTATTTTTAAGTGCTTTATATATATTATCTTTTGTGATTTTCACATCAACCCTGTGAAGTAGGTGCTATTATCATTTTACACTTAAGGAAACTGAGGCAGACATGCCCAGGATCACACAGCTAGTGTCTGATGCAAGATTTCAACTTAGCTTTTCCTGACTCTATGCTCAGTTTTCCATGCACTATTCCATGTAACTGCCTAAATCACAGAGGTAATGATTGTCTGAATATATCAATCAAGGCATTAAATAGGGAGATAAATATCTTCTAAATATGTTTACCAGTGTCACAGAAGACATGCTACATAAAATATAGATGTAAAAAAGATTCTCTATAAGTGATGAGGTTCCCCAACAAGGGCTAATTGTAAATGACACAGTGCTGATTACATTTAATTGTAGACACTACAGCCCCTCCTTGAAAAGATTTATGGTCATTCAAAAGTATCACAGTGAATAGAGTGCTGGTCTTGCAACTGGAAGGATTTTAGTCTAAATTCTGTCTCAGTCACTTCAAGGAGTGAGGTCCTGGGCAATCCATTTAAAACTTTTCTGCAACTTGAATTTCCAGGAGCCAAGATGGTGGAGTGATCTGTACGTAAGTGCTCTCACCCTCCCATTGTTGACCTTGAAAAACCAAGAGAATACTACCCCAGGAAAAATCCTGGAATAGTGGAATCAGCCAAAGGGGCAAACAGTCTTCCAGCTGAGGTGGCTAGGAAGATCATCAAGGAGAGCCCCTTTTGCTGTGACTGAAGGGGGCCAGTCCAGGGCCAGGGCAGTTCATCTCAATGAACCAGGAGGGGATCCTGAGCCCCGGGGATAGGGGGGCTGGAGCCTGTAAGCACCAACACTAGGACCCTAGCCTTAGGACAGCCAAGGCAATCAGGCAGACACCAGCACAGATGGGGGTTCACCAGCCTCTGAGCCTGCCTGTGCTCTAGCTCAGGGGAGCAGGAGACTGCCTGTGGCCAGGCCACTCCTCCCCCATACCTCACATAGTGAACTTCAGGGCAACCCTGAGGAAACTCAGAAAGACTTCACCTGGCCTCGTCCTTGGCACACACCAGCCATCTCAGTAACAGATAAGCTGCAGCATTCTAGTTGAAAGAACCAAGGTCCACAAAAGACAAAGCACAAGAAACATGGGACAGATCTTCCTGTGCCCCAGAATCAGAGATTCACTTAAAAAGCCAGGAGAAAGGCAATCATCATGAGCAAGAAGCAAACCAGAAAAGCAAAGACCATAGAATCTTACTATGGGGACAAAGATCAAAATATGATTTCAGAAACAGACAGCATTGAGACTTTACTCACATATGAAAGCTCAAAAGAGAATATGAACTGGTCTCAAACCCAAAAAGCATTCTTGGAAGAGCTCAAGACAGATTTTAAAAGCCAAATTAGAGAGGTAGAAGAAAAACTGGCCCATGATTTAAAAAATACAATTGACAAAATGAAAAAAGAATTCACTGAAGAGAACAGCTCCTTAAGTTGGACAAATGGAAAAAGACGTACAAAACCTAACTAGAGAAAGTAACTCCTTAAAAGGAACAACTGCACAAATGGAAAAGAAAATGCAAAACTTAACTGAAGAAAACAATTTATTAAAAATTAGAATTGGGCAAGAAGAAGCTAATGACTCTATGAGACATTAAGAATCAGTCAAACAAAATTTAAAGAATGAAAAAATAGAAGAAAATGTAAAATATCTCATTGGGAAAACAACTGACTGGGAAAAAAGATCCAGGAGAGAAAATCTAAGGATTACTTGTCTCCTAGAAAGCTATGATGAAAAAAAAGCCTGACAATATCTTCCAAAAAATCATCAAGGAAAACTGCCCAGAGGTCCTAGATCCAGAGGGCAAAATAGTCATCAAAAGAATCCACCATTCACCTCCTGAAAGACATTTCAAATTCAACATGCCAAGGAATATTGTTGCAAATTAAAGAACTATCAAGGAGAAAATACTGCAAGCAGCCAGAAAGAAACAATTCAAATATCGAGGAACTATAGTCAGGATCACATAGGACCTTGCAGTTTCTACATTAAAAGATCAGAGAGATTGAAATATGATATTCTGTAAGGCAAAGAAGCTTGGACCATGACCAAGGATCAATTACCCAGCAAAATTGAGCATAATATTTCAGGCAAGGAGATGGACATTCAATGAAATAAAGGATTTCTAGAGTTTCCTGATGAAAAGGCCAGAGCTCAGTAGAAAATTTGATCTTCAAATATAAGACTCAAGAGGAGAGGCATAACAAACCAAAACAACTCTGAGGTACCACATCACACCTATCAGATTGGCTAACATGACAGAACACAAAGATGATAAACGTTGGAGAATATGTGGGAGAGTTGGAACACTAATTCATTGTTGGTGGAGCTGTGAGCTGATTCAATCATTCTGGAGAGCAATTTGGAACTTTGCTCAAAGGGCTACAAAAATGTGCATACCCTTTGACTCAACAATATCACTTCTGGGACTCTATCCCAAAGAGATCATAAAAATGGGAAAGGGTCCCACATGTACAAAAATATAGCAGCTCTCTTTGTAGTGGCCAAAAACTGGAAATCAAGGGGATGCCCATCAATTGGGAAATGGCTGAACAAGTTGCGGTATATAAATGTAATGGAATACTATTGTGCTATGAGAAAACCAAAGGACAGATGAAAAGAATTGAAATTAAAAAAAACTATTGAAGTAATAAATAAAACTAGGAGTTGGTTTTATGAAAACTCAATAAAATTGATAAACCTTTGGTCAATTTGATTCAAAAAAAGAAAGAAGAAAGCCAAATTACCAATATCAAAAATGAAAATGGTGAACTCACCTCCATCAAGGAGGAAATTAAAACAATAATTAGAAATTACATTGCCCAACTGTATCCCCATAAATTTGACAATCTAAGTGAGATGCATGAATATTTAAAAATATATAAATTGCCCAGATTAACAGAAGAGGAAGTTGAATACTTAAATAACCCAATCTCAGAAAAAAAATTGAACAAGTCATCAATGAATTCCCTAGGAAAAAATCTTCAGGGCCAGATGGATTTACAAGTGAATTCTATCAAACATTTAAAGAACAGTTAATTACAATACTGTATAGAATATTTGGGAAAATTGGCAAAGAAGGAGTCCTACAAAATTCTTATTATGATAAAAATAAAGTTCTGCTACCTAAACCGAGAAGAGCCAAAACAGAAAATTAAAATTATACACCAATTTCCCTAATAAATATAGATGCAAAAATTTTAAATAAGATATTAGCAAAAAGATTACAGCAACTTATCATGAAAATATTACATTACAATCAGGTAGAATTTATACCAGGAATGCAGGGCTGGTTCAATATTAGGAAAACTATCAGTGTTATTGATCATATCAACAACAAAACTAACAGAAACCATATGATTATCTCAACAGATGCAGAAAAAGCTTTTGACAAAATACAACACTCATTCCTACTGAAAACACTGGAAAGCATAGGAAGAAATGGAACCTTCCATAGAATAATAAGTAGTACCTACCTAAAAATATCAGCAAGCATTATATGTAATAGGGGACAAGTTAGATGCATTTCCAGTAACATCAGGGGTGAAACAAGGATGATCATTATCACCACTGTAGTGGTGATAGTACTAGTACTATGGTACTAGATCTTTTCAATATGGTACTAGAAATGTTAGCTTTAGCAATAAGAGAAAAAAAGAAATTGAAGGAATTAAAATAGGCAAAGAAGAAACTAAGTTACCACTCTTTGCAGACAATATGATGATATACTTAGAGAATCCTAGAGAATCAAGTAAAAAAATTATTTGAAATAATAAACAAATTTGGCTAAGTTGCAGGTTACAAAATAAACCCACATAAATCATCTGCATTTCTATATATTACCAACAAAGCACAAAAACAAGAGATAGAGAAATCCCATTTAAAGCTACGGTAGACACTATAAAATATTTGGGAGTCTATCTGGAACTATCTGAACACAATTACAAAACACTTTTCACACAAATAAAGTCAGATCTAAGTAAGTGGGAAAACATCAGTTGCTCATGGGTAGGCTCAGCTAATATAATATAAATGACAATTCTACCTAAATTGATTTACTTATTCAGTGCCATACCAATCAAACTACCAGAAAATTATTTTCTAGAGTTAGAAAAAATAATATCAAAATTCATCTGGAAGACCAAAAGGTCCAGAATATCAAGGGGATTAATGAAAAGTAATGCTAGGGAAGGTGGCCTAGACCTATCAGATCTCAAATTGCATTATAAAGCAGCAGTTATCAAAACCACTTGGTAGTGGCTAAAAAATAGAGGCGTAGATCAATGGAATAGGGTAGGTACTCAAGACACAGTAGTCAGTGAATATAGCAGTCAACTGTTTGATAAACCCAAGGATCTTAGCTTCTGGGATAAGAACTCACTGTTTGACAAAAACTGCTGGAAAAACTGGATAACAATGTGGTGGAAACAGTGTGGCATAAACCAATGCCTGACACTGTACAGAAGAACAAAGTCCAAATGGGTACATGATGTAGGTATAAAGGCTGATACTATAAACAAATTAGTGGAGCAAGGGATAGTGTATATGTCAAAGTTATGGAGAATGGAGAAATTTATAACCAAACAAGAGATAGAACATTATGAAGTACAAAATGGATAATTCTGATTACATTAAATGGAAAAGTTTTTGCACAAACAAACCCAATGCAATTTGGAGAGAAGCAGAAAATTGGGAAAGCATTTTTACAACTAGTGTCTGTGATAAAGACCTCATTTCTAAAATACAAAGAGAACTGAGTCAAATTTACAAGAATACAAGTTCATTCCCTAACTGATAAATGGTCAAAGGATATGAACAGGCAATTCTCAGAGGAAGAAATTAAAGCTATCTATAGTCATATGAAAAAAATGCTCTAAATCACTATTGACTAGAGAGATGCAAATCAAAACAACTCTGAGGTATCACATCACACCTATCAGATTGACTAACATGACAAAACAGGAAGATGATCAATGTTGGAGAAGATGTGGGAGAGCTGGAACACTAATTCAGTGTTGGTGGAGCTGTGAGCTGATCCAACCATTCTGGACAGCAATTTGGAACTATGCTCAAAGGGCTACAAAAAGGTACATAACCAAAGAGATCATAGAAGGAAAAGGCCCCACATGTACAAAAATATTTATAGCAGCTCTTTTTGTGGTGGCCAAGAACTGAAAATCGAGGGGATGCCCATGAATAGGGGAATGGCTGAACAAGTTAGGATATATGAAAGTAATGGAATACTATTGTGCTGTAATAAATGATGAACAGGAAGACTTCAGAGAGGCCTGCAAAGACTTATATGATCTGATGCTGAGTGAAAAGAGCAGAACCAGAACTTTATATACGGTAAGAGCCATAGGGTATGAGGACTGTTTCTGATAGACTAAGCCCTTCACAGCAAGGCAAGGACCTAAATCATTCCTAAAGGATTCTTGAGGCAAAACGCCATCCACATCCAGAGAAAGAATTATGGAATCTGAATGCAGAATAAAGCAGACTTTTTCTCTAGTGTTATGTTTTGTTTTGGTTTGCTTTTTCTCACGGTTTCTCCCATTCATTTTAATTCTTCTATGCAACTAATGACTAATGTGAAAATGTGTTTAATAAGAAGTGTGTGTATGCATAGAATCCACATAAGATTGCATGCCCTCTTGGAAGTGTTGGGGGGAGGGAAGTGGTTGTTGAAAACTGAAAACAAATAAATTAAATTTTAAAAAATAAAAATAAACTTTTCTGCTTCCAATTCCTCATCTGTTTAAAAAAAAGACCTTTCTCATAGGACTGTTATGAGGACTGAATGATATAATAAAGTCAAACACTTTGCAAAACTAGAAAGCACTTTATAAATCTTAACAATTATTATTGTCAGTCTAGCAATCCACCCAGGAAAACCCAAATGGATGAGGAAGCCTTTTGCTCAGATTAATCATGTCATACTCCTGGGTAGGAAACCTAGTGAGCTTGTCCAACAACACACACATTGAGTGCCCTCAATGATTTCAAGTGACTTCATATCAGCAAAACCTCTCTAACACCAACATCTTCCCAATAATGACATGACTATAGATCATGGAACACCAGCATTTTAGAATAAAAACTGTAGATAACTCAAAGAACAATAGGAAGAATCTGCTCTCCATAAGGAGACTGTAACAAGAACTTAAATGGAAGAAATGATATAAAATGCATCATTAAGGATATATATGATAGAAAAAGAGGTGGCCTTATATGGCAAGGGAAAGTAATGACTTATAGAAGAAGGAGAGAGCAGACATGGCAACTGGATTATTTAAAAAAAAAAACCAGAAGAAGAACTCTAGCATATTAGGTAGGTCTTTCAGTAGCATGTTCGTGGAAAGACAAAGGCAAGAACTGAACTGAATCAAAAGTCATAAATGAGTTATGATCTGCATTGGTAAAATAACAACAAACTCTGATAAAATCAAAGATTTATCCAAGTATTGAAGTCCCAAAGCATGTTTGGACCTGATTTTTCAACTAAACCCGATGATAGCTCATACCCCAATAGCCCCATAGTTTTTTTATATGGTTTAATTCCAGAAATTTGGGTTATGGTGGTAAAAAATAAAGATGAAATTCTTTCTGTTTATTGAGTATTTTTGTATTTTTTTTTCCAAAAATTTAAGGTCAAATGTTGTGATACAAGAATTTTGGGGGAAGTTTTTTTTTTTTTAATCTATTGCACTTTAGGAATCTACAAGTAGACTGCTGGTGGAAAATAATCTTTTGGTATTTTTTTTCCTGATAGAATACAATAACCATTTTATTTCACAACCACAAATGTTGACATTTGGCTACAGAAAGCCAAACCTGATTAAGAAAAGAAAAGTATACTTATTGAATAAACACATAATTAACACAATTTTTCCTTTTCAAAAGGATCATTTAAATTCTACGGATTGGCTTTTTGAACTATGAGTGTTGGCGAGAACTGTATATTTGCTCTATGAGAGTTAACAGTCACATGGAAAAATATCACAGGAAGGCCTGAGTATATTTGGTGGGGAAATGTTCCATTCTACAGCATTAGAATTCAAATAAAATGATGTTATTTCATAGGATTCAAATGAGGTCAAAGGAGCAACTAGCTCTTTTCTGGAGTAGGACTAAGCTCAAAGTTTATGACCCAGAGACCCTCACAGGGGGCTATGTCTAGGGAAATTTTGGGAAGAAAGCCAGTTATGACTATATTGCCATCCATCTTCCTTCTAGCACTCTGTAATCTTTGCCCAAGACACATACATAGAGCTAAGACTATAGGTCTTAGCATTCCTTATACCTTTCTGGACCCTCATGCCCCATATTGCTTCTAGCTACCCATGGATTTTTCATTCACAGTGGCATGCCCCCTTAACTCCCTTCTCCCCAGCCTGCCCTCTTGGCCTTAGCTCTAAAATAGGGGTTTTAAACCTGTTTTGTGTCATAAGCCCCTTTGGCAGTTTGTTGAAGCCTATGAACCCCTTCTCACAATAGTGTTGGGTTTTAATTTTTTAAATTAATAGTTCAAGACAACTATAAATTTCAGTTAGCGATTAATAAAAATTTCTTCCTCATTGTACTACAAAGACATTTTAAAATGTATTCACAGACCCCTTATGGTTCCAGGGACCACAGACTAAGAACTCTTGCTCCAGAAAATCTCCTTCCACCAAAAACATAAGAATTAGTAGAAATTCAAGTTGGTAACATACTTCCAGAGAATAGTCAGTTTTGTTCATATAAGTGGTACAATTCAAGTTACAAGGTAATCTTACCACATGAATCATTCTGTTATTGGCAACATAATATTCCCCATATCATGATAAAGGGTTAGTTTTTTTTATAGAGTGTTCTAAATTTTTACTTAGCATTCCTCTTTCACATTATTTTAAGTTGCTTATTACTCATAGGTCTAAACCCCCAACTCAGGATTGGGTGACTCCTTCTGCTATTATGTCTTGCTAGGTGACATTAGGCAAGTCATGTAACTTAACTAGATTTGATTTTTTTCATATTTGCATAATGAAAGAATCAGGCCAGAAGATGGCTTTTTTTAAAAAAAAAGAAAAGAAAAGAAACTTGGTCAGTTTTTCTTAATGGAGTGATATTTTTTAAGAAAACATAATTAGTTGTAGGTCATCCACTAAAATATCAAAATAGCTTATTCTTTAGGAGTGTAGAGAACCCTTTGTCATGGAATTTGTTTTAAAGAGATTTTTACTTGTAGTTGTTTTACATATCAGACAAATTCCACATTAAGACACGAGCAAGGTCATTAAGTACCCATAAGTACCTACGTGAACTATATCACATGCCACATTAACTGAGATTCCAAAAGGTATGAACACATCTTTAGAGGACAAAAGATTCTTTTGATGTTCTGATTGTCCATCAAGCTATGAAATGTCAAAAAAAAACAAAACCTCACCCCAAAGCACTAAAGCCTGACTTTACTGTAATCAGAAAAATTCTCAATTAGTTGTTCCAGGATTCAACCAGTTAAAGTTCCATTATTCAACCAGACAAGAAGATCTGAGTTCACATTTGGCCTTAGACACTTATTAGCTGTGTGACTTATGGTCAAGCCACTTAGCCTCTGCCTGCCTCAGTTTCTTTATCTGTAAAATGGAAATACTAATACCTACCTTCCATGGTTAGGAAGATAAAATTGTAAAATGCTTTGAAAACCTTAAGATGTGATATAAACGCTATTATTATTATCATACACCAGTATGACCTGATTCTCTAAATCAATTTGGATAAAAAGCCCAGCTCACAGGCTGGTACTAGGACTTGAAGGTACAAGTAAAATTTTGAGCAGCATGGAGACCAGTAAAAACTACACTCATATCACTATCAGTGAAATTCTTCTGCGAATCTTTTTTCAAATTGTGACTATTTTTCCCACTAGTGGTACATCATCTCCTTTTAGCTTTGCTTGTCCCAGTGTGCTTCATTGGTACTGCAAGAGAATGGAGCAGAGCCCAAGGTCTGACACCTGAGAAGCAAACTAGGACTCCAGAATTATAAAGCAGTTTGGTTTGGGAACTGAGAGAAGATGCTCTTGAAATTGTGGCCATCCCACACTTCAGCTGCAGCCACAGGTTCCTCCCTAAGATACTGGGAAGTTGGTATTAGCCTGTTAGGGTAGGAGGGATCCCTGCTCTCGTGCTATGGTTCCCTTTACTTTCTCAGGGCAACGAAGCAGCCACAGAAGTGAGGAAAGGGCCCGCCGCTGCACAAGAGTCTTGTTCTCAGGACCAAACATTTCAAAGACAGAGCAGCACATTCAGAGATGCAGTGTGGGGAAGATTTAGGTTTGAATCTGAGCTATGCTTCCTGCCTGTGAGACTCTGGACAAGTAACTTAACCTCTCCTCACATGCAATACTCCATCTCCAGACTGTGCTTTATATCACAGGGTGTCTCCTGAGCCCACAACACTCTCTCTTCTCATCTCCACCTTCAAGCTCCTCTGGTTTTCTTCAACACTTAGGTCAAATCCCATCTTTGGCAGGAAGCCTTTTCTTCGTCATTCCCACTGCTAGTGTTTTTCTTCTGAGACTATGTTCCATTAATACTGTGTATATCTTGTATGCAAAATTTGTTGCATTTTGTCTCTCCCCACAAAACAATAGAATGTAAGCTTGTTAAGGGCAGAGACCATGTTTGTTTTTTCTCCTTTTTTTGTATCTGCAAGGTTTAGTGCGGTACCTGACACATAGTAAGAACTGAAGTATGTGCTGGTCCTAAAATATTTAAATAATGTAGTAATACCTCATTAGGCTTATTTCCTTTAAGAGATAAGAAAAGCAATCATTTTTTAATATTTTCTTTTTATGTGAATGACACAGAACAAAATTCCCCTACCATTCAATTTCTACCTAATTAACCTTGGGTTTTCTGATCCTTTAATATTTTATATATCCCAGTCTATTACAAATTTGTTCAATTACTTTTGATGCATGCTTATATGAATTTCTGTCTAGAAGAGCTCAACCTCTCCTCTTGAGCTAACTGAGCTGATAGAGAGATCATCCTTATTGGTATCCTGTCTTATCAAGTGTAATGAATTAATTATAGCAAATAAGAACACACTTATTCAATCCATGACAGAGTTAGGCATGAATCACTGGCTAAAATAACAGCCTATACTCATAAGCCCGAATTCATGACAAATTCCAAATGAGGGGCCTAAAAGTAGCTGTGACATTTCCCATTTTCATTCCAGTTCCCCTGGGCATGCATAGAAAGCACTTAACTGTAACTGAGCTTCTCTCAAAGATGCTTTCAGCTTTAGAAAAGCGTGATTCGTTGATGAAGGAGAGCTAAATGTAAATGGATTTGAGGAATAACTGTAACTGCCCACAGCACTGGGGTGAGACCTCCTACTTTAGAGCCCTTTCTCCCTGAGCCCTCCAAAACATTTTCTAGAGTGCTTAATAACTGCTTTCTGATGGACTGGTAGATGGAGCATAATTGAATAGCCAGCTCAGTCACAGTAAAGTATTGTGGCTTGCACAAGGGTAGAACCAGAAGGAGCACTGGACTGGGACTAGGTTCAAGTACGGGATCTGCTGCTTCCTACTTGTATGATCTTGGGTCAAGGGTTCTGCAAATCAAAGAAGACCTGGGTTCCAATCTTCCTTTAGCGGAAGGCAAAGGGCAGAACTATAAAAAGGTCAACATATTTAAATGAGGAAAGTAACCTCTCTCCATTACTTTAAAAGTATCAGAAGATAATGCTTTGTAAGTACAATATTGGCTCATCTTCTCTGACTGATGTTACGTTTAAGAAAGACACTCAGAAAATTCTAAGGCTCCACAGTTGTGGAACCATTCTACAAGGTGTACCCAAGGCCCATGAACCACGTTCCATGAGTGGTTCTTAATGTCAGATGAGAGGGCACTTCTGGTCCACTGTGAATCAAGAAGGGAAAACATTTGACAAAAAATCACTTGCATTTTCAGAAGATGGTTTTGGAGTTTCAGACTGATAGGAAGTTTCAGAATTACTTCTGGGTTTAAACCGAATAAGGACAAATCAACAGTCCTTGTATATGCCAATATTATAAACATTTAGTCATTTCAAACTCTCCATGACCCCATTTGGGGTTTTCTTGGCAAAGATACTGGAGTGATTTGCCATTGCTTTCTCCAGCTCATTTTACAGATAGGAAATTGAGGTTTTTTAATAGTGTTAAATAATTTGTCCAAGGTTACACAGCTAGTAAGTGTCTGAGGCTGGATTTGAACTCCAGAAGATGAGTCTTTCTGACTCCAGTCCATTTTTCTATCCCCTGTGCCACTTACAAAACATCTTCCTAGGAATTTCAAAGAGGGTGTACCTGTTACTTACAGCACACAAATGATGCATGGAGGGATAAAGGCACTTTCTGCTCACTTATTCCATTATCTTTCCTTAATTCTCATGAGGGGTTATTTCATAACTACAGACTTACTTGTTTAGGAGCAAAAGACTAGATATAAAGATAGAAGGAACCCAGAGATCATCTACTGGAACCTCCTCATTTTACAGATGAGGAAACTGAGTCCCACAGAGGGTAAGTGATACAGAACTGAGAAGTAAACAAAAGCTTTGTGCTGATTACATCAAGCATGGGAACAATGCAAACAAACCCTCTTAGCTGAGAGCCATAATCACCTTAAAAGAGCTCAGTCTGACTATCCACAGGAAAATGAGGTGATCCAGTTAATAGCAAGGATGTGGCATAACAGATAAACAGGGCCAAGTGCATCACTGGCAACCATGCAATACTGAAATATAAGAGGAAGACTTCCAATGTGTTGAGTTATGGGGGATTGAGAGAAACACATGAACAAGAATTACATCAATCAAGAAAGCATGGAGGGGTTATTATCTGGATCACTGGAGCAAGGACCCAAACGAATAAGAGCATGGATCCTGTGAAGTACAAAGTAAACACATTACTTACCTGAATTATGTATGAGAGTAACATGGAATCATTACTGGAGTTTTATACACTTAAGACTACCAGAGGCAAAAATCATGTCTTTAGAAGGAAGGACAAGTCATGATGAAACCAATCTGCCCCTGATGTATTTTACTTTCAGTGCCTGTTACTAATGGGAAGCTAAAATAGGGCTCAAAAGATTAGTGGAAATGCGTCAACACTGAGCATCAATGGCAGGGGTGAGGGAGACAGCCATCTAGTGGGAAAACACATGAAGGTAGCAGTAAAGTTTCTAAATGTAAAGGGTGGGGACAAGTGTAATGAAGGCAAAGAAGAATGGACAGAACTGGAAGCAGTGTGTTGTAATGGTCAGAAGGCTAGACTTGGACTAGGAGGACCAGGGTGTAATTCTGACCCCTGATACTTACTAGCTGTGTGACTTCTTACAAGCTGTGTAAGGCCAGGAAATTCAGCCTAAACCCAGGCTATCACCATTTTAGGTAAGTTATGAATTCTACAGTTTGTGGGCAGAGAGATAGGAGGACCCAAATTTTCATGCCATTTTGAATTTTAATCTACCACCATTTTTGGTAAGTTAAGAATTCTATTATTTGTGGGCATATCCATGGATGGACAGACAGGCAGACAGACAGATAGGATAACCCAAAATTTAGTGCTGTTCTGAGCTTTAATAGTGTAAAACTGATGTAAGAACATGAATTCTAATAATAGTAAAACTTCTTATGTTGTTGAGTCGTTTTCAGTAGTGTCCAACTTTTCAAGGCCCCATGTGAGGTTTTCTAGGAAGAGATAACAGTGGTTTGCCATTTCCTTTTTCAGCTCATTTTACAGATAAGGAAACTGAGGTAAACAGGGTAAAAAGTGACAATGGCCAGGGTCACAACAGCTAGGAAGTATCTGAGGTCAGATTTGAACTCACATAGATGAGTCTCCCTGACTCCAAGTCCAACACTTTGTCCCCCGTACCTTGAGCAAATCCCTTTACTACCCTGGACTTCTGGTTCTTCCTCTGAAAAATGAGGGGTCTAGACTACTATGATCTAACCCTAAGATCACTCCCAGCTCCCAATCTGTGTTGCTGCACTCCTAATGCCAGCCAAGCCTTGAAGAACAGTGTCTATTTTTTTTAGACATGGCCAACAAGGAGACTGTTTTGCTTGACTATGTGCATTTGTTACAAGAGTTTTGTTTTGTTTTTTCTAATGGAGGGATGACAAAGAGAGAAAGTAAGTTCTCATTAATTGAAAAAAAAAATTTAATTAACCATGCATCATTTTTCTCCAAACATGACTGATCACTAATACAGCCAGAAAATACAGCCAAAGTCCTTTTATCTTCTGAGGGGAGTTGGCGACTCCATAGCTTGGGTGTATGTATAGGAGGCAACCCCTGGCAGAAACAATCTTGGTTTCAGCATTTCATTGACATCCTGGATGATGGGGCGGTGCTCCAGTTGTTCTGAGAACCTGGATCATGTACCTTTCGCCTGGTAGTTTAACCTGTGACTTACGTACCTAGATTCCTGACATTCAAGGGAGAACTGAGCCCTTGGCACTTTTATTAACACACTCGATTGATGCCCCTTTACCTGCTCCTTGACTCTGATAACTTCATATTCTTTGACCCTCATATTGTCTCCTGGGGTGTTTGGGCCACTGACCACTGCATTCTGGTTTGAAGGGGTTCCTGCTCACCCACCAAACACCAGCACAAAGTGAGAGGATCATAGGCTCATGCTTTCGGAGCCAGAAAGGCCCTCAGAGGCCATCTAGTGATCTCCTTTTAGAGATGAGGAAACTGAGGCCCAAAGATATTGAGTGACTGGCCCAGCACCACACTATATATCTCAGATGTGGAATTTCAAACCAGGTGGCACTATACGACACCAGGACCAGTGCCTCCTCCTCCTCCTTGTCATTTCCCTGGTTCAAGCCACCAGACGTGCACTATCTTCTTTTTTAACTGGTCTCGCTGTCTTCAGTCTTTCCTCCCTCCAAACCATTCTACACACAATTGTCAAATTAATTTTCCTAAAAAGTACCTCTGAGCATTCCCTTTCCTTGTGCAAAACCCCCCAAAACTTCGAAGGCTCCTTATTTCCAACTACAGTCATTCCAAACTCCTCTGCCTCGTATTCAAGGCCCACTCTTTGTTGGTTCCAACCATCTCACACTAATCCCCACCAGCACACCCAGGGCACCCAGACCAATCTAGCTGGATGACTCGCTATTACTCACAAATGTTCCCTGTTTCCTTATACTTGTGCTCCTACTCTTTCCTACCGATACTGTCCATTTAATTCAAAGCAAATGTCAAGTGTCATCTCTTCCCCAGAGCTTTGCACAGATGTAATAAAGCTAGAAGAAAACCTCAGAAATCATCTTATCTAACTGCCTTATATAACGGATCAGGAAACTGAGGCCCAGAGAAACTAATCGGATTAACAAAGGTCACAGTGGTGGCAAGTGAAAGTACTAAAATTCTGTTCAAGGCTCCAAAATCCAACCCTATTTCTACTGCCTCATGGGGCCAATTCTCTCTCCTTCAGGGTAGGATCAATCTTGCCTTACTTTGAACTAAAACAGCATTCTGGTCTCTCTTACCGGATTTCCACATTCACATTACACTTTCTGCAATTATCCCTGTTCCTCGTCTATTTCTCCTAGCTTGTAAATTCTATGAACGCAGAGATCAGGCCTTAGTCTTTTTATTCACCAAAGTGGTCTAGCAAGGAGACTTACAAACTGAATTCAATAATAATTTGCCAAATGAACAGATCACTGATCAAATCATGCAATTTTAAAGCAAATTTTTTTTTCAGGAGAAGCTCAGCTAGAGCGTGGGATTAGGGTCTGTCTCTAGAAACTCATGTTTCATAAAGGTTTCTGATCATATAAAATTTATGTAATCATTCCATAAACCTTCTCACATTTCATTTGTACTTGCATGGGGATTTAGAATCAAATTTCCCTTGCCAGGAAAAGGAGAAATGTAGGTTAGTTTTATATAAAATTTAGTTTTAAAAGAGAGACAAAAAGAAAAGAAATTAACACGTAAGTCTTTTGGGATGATGGTTATCAAGTAGAAATCAGATCTGTCTGACACTTCTGCCCACTCTGGCGAGGGCAGAATCTCAACATAATTTCGGACTCTGACTGAAGTCTGCTGTGGACACAGCCTCAGGAATATTAAATGAGATATTATCTCATAACTGCAGGATAAGAGAGCACAGATTGGGGGGGGGGCATCTATTTTCATTGTCAATTAACCTTAATTAGCAGTGCTAGGATGGGGGACTAAATAAGACTGTATCTGAAGAGGGAAAAAATCTCTCCAAATAGAACATTAAATATTTCTATTACAAATGTTTATAAGAAACAATTGAATCTTTAGAGGATAGACGTTCAGTAAAGCTGCAAAGAGGTTCTCAGTGGCAGGTAATTCTTTTCCTTTCCTTTTCCCTTTTCCTTCCCTTTTCACTTTCTTTCTTCTCCCTCAGGATCTACACCCTTGTGATTTTGAGGTCAAGGCTTCTTTGCTGACTATTGCTAATCTACTTCTAGAATCTCAGAATTAACAGCATTCAAAGGGTCTTTAAAGGTCATCTGGCCCAATACCCTCATTTTATCCATGAAGAAACTGTGTCTCAGAGAAATGAAATGGTCTGCCAAAGTCCCACAGACGGTGAGGAGGAGAGCCATGATCTGGATACAGGCTCACTGACTCCAGATCCAGCATCCTTTGTGCTGTACACTACGGCTCATCATACCAGGAAATAAAAGAGATGAAAGTCATTTAATACCTCACTGGGAATAATACTATTCAGAATGTAGCAACAGCTTCCTAATTGGCCTCCCCACCTGAATTTAGCAAACATTTATTAAGCACCTATGTTTCCAGGCATTGTACTAGGAACTGCTAGGCATACAAAGACAAAAACAAACCAATTCCAGCTCTTACGGATTTTACATTCTTGTTAAGGTGGAGGACAGGGAACAGCAGGTTGGCAGATAAGTGTAATACAAAGAAAACTGAAAAGGGAGAGAGTATTAACAAGCAGGAGAGGTGGGGAAGGGCTCACAGAGGAAAGCAACACAGTGAGAAAAGGAAAATGGTAATGAAAATAAGGAGTCTGAAAGACACAGCTGAGTAGGGGACTGCACTCCAAGGGTGAAGATCTGAATTCAGGCAGATTGTCCAGTCTGGCTGGAACAAAGAACTCCTGAAGGGGAGAAATATAAAGGCAGAAGTAAGAAGGCAAGAGGAAGCTATGTTGTTAGCTGGAAACACCAGAAGGAAGAAGGGAAGGTCTTCGGATTCTAAATTTCTCTATACCATTTTTTACTGTGCTAAGTACTATGGGGATAAAAATATGAATTAAGATATGTTGCTTGCTCTCCTTCCCTCTGTCTCTCTTTCTCCCCCCTCTATACACACACACACACACACACACACACACACACACACTCTCTCTCTCTCTCTCTCTCTCTCTCTCTTTCTCTCTCTCATCTCCCTCCCTAGATTGGAAGACATACAGAGATATAAAGGTAAGCAGGTACATAGGTAGATAGACATAGATATGTAGACAGACAGCATGAGAGACAATAGAGAGAGATTGTCTTAAATTCAGTAATACCTTAGTTCAAGTCCTAGCTTTGAAAAATATCAACTGCGGACCATGGTTGGTCCAGACACTTAGTCAGTATTTCAAGCAATACTTAAAAAGATTATTTATAAATTACTGAGAAGTTATCAATATGCCTTGGTAGAAGAAACTGCCGCATTAGAGAATTTCTTACACAGATGAAATTATGGGTCTGGATAAAAACAAAAAAGATACAAAGATACTATAAGATAGATGGTAATTAGTATTATTCAAGGGCTGCCCAATTCAAAAGAGGGTTAGTAGATAGAAGGTGGTTGTTGGAGATAAAGCATGTTTTTGTGGTAAGTTTGGTCAGTCAAAGTCTTTAGATATATTTAGTATGAAAGAAAAGCTTTTAGGTGTGACTAAGTTTAAAATCTCCTCTGAAATTATGAAAACCATCAGTCCATCCGTAAAGAGATGATTGTACCTAGGAGCACACAATGTTAGCAGAAATTCCAGTCCGCTGCTAGTCTGATGAGCTAGGAAAATATAGGTAGCAATGAAAAATGTCACAGGTGTGGAGACTTCACAAAAGATTCAGTAGATTTTTATGTTGTCCCTACCAAATCCTACTATAGTTATTCTATCAAAGGACTTAATCTGCATCACACTACTTAGGCAACCTACAGAAGTCCAAATAATTCATTTATGCCCATAGATTGCTCAAGAAAGGTATGTGCCAATTTCAAAAGACCTTTTGCAAAATATTCTATGATCTATCTAGTAAGCTCATTTGGACATCAGCGTGGCACATGGGATAGAACACCGGACATGGATTCCACAAGACCTGGGTGTTCAGTCCTACCTCCGACACTTAATAGTGCCTGTCAGGTGGTAGGCTCTGTTATTTGGGCAATGTCTCAACTCCTGTGATCCTCAGTTCCTTTTTCTGAGGATTTCAAATATATAGCCTATTGTACTGTCTATGTAAAGTCTATAATAATGACCTCCCCAAGAACTCTGGTATCAGTTGTAAGACATGGAAGACATTGGCACAAGACCACCTAGTATGGCATGCCAGCATCAAAGAAGGAGCTGTGTGCCTCTAGGACTGTATCCCAAAGATATCACAAAAGTGAGAAAGGGTCCCACATGTACCAAAATATTTATAGCAGCTCTCTTTGTGGTGGCCAAGAACTGGAAATTGAGGGGATGCTCATCAATTGGGGAATGGCTGAACAAGTTGTAGTATATGAATGTAATGGAATACTATTGTGCTATAAGAAATGATGAACTTCAGACTTCAGAGAAGCCTGGAAAGACTTATATGAATTGATGCTGAGTGAAAGAAGCAGAACCAGAAGAACTTTGTACACAGTAACAACCACAGTGTGCAAGGAATTTTTCTGGTAGATTTAGTCCTTCATAGCAATGCAAAGACCTAAAAAATTCCCAATGGACTGTTGAGGCAAAACACTTTCCACATCCAGAGAAAAAACTATGGAATTGGATCACAGAATGAAGCAGATCCTTTTCTTTTGTGTTATGTTTGTTTTGTTTTATGGTTTCTCCTCATTTTAATTCATCTATTCAACAAGACTATGGTGAAACTGCATTTAATAGTAATGCATGTATAGAACCTATATAAGATTGCAAGCCATCCCAAGGATAGAATGGGGAAAGAGTGGGAGGGAGGCAATTGATAAATGGTCAAAGGATATGAATAGGCAATTTTCAGAGGAAAAAATTAAAGATATCTATAATCATATGAAAAAATGCTCTAAATCACTTTTGATTAGAGAGATGCAAATCAAAACAACTCTGAGATACCACATCACACTTATCAGACTGGCAAACATGACAGAACAGGAAAATGATAGATGTTGGAGAGGATGTGGAAGAGTTGGAACACTAATTCATTGTTGGTGGAGCTGTGAACTGATCCAACCATTCTGGAGAGCAATTTGGAACTATGTCCAAAGGGCTACCAAAATGTGCATACCCTTTGACCCAGCAGTATTGCTACTAGGACTGTATAGGACCGTATCCCCAAGAGATCATAAAAATGGGAAAAGGTGCCACATGTACAAAAATATTTATAGCAGTACTCTTTGTAGTGGCCAAGAACTGGAAATCAAGGGGATGCCCATCAACTGGAGAATGGCTGAATAAATTATGGTATATGAACATAATGGAATACTACTGCACCATAAGAAATGATGAACAAGAAGACTTTAGAGAGGCCTGAAAAGGCTTATATGATCTGATGCTGAGTGAAAGAAGCAGAACCAGGAGAACTTTGTGCACAGCAACGACCACAGCATGTGAGAGTTTTTTCTGGTAGACTTGGATCTTCATAGCAATGCAAGGACTTAAAAAAAAAAAATTCCCAAAGATCTTCTAAGGCAAAATGCCTTCCACATCCAGAGAAAGAACTATGGAATTCAATCACAGAATGCAGCAGATCATTTTTGTGTGTGTGTGTTTAATGTTTTGGTTTGTTATATGATTTTTCCCATTTATTTAAGTTCTTCTACACAGTATGACTATAATGAAAATGTATTCAATAGGAATGTATGTGTAGATCCTATAAAGAATTGTATGCCATCTTGGGGAGGAATGGGGGTGATGGGGGGGGGGGAACCTAAGTTTTATGGTAGTGATTATAGAACACTAAAAATAAATAAAATTAATATTAAAAAAAAGAGTGGGAGGGAGGGGAAAAAATCTAAGATATATGGAGGTGAATATATAACATTGAAAACAAATAAAATAATTATTTTAAAAAAAGAGAGCTGTGCTCTAAAAGCAAAGCAAAATTGTGGTAGCTCAAAAGAAACAGGAGATGTGCAAATTTAGAGACATCTTCCTCCCAAATGATCATACGGACTATCTGTACCCAACCTGTGATAGAACCTTCTGAGCTCACGTTGGTCTGAGCAGCCCCGCTGGACCCACTACATTGAATCTCACATCACGATGCCATTTTGGTCTCTTCAAGTAAAGGACCAACAATGACTGCCGACCTCCTTGCACTGTTTCAAGACTCATTAGAACCAATATGTAAAGTACTTTGCAAAGCTTAAAGCACTATTTGAACTCCAATTTTAATTATGACATCAATAGCAGGCAAACTCCTCTCTGACTCTGATCTCATGCTGATTTAATGAAGCTAAGTCAATTTTTTAAAAAGAACAGATGATACCTAGTAGGTACAGTCATCATCACACTCTTTCCTTTTGCATTTCAGGTCTTACAAAATGCTTTACTTTTCCCTCTGAGGTACAGAATACAAGTATTATTTTCCCCATTTTGTACTTGAGGAGATGGTAGCTTAAGGTTAATTGACTTGCATGTAGTGAAATACTTGATAAAGCTGGAGCCAGGTTTTTTAATATTATAAGTCTGGTGTTTCTTCCGCCGAGCACACTGTCCCTTTGTTATTCACATTTAAGGGGATTAAGTGCAGGACAGTCAATCCCTAAGTCATTTGTATTTGCCTTGGAATGTATTTTAATTCTTTTAAATATTTGTGAGGTTATAAAACTGCACTGCCCCTCCCCCAAACCCCCCAATCCCAAATAATGAGGCCACACTGTGAAGAGAAAACAGCAGCAGAAGAGCTAATCTGATTTCTAGTTTGGATTTCCCAAAAGTACCCGGCACATCGTAGGTGTCTAACAGATGCTTGTTGAAGAAATGGATAAAAAACAAGCTATTCAAAAGGATTTAATTCATTTGTAAATGATTAATATACAACTACAATACTCCAATTCTGCATTATCTTTTTGGTTAGAGGAACATAGATTTCAAGAGGGAAGAAATCTCTTAGTATGGACAATACCAAAGGACTGATGCCCTACACTAGCCTCAAAATAACAATAATTCTGGGTTCAAATCTTGCCTGTGATACTTGATGTGATACAGTAAGAAAATGAACCATATTCAGTGATGTCAATATAAATTGAAGCCTTAGAACGAGTTTTTGTATTTTGGGTTCTATAATAAAAGTAAAGTATTTTTTTAAGTGAAGTATTTAAAAAAAAACCAACCATAACCAAGTTGTGTGAACCTGGGCAAGTCACTTAACCTCTATAGACCTCAGTTTCCTCAGCTGTAAAATGGAGATAATAGCACGTACCTCCTAGGGTTGCTGTGAGGATAAATTAACTGCATCCCCAATTTTCTCAAATCTCCAATCTCCCCCTAGCTACTAGTTGACATCTTCAAACATGGCAAGTCTTCCTCATCCTCAAAAAAATTCACCTTTATTAGAGACTACCATCCACTCAAGCTATTGTCATAAATCTCTTCTACTTCCTCTCTTCTCACTCTTTCTTCATTCCTTTGTGAAACAGCTTCTGTCCTCAAGACTCAACTGAAACACTGTCTCTAAAATTACCAGTGGTCTCTTCTCTGCCAAACGTGATGGTTTGGTTTTCACCCTTCTTGACCTACCTGCTGCATTTGACACTGCTGTCTACTCTCTCATCCTGGGTGCTCTCTCCTCTTTGGATTTTTATAGCATTCCTCTCTTCTGGTTCTCCTCCCACCTCTCTGATCACTCCTCTAGGCCAGTTTCTCCCCTGAGTTTCAGTCCCATGTCACCAATCCCCTACTGGACATTTCAAAGACATGTTCTAGAGATATCTCAAACTCAACAAATCCAGAATGGAACTCCCTCTGCAGCTTTTCCCTCTTCCAAATCTCCTCTAAGTAAATCAATCATCAAATATTGACTCTTCTGAGTGTACACTGGGCACAGAATAGACAAAAAAAAAGTATATCACACACTGAATGTCTTTGCTTTCATGTAGCTTACAATCCAGGGGGGAAGACAACCCAGCACTATTTAAATAAAGAACTCTAGAAAAAGAAAATAAAAATATTAGAGAGATCTCTAGACAGTACACTGAGAATGGATGCAGAGTATGCTGTAACCAGGCAGCTTACTTAATAAATAACAACTCCGGGCATTGAGGATTTTTTGTTAATAGACTGTTACTGAAACTAGAAAGACTGGAAAGCAACCAGTCATGCACTGCACTCAACAGATCATTGTTCTTTGGGAATTCTCAGTTGACTATCTGAAGATTGTGCTTCTTAGGAAAGTGAAGGTAAAAAGATTGGCAGTTAATGATCAAAGTAGTCAGGACTAAAAACATTTTCCTTTGAGAAAGAAAAGCTGGAAGAACTGAGCTACAGATGATTAAACCCAAAGAGGGAAGAGAAGAAAAGTACACGGTTTGTAACAAATCTTGCTTTCAAGTTGTTACAGCTACAAAATAGTATTGTGAAAAGAATACTGGACTGAGACTCAGGAGACCTCTGTTCAAATCCATTCTTGACAATTAACAGCTATTTGACCCTAGGAAAATGTTAGCTGGAGCCTCTCTCCCTCATCTGAAAAATGGAGTGTGTCACCCGTGAGCATCCTAAGGAAAGTATCCAGTAGTCCTTTAAAAGACACTGTAAGAATTCAAAGTTTTAAAAACAAACGTTTAAAAATTGTTTTTATATGCAATTGGGAAATAAGATACACAGGGAATTGATTATAGAAGTCTACCTTGCCCTTCAAGAAAGTAAAAGGGAAGGGGATAAGAGGAAGGTGATGATAAAAAGGAGGGGAGACTTGGGGAAGGGGTCATCAGAATGCATGCTATCTCAGGGTGAGGGGAGGGAGAAAGATGGGAAGAAAATTTGAAACTTGTGGAAAAGAATGCTGAAAACTAAAAATAAATAAATAAATTTAAATCTTATAAAAAAGACACTAAGAATTTGAGTTGCTGTTGGTATTATTTGTTAAGTTTATAATTATATAGTATGGTCATCTAATCTGATGGAGTAATAAATAAGTCCTTTGTGGGCAGATTACACAAAATTCAGAAAGAAAATTCACAAGTCAGATCACAAAATCGGGATCCAAACATTATAATGCTGGGTCAAATCTAATCAAATGAAATTTATAAAGATAAATGCAAAGTCTCATAACTGGGTTCAAAAAAATTAACTCATAACTACAAGTTGGGAAGGACAGGAGGAAGTATGGCTAGACTGTAGCTTGAAATAGATCTGGGGGAGGGGCGGATATGAAAGTGCAAACTCTATATCCACTAAATTGTGTGATGGGCCAGGAGGGGAAATTAATGCAGTCATTTGGCTACTGTGAAGCAATGAAGAGAAGGGTCTTAGCCCTATTGCCTTCAATCCTCAAAAATCAGACTGTACCTTGAATACGACCTTCTGTTCTAAGAAGGATATCTGGAGTGTGGAGGAGGACAGCCAGGGTGGTAAAACACCTCAAATTCATGCCCTATGAGGAGCCAGGGAAGGAATGACAGCTCTTTTCAATCATCTGAAGAGCTGTCCCTTGGAAGAGCGATTAAAGCTTGTTCTTGGTTTCAAAAGCCTCAGAACTAAAGGAAGCCAAGAGTACAGGTACAGATACATTGCTTCCTAGCAATGAGAGCCATCTAAAAGTAGGATGTCCTCTCATAAATTCGAGGTTTCTTTACCTACTTCTAAGGCTCTGCTCAGGAGGCCAATTCTTCCCTGGAGTTGTCCCTTGTCTCCCCAGCTCTTAGTTTCCTTCTGTCCTCAAATTTTCTTAGGTATGCTTCCTAAAGATTAGCCTGTCCATGTTCAAAAAGGATCATCCCCACATTGACCCGAGGAAGATGAATTCCGCAGACACAGCAGCTGTCAAAGTTGCAACTCTACAAAACATAACCTGCGCTGGTGGAGTCATATCTGGCTTGCGCTTCACTAAAACCCCCAGTACTCAACACAGTGCTTTGCACACAGTAGGTACTTAATAACTGAAGTGATTTGAAGCAAGGCCTCCAGTCCTCTGGTCTTGCTCCATCTGGGAGTTACACTGTCAGTACTGGAACAGAATCATGCCAACTTAGGATCCCCGGTTGTGGGTTATCAGGAAGTAATATGGGATTTCTGCCACAGAGGAAGACCTACTGATGCTCAAGGAAACTTTGAGAGAGTCACCCCATTACACAGGAATGGAAGAATCAGGCTTACCAATTTCACTTTCTGAGCTAAACAACTTTCTTTAAGTGTCAGCCTCATTTACTTCTATGTATGAAAACCACAAAGCAAGAACAAAAGACAAAATGTTAGGAATTAAGGGAGAAATCGACAAATGAGGTCACAAAAATGACAGAAATGATCATCACCATGTTTTTTAAAAGACAAGCTAAATTGATAAATTGGTAGCTACCTTGAATAAAAAAAAAACCTTAAATTTCCAAAATAAAAAATGAAACAGGTAAAATAAACAAAACATCCATAAACAATAAAAAGAATGAGCAGCTACATAAAAGAATGATCACTGCTGCAGCAAAACAAGCAAGGCTCTCCAGAACCTGGTACCAACCTTCCTATCTATATCTCATGCAGAAAAAAAAAAATGGGTGATCCCTGTCCATAGCTCCAACTTTCCTCTCTCTGAATATCTGTTCACACCATTCTTTATACCTGAAATGTCCTCCCTCAATCACTGCCTACTGACATACTACACAGTCCTTTAAGTCTCAGTCCATAGGCTGCTCCCCTCCATGGATCTGTCCCAGGTTCTTCACAAGTGAAAAGTCCTTATACAGCATTTTATCCTCTTATGTATGCATTTACTATTTTTTACTTCCTATTATAATGATACCAGTTTTTATCTTATCCTCTCATACAAATGTACGGGGATAGGGAGATATGACAAGTCAGAGACTGATCTTAGCATCCACTCTCCCCTCCCTCCCCCCATAGGACAACAGTCTGATATGCTTCTCTTCAGGTGAATGGTCCTGCTGGAACAATTTGTAATATCACCTTACCTGAAGGTAAAATTTGCCCTTATCTTGGGCATACAGCATCAAGAAGCTGTAATCCAGGTTTTGTTTGGTCCTCCACCTAAAGGTTAGCAATAAAATCTCCGTTAATATATTTTCCATTGTGGTTTAAGGTACGATGTATGCAAGACAATTCAGGGCTCAAAAGAACGGACAAAGTCTTCAAGATGGTTATTAGGAGAAAGTGCTTCTCCTAGGTTAAGTGAAGCCAGCATCTTTGTGTGCTACAGGATGCTACCTTCTTTACTTAGCTAACTCCAACCACAGTACAACGAGGTGAGTTTGAAGTACTAAGCCGGATTCCTCTAATCTTCTAATTTGTTATTCCGTTTCCTGTTGAGATTCCTCTAATTTATTACAAATAATAAATCTGAGTCATTATCATTTGGAATCACCAGAATTTTCTTCCTACCAGTGCAATTATTGGGTGGCAAGGGAAAAAACCGGTTTTCCTATATTTATGAGGAACATGAGGACCAAGAAGGCTGTCACCCAGAGTAAAAGAAAATGCTTCATTTCTGCTATCTGCCCATTTCTCTATAGACTGCCGGCCTACATCCATTTTATATAAAGTGTATGAGTCCTTATGAAAGATGCCCCCTAGCATGGAGTTCTAGGGCTATCACAGATGTGCATACAAATCTTCCCATGGATAGTTGCTTCCATGCTCTCTGCCACAACTGGTCATGCTTGAGAGGTATTGATATGGCACCTTGATATGAATAGATCTAAATGGGGTGAACAAGATCCATAAATAAGGAGAACAAGTTTCTCAGCCAGAACAATTTATGCATTTTTACAAATATCTGCCCTTCCTAATGAGGGCTTCAGTGGTATTAAAAGTGAATTACTTTACCATACAGAACATATGCCAAAGCAAGCCATAAAATATGATGCCTAAAATCCATCTCTTTCAGGGTAGAAGGATGTCCAAGGAGTAGTGGGAGAAGGGGGTCCAGTCTCTACTCAGATATAAGCTTCATGGGTATCAGTACAAGTGAATCATTGTGCATAAATGATGTAATAGCTAAATAGATAAAAGCAGAATGCAATGACTCGTTAGATCTTGGCCAATGGAGCTGGCGGCTGTAGCTTTACCAGCTGCTGGTGGATAGAAGCTGCTCTCCTTGTTCCATGCCCATCGTGCCTGCTGACCTTCCTTCAGGAACCATCCCACCTTCTCCTTCTCCCTGCATTTAGACATATGCAATTCTTTATATATAGGATTTGTCTCATACCTGAGAATCTAGCACACCCACATCCTGGCACCCATCCTCCTTGCAATTGATTCTCTACCTCCTGCCTTTCCAATCAATCCCCAGCTCCCCCAGCAACTGGCACGAAGCATTTCATGAGCATTTTTTAAATGAAGTTGCAAAGCTGCCTGCTGCTTTAACAATAATGGCGCTAGCAGGGCTAAAAATTATTACAGAATCTCTCTAGTTTTGAAGCAGTCTTGATGACTACTTCCCAGGGTTTGGGGCTACCCAATATCTTCTGAGAAGTCAGGTAACTTATAGTTATCCTCACATGAATCAATACATAATGTACATAAAAAGATAGTCTTAGCTATCCACAGTGGACTGCAGTTTTAACTTAATCTTCTGCATATCCTAGACTTTTTTAAGTGATTGAGGGCAAGTGAAGAAATGTCTCATTTGGCTCAGAAAACAGTAGGGGACAAAAGTTAGGGTTTTTTTTCTCCCTGACATAATTTTTGTCATTGGCTCAAAGTAGTTCATTCCCAAACTAAAACAAATAAAAAATTATTTGAATAACTGCAGCTAATTACTAAATGAAAATAAATGAAAAAGGGTAATTTGAAGGAGTAAAACCACATTTGAGTCTTAGTACAACTGAAAAGAAATCAAAGTGATAGAAAGGTCAATGATTTACTTTGGCAGCCCTGGCTGCATTCCAGCCAAATGATTTGCATACTGATGGAGATGGGAGGACTGGGACCTCTTAAGGGTACCTTTCTCACCCCAACAATCTACCACTTCTTTAAAATCTATTGCCATGGTAAAAGCAGGCACTAACAGGCATAGAAGATGGTCATTTAGTAATGAAATAGATATTAAAATGAAAGCATGTTTGATTTACATTTAACTCTGGCTAGCAGCAATATCATTATTTAATTCAGAAGAAGTAGAATGAATTCATATTTTTCAAATGTGGTAGAGAAGAAAAAAGCACTGGCTATCGGGATAGAGGACTTGCGTTCAAATCCTACTTCTGAGGCTTCCTACTTGTATGATCTTGGACGAATCATTGTTAGACCTCCCTGCTTTGGTATCCTCATCCATGAAATGGGGCAAAGAGATGGCCTCTCTACTTCTAGCTCTAGATAAGGATTTTACGATCTTATGAGTACAGTTAACATTTAAATCATGGATTGTCAATATAAACCTAGAAGAGACTAAGAGGTCATCTGGTCTAACTCCCTCCTTTTAAAGTTAGAGAAATAGGTCCAGAGAATTAAGTGATCAAATAAGTGTGATCTTCTAAGTATGAGCCCCTTGAGAGCAGGGATCTTGTTTTCTTCTTTTTCCCTATTTGTATCCTTAGAGCTTTGCACACAGTAAACTTTTTTTTTTTTTTTGGAAGCAATCAAATTAAAGCAATTTGCTCAGGGTCACACACAGCTAGTAAGTGTCTAAGGCCATATTTGAACTCTGGTCCTCCTGACTCCAGGGCCCGGGCTCTCTCCACAGAGCCACCTAGCTGCCCCACCACAAACTCTTAATAAATATTATTTTCATTCATTCAAACCTTATGCTGGTAATCCCACAGGTTCCTAATTAGGTAGTTTTCTAAATGAAGATTTTAAAAGAACCTTATGTTTTGCATATAATGAACTGTTCTAATACGCTCATCAGAAGGGAAATTAATTGTCCAACTCATGATTTTTGTCACTTCCCTAAGTTCATTTTTATGACTTGAAACATTTTGCCAAATATAGGGATAGGAATTAGACCTGTGATTATACTGATACCAAAAACTCCTGGGTGAAGAAATTCTTTTGCTTTTACCTAACAATTTCTAGTCCTAGAGAACTGCTAAGAACACTGAAGGGTTAAGTGACTTGCCCATGGTCACACAGCCAATATGGGTCAGAGGCAGCAGCATTTGAACCACAGGTCTTCCTGGATGCAACGCCAGGTTTCTATCCACTATGCTATGTGGTGTCTTGTACTATGTATCTGACTGTATGATATTATGTGATTTAGCATGCATTATTATTGTTCCAGTTTTTATAATTTCATATACAAAAGTTTTACTCCCCTGACAAAAGACTGTAGACTATAAACTTCCTGAGGGAAGGGTGCCATTGTGCAATGCATGTATATTCCCCACAGCACCTGGCATTTAACGAACAGTTGATCAAAAACTAGCTAAATTGACCTGAAGGTTGAGTGCAATTTAATTTCATTTTAGATTAGATAAAAGATTAGGGACTCCCTCAACCAGTACAGACCTTTAAAATGTTTTCTGAAATATGAGGCATAAAAAACTGTTAGAATTTCTTTTTTTTGACAATTTTGTAGAAAAGACCAAGATGACTGATGCCTCACCAAGCAAGGAGAAACAAGATGCAGAAGTACATGGTAGAAAGCTTGGGGAAAAGTGACCACTCCCTTTCTCTCTGAGAACCTGGGACAAAGATGGAGATGGGAGCCAGAAAGGGTTAAGTATTTACCCAGGGAAAGATTTCAAAGGGTTCAGAGAAAGGATAGGGTAAGATCCCATGGACTTAAGCTAGAGGCCATTAGCCCAAAAGAGATACATAGTCCAAGAAAGAAACTTTGCAGACACAAAGAGGAACAATTCCTACCTATGAGAAGGAAAAGAGGGATCTGTCTAAAGAAAAAGACTTGGAAACAAACACAAAGAACTCATAAGAGAATGACCTTTAGCCTGGAAAGAACCAAAGTGGCGAATGGGGAATCGAAACTCAACATCACAGAGAACAGGAGAGGGGTCACATGAGAAGGACAAGTATTTTAATTTTCAAAAAAAAAGGAAGGGAGAGAGTCTGCAAATTGTTTATCAGTGAGCTTGATTTCTTCTCTTGATAAAATTCTGAAATGTTATTATTAAAAGAATGCTTAGTGAATAACTAAAAAGGAATCAGGAATTACAAAGAGTCCACATCAAGAACAAGTCAAGCCAGTTTTCATAGGAGACTAACAAGAAATACAGATTAATAAATCAAGTATAATAAATCACACCTAGGATTTTAACAAAGTGTTTTGCAAAATCTTTTTGCTGTGGAGACATGGGCTAATCAATAGTGCAGTTAGGTGGAAAGGATGCTGACTGGAGGGTCAGACCCAAAGATGTGTCAGCTGGGCAGCTACATGGCTGGAGCAGTGGATGGAGCATCAGTCCTGGAGTCAGAAAGACTTGAGTTCCAATTCAACCTCAGATATTTAGTAGCTGTGTGACCCTGGGCAAATCTTGTTTGCCTCATTTCCTCATCTGTAAAATGAACTGGCAAACCATTCTAGTATCCTTGCCAAGAAAACCCAAATGGGATCCCAGAGAGTCAGACATGACTGAAACAATTCAGCAACAAAAAAGATTTGTCAGTAATGGCTCGATAGCAACTTTGAAGACACAGTCTCACAGTAAGGGATCTGTCTTTCTCCTTGTACTACAGAGTTAATGTTTTATCGGTGACTGAGATAAAAGGTGGCACAAAGCTAGAAGGATTAGGTAATGTTCAGGATGACACGATCAGCATTCAAAAAGGGCTCAGTACGTAGACTGCTGGCCTGAATCTGGGCAATGATGAAACTTGAGAGGGATAAATGCAATAATCTGACATTGGGATTCAAAAAAAGGATCAACTTCACTAGTACAAGGCTGGACAGGTGTAGCCAGAGAACAGCTCTTCTGACTGACTGTATGCACTTCAAGCTAAATAGAAGCGGTACATGGAAGTCAAAATAGCTAATGCAATCTGAGAGGTACGTTAGGAGAGATACAGTGAGGAGAAAGACAGGCAATAAACAGTCCCCCTGCACTCTATTTTGGTGAGACCATATCTGAAATACATTGTGTTACGTTCCAGGCACCAGATTTGGAGAAGGATGTTGATCCACTGGCAGAGGAGAGTGACCGGAATCATGAAAAGCTTCAAAATTTTGCCACATAGAAGGAACTGGGGAGAAATAATCTCTGGGTGGGTGTATGGGGGATATTATCATAAGTGTCTTTAAACATTGGAAGGGCTCCCAAATTCAAAGTAATGAGCCTGAGAAGGCAGCATTTTATAGAGGAAAGGGTATTAGGTCAGAAGACCTGGGTTTGAATCCCAGTTCCATGATGTCTTGAACAAATCACTTAACATCTGTGGGCCTCGGTTAACTCATCTAAAAATTGAGAGGGTTGGACTAGATAATCTCAAGAATCCCTCCCACTCTAAATCCCAGGTCCTGTTTCTGCACTGGTCTAGGGGATTGCAGATAGTAGCAATGTGTGAGACATTGTCAGGAGGGAGATTCAAACTCAAAATAATGAAAAATTTCCTAACAATTAAGCCTGTCCAAAAGGCTACCTGAGGAAAAAAGTAGGTTCTTTTCTCACTGCTGGTCTTAAATCTGGGGCTGAACAATCAATCTTGCAGAACATTAGAGAGAGCATTCTTACTCAGGGAAAGCATGGATGAGCTCCTGGGATCCTGGGAGTCTGCAGCCATTAAGTCTAGCCCGTTACAAGCATCCACTGTGGATGCTACAGTCACTTTCTAACCAAATACCAACGGAACGGTAAGCCTCAGGGAGAAATCCTGTCTAGTCTTGCTCTCAAGAAAAATACTCAGGGAAGGAACCCACATTGTGGCATTTTTATAATACAACCATAAAGCCAAAAAATTGTTTTAATTTGTTAAAGCTCTTCTCATACTTATGACCTCCAGTGATTCTCAATACCTTTATGAGGAAAGTATTTGTGTACTCATTCAAAAGGTTAAATAAACTTGTCTCAGAGAGCTAAGTGACTTTCTTAAAGGAGCACAGCTAACTGAGTGGCAGACTTAGAAATAAAATGCAGGTTTCCTGATTCAGAGCTCCAAGCCTGGATCCAGGCTTTTCTTGAGAAGTTCATTAAGTGTACCCAAACACTGACAACATTTGGAAAATACGACTTGGATGCGGATTCTCAAACATTATTAATAAATTTTTCACAAAATGAATCACTGCCAAGTTAAACACGCTATTGTCCAAATTGCCATACCTCACTCTTTCTTCTGAGTCCCCGAATGTTAACTTGATGTCTAAAAAAGATGGATAATAAAAGGCCGGTGGAGAAATCATCTCTAAGACTCCAGAATTCACTTTTTGGGGAAATCTGTAAACAGAAGCAAATAGTAAATCGACACTGAATACTGTATTTCCTGAAACAAACAAAAAAAAGGCAGGTCTCCTCCCTCAACATATACCATTTCCCTAAGAAATTAATGATTTCATTTGAATTTATGTAATCTGAGAATATAAAAGACAGCTACTAAATAGGATAGCTATTAATACTAGAAAATGAATTCAGGATGTTTCATTAATGAAGCATTTAGTTGAAGGTTTCTTGGGATACTTAGAAAACATTAATTAAAAATTTCATACATAATTTTGATTGCAAAGGAAATATAGGAAAATAAACACCAAACTATTTAATCAGATAGACCAGGTATGGATAATGAGAAAGATGAAATTATAGATCCAAATGCAAGGAGACAAATGTGACTTCACAGGTATTCCTGAGATTTCAAGGGATTCGTTGACTGCAAAATTCCACACTAAGATGTACTCATAAGGAAATCCAGGAACCAGCCAGGGAAAGCAAAGCAGAGAACATCTGGGTGAGAATGAAGAGACATGCAAGCAGGAAGAGTGAGACTATCCTCAGAATATGATAGAGGCTACCCAGGCAGAAAGAGAAAACAGATGAACTTGGGAAATCACCCAGAAGCTGATTCAAATGTAATGGGAGACTTTAAATATCTGGACAATCTGCTGTTACCAGTTAATTTCTTCTCTTTTATTTTTACTGATAATCTGTCTGACAATTAAAGCTTCACAAAAGTGGAATGAGCTATTTCAGAAAGTAGTAGGTTTCCCGTCACTGAAGGGCTTTAAGAAAAGGTAAGGTGATACTTTCTTGGGCATGCTGGAAAGGGGATCTTTTTCTTGGTCCAAGTTAGACTTCATGGTCTCTTGGATCTTTTCCAGCTCTGATTCTGTAAGAGGCTGAAATTCAGCCCTCTCCCTCTCCCCTTCCTCTACTTTCTGCCTCTTGCTCCGGTAACAGTCACCAAGCCAATACCACCATTGCTTCTGGCAGAAGTATGTCAAATGACTGCTCAATGGATTCACCATCCCTGTGACCTCCTGGTGCCTATGCATACTGGTTATTGGGTTTTACTTTTTGTTTTTTAAGATAGTAGTGGTAGGGTGGGAATGGAAGAGAGGCAGAAAGAAAACCGGTTTTTATGGACTGAAAAAAAAGTAAAACAAAAGTAATAGGTCTTAACTATAGATCTATGTCATCACCTGCTTTTAAGAACCTTCAGTAGCTCCCAATTGTCTCTAGAAAATAAGATACAAACTCCTCTGGCATTGAAAACCCTTGATCTTGGCTTCAGACTACCTTTCCAAGTTGATTTTACATTACTCCCCTTCACAGGTTCTTCATTCCAGTCAAACTGGCCAACCTCCTAGAATTCCTTTAACACAACACACCATTTTCCACCTTTATTCCTTTTTATGGGCTATCCGTCATGCATTCCCCTCCTCATCTCCACCTCTTCGAAACCCTAATGTCCTTCAACGCTCCATCAGATCAAGTGCCATCTGCTACAGGAGGCCTTTCCCAGTCCTCCATATCTCCCTCAGATACTTCTCAAATGCTCATTGAACTGAATGAATAGAAAAGGGGTAAAAGCAGAGCTTCATACGTAAGAAGGCCCTGCAAAGAAATGGACAGAACCACTCCCCTACAAGGGACATCCACCCCTGCTCATGATCACACCCCACAGTTCATTTTACCTAGAGGCACCAAATCATTAGCAGAAGAAATGTTTGCAAAAGCAAAAAGCAGTAAAAAAAAAAAAGTGAAAGTTGAGGAGGAGAGATAAATGTAAAATGGAAGTGATTCACTTGCATAGGATACTTACTCATCTTTGATCCTTTTGGCAACATCATTAATGTAAGTTTCATCAACCTAACGAATAAGGAAACAAAGAATTTGTTAAAATTAAAAGGGCCTCACTATTTCACCAAGTCCATATTTTCAGCAACTGAAAAGAGGTTGATGGATCTTTCCACTTTTTGGAATTTCCACTTCTCAAAACCCACAATTTTCATATTTTCTGTGAACTTAAAATCTACAGTTTGAGCGTAGCAGCCACTTCTTTCCTCTTCTTTTGTGGGAATGTGGAGTGTGGACTGAAAGCTGTGAAACTACCATTTTTAAAATAAACATTCCCAAACCTACGCACCTAAGTGAGTGCTATCCTCCCACCAGCAGTACCTGTTGGAAGAACATACCTGTTTCCCAATTTTTGCTGCTATTTGTCAAAACCTTTTTGAACTCAACATTCCACGGGCCTTTAAAGCCCATTTACCAACCATAAACAAATAAAACAAGCAAATAAATAAATGAGTGAATAGGATCCATTTTTAAAAACTGAATCTTGTGACTTTATGCTTCATTTAGTCTCATTCTCAGGTCAAAATAGAATGTGTTGGCTTGACATGCACCTTAACCAACAAATCTAGTTCAAAACTCAAATCTCCCCTCCCAGGATGCCAATTTACCATAAATGAGAATGGTATAATGCCAAGAGTACAACGTGGTAATCAAAAAGGGTAAAGTAAGAGGGAGGTGCATTAACAAAGGCATAGTTCGTACACTACCCAGAACAAGGAAGCTAGGCGATGACAGCCCCGGTCAGCCCACAGTTGGGACTACTTTATCTACACCGCATCTTTGGAAGGCCATATTAGTATCTGGGGAAGGAATTTTCTAAATCCTAACCTGAAGAAGAGACCACTTGAGGGGTATGGATATCAGAGAAATTATCTGATACTTGAATGGCTGTCATACGCAACCATACTAGACTATTTTTAATTAGCCATATAAATAAGTGGGAGGAATACTGGAGAGATACTAAAGACACGCAGATTTCTGCTCAACATAAGGCAATATGGTACAGTAGAAACATACTACATTTGGAATCAGATTAAAATCTTACTTCTATTTAATATCTGTGTGACTGGGCAAATCACTTAACCCTAGTAGGGCCTGCTTTCTTTGATTTTAAAATGAAAGGAATGGACTAATTGAGCTGTAAGGCTACTTCCCGCTCTAATGAATCTACAACTAGAAAAGCAATAGAAAAGACGGTGACCAAAAGATCACAAAAAAGGGGAAAAGACCTACATGTGCTAAATATTTGTAGCAGCCCTTTCCATGACTGTGAAATATTGGAAATTGAGGGGATGTCCATCAATTGGAGAATTAAAAAAGAAGTTGTGGTATGTGAATGTAATGGAATACTATCGTGCAATAAGAAATGATGAATGGGCAGATTTCAGAAAAACCTGGAAAGACTTGTATGAATTGATGCAAAGTGAAATGAGTAGAACCAGGAATACATTATACACAGTACCAGCAACATCGTGTGATAATCAACTATGAATGATTTAATTGTTTTCAGCTATACAATGATCCAAGACATGTACAAAAGAATCACAAAGGAAAATGCTATCTGTGGGAAACAAAGGAAAGTTTCATTTCCACAAGGTAAAACTTCCAAAAGGGAAAGTTGACCTGTGACCTATCAGAGTCAGGTGAAGAAGATCAGAAACTATTGAGCAAGCCTGAGGAGTTTGAGGGAAAGCCTATCAGAAAGGAGAAAATCCAACCAAGTTTGTTAATGACCTCAGTGGGTGTGTCAAAAGGTTGTGACACAAAAGAGAACGGACCAATCCGTGCTCTGATGGAAGGATCTATTGTGCATGAACTTTATAAAATGCCTTCACTTCCCTATCTCTCTCTCTCATTCCCCCTTTCTGAAGAAGGATGAAGTTCACCTTAGCCAAGGGGTTCAATTCCTCTGAACTCCATTTTAATAAATTTTACTTGATACCTTTTTGTGTGTCAAGTTCCTCTCTAACACTATCCATATCCAGATAAAGAATCAATGGACTCTGAATGCAAACCAAAGCATTTTTTTCACTTACTTTATTCTTTCTCATGTTTTTTTTTTTTAATTTCTTCTTTCACAACTGTGACTAATGTGGAAATATTTTTTTGCAATGTAGCACATGTATAAACTCTTGTCAAACTGTCTATTATTCGTGGAAGAGGGGAGGGAGAAAAATTTGGAACTCAAAATCCTGTTAATGCTAAATTAATGCTAAAAATTTTCTTGCCATTTAACTGGGGAAAAAAATAAAGTACTATTTAAAAAAAGATCACCTCAATGGAAGTCTTCAAACCTCAGGAGGGCTAATTATTGGGGATTTTAAAAGGAATATACTTGGCCAAATATTGACTGGACTAAATGACCTTTGAGGTCCCTTGCAACTCTGAAATTCTAGGATTGGATGAACATTTAAAAGAAACTTAAGATGCTGAAGAAAATATAAAAAAGCAATTTGAAAGGTGTTTTGAGCAGGGACAGTATCTTTGAAAGCACATGTGGACTAGCAGGGTGAAGACCTAAAAGGGGTAGGATATATTTAAATATATAATGTCTGGCATGTTAATTTTTTGAAAGCAAAAAATCATTATGGATATCTTTACTTTATACCACCACTTCATTTAACCATGAGAAAGTTTTCTGGCTATGTTGGTTTTCCTTGAATAATAATGAGTGAACAAATCAACCCCAGTGGAGTCTCCTTTGCCTGGGGCTACTTAAAACTTCAGAATTTAGTTCAGGCTTAGCAGACCAGGGAACATACAGGTTAGAGATTACCACAAGAGACTTCCTGAGGGACTCATTAAATGATTAATTTCAGTATGGAAAATTCAGTTGTTAGACTGAATTTAAATGCTAGAATTTAAAGTGGTAGATAGGTACATAATTAGGATTCATGTCATCCCTAGGCCAATTTAGAATAAATTATTTTTAAAACTGTAATCTCAATGCACAAAATGTTATTAACAAAGCAAAAAAGGAGCATCAGAACTGGCAATGAAGAAAAGGAAGCCAAATTCTACATTACATATTTAATGCTATGATAAAATTCAAGTGACTACATCAGTAAATAGACCAATCTACAGGAGGAACTGAAGTGCCCATACCAGTAGTTGCCTGGTTGCTGATATGTATAAGGCTTTCCGCTTTGCATATCACTTTAGATATACTATTTCATTGGAGCCAAACAAGAAAATAAATAAAGCAAAGGTGAAGAAACTGAATTCAGAGAAGGGAAGTGGCAGTCCAGAAGGCAGCAAGTCTACTATTCTTTCTCCTACACCACAGGGCCCCTTAGTAATAGCTGATATCTGTGTAGTATTTGGTAGCTACAAAGCTCTTTACATAGTCTTTTCTGATCCTTCCAGCAACCCCAAGAGGTAGATATTATTACACCCATTATACAGATGAGGTAACAGGATCAGAAAAGTGATTCACATCCAGAATTGCAGGCAGAAGGTCCACAACTGGATGGGTCTATTTTTATAGTATAGTAGTCTGACCACAAACCATCAATCCTCTTATCAGTTAACCATTATTTCTAAGGAAAAGGGTCCAAAGCACAGTGTTAATACAAAATAATACTAACACCTGTTGATGTCCTGCCAGCTACCACAAAACAATTGGTAGGCACTGAGTTTGAGCCTGTGATTCCCAGCACAGGCACTTTTATTTGCTAGACAGGTATGGAATTTACCAGCTCAGGTAGGAAATATGGACAACTTGCTGGACACAGATATTTGAAGACCCAGATCAGAATTGGGAGGGACAAAAGAGAGTGTAGAAGTTTCGGCACTCAAAAAAAAAAAAGACACTTTGAAGTACTTATAGATCTGAACAGTCATCACAAGACCATCTCATCAATCTCAACTGTATTATCTTTGTGAGGTTAGGGACCATGTCATCTTTCACTACCCTAAATTCATTTATCAAACATCTACCAAGTACAGATTACTCTGCTAAAATCAGAAGATACAAAGTTTAAAGATATGGTTGCTGCCTTCATGGAGCTTGCCATCCAGTATTGGACTATAAAACACCATAATACCCAATATTCCATGATGAATACATTAGAGCATCACGATATAAAATACTATCTGAGGCCCAATGAGAAAACACAATACTGCCAGAATAAGGCACAGAAGTGGGTGGGACACTTGAATAAGGGAAGGTTTCCTGGAGCAGGTGGTATGTCAGTTGCCCTTTTAAAGGAATTGACAGGAAGGAATTCAACAGAGAAAGAGAGGAAATGAGGATATTGAAGGAATAAGAAACAGCCTGAGTAGAAGCAGCTAGGCAATGCCATAGTACACAGAGCACTTGGCCTGGAGTCAAGAAGATTCCTCTTCCTGAGTTCAAAATCAGGTCTCAGACACTTAGAAAGGTATGGTGGTGCTACATTATAGAAGACTTCGAATGCCAGGCAAAGGAGTCTAAATTTTTATTGACAACAGTAAAAAGTGTTTCCTTCAGTAGCCACTTAATACTTCTGAACAAAGGAGGGGCATGACCAAATCTAAGAATAAATAAAGGCAGGAGCATATAGAACAGTTTGGAGAAGGGAGATATTGGAAGTGGGAAGACCTTTTATTTCAGTGATCCAGGTGGATGGTAAAGAGGGCTTGTATTTGGGTGGGGAGTGGGAATAGAGAAAAGGGGGTGGGTCTATGAGGTATTATAGAATTAAAATGAACAGGACTTAATAACTAATGGGATATATGAAGGAAGAGTCAAAGACAGAGGAGAAACACTCAAGACTAGATCATGCCATGTATAGATAAAGTCAAGTAAGGAAGTTCAACGTTACTGAACAAATATTTGTTTACTGTAGACAGTCCCTCTTTCACCATGCCCCAGAAAGGAAGATGCTAATGAACAGATTAACAGGTGGTCATACTGAATGCTAATACTGGTTCTCTAGGATACCGGTTAAGTGACATAGCACAACCTTATCATACCTTCTCAGAAAAGTTATCATATTCAGAAAGTGACAATTCAGTTCACTTTGAGACAAGGCTACACCTGAATCTCAATTGCCTTTGAGAGAACTGTCATTGTCCAAGAAAAGATTCTGGCAGTTCTGTACCATTTCAGTAACAGAGTAAATTGTTCAATACTGAAAAATAAGGACACTTAGAAACCTATTTTACAATTATATGAAAGATCTTATGTGAGAAGCAGATATTATGGTGGAATAGGAACTGACTTTGGAGGCTGTGAGCAAGGGCTCAAATCCTGGCTGTCATTTACAACCCATGAGATGTTGGATAAGTCGTAACCTTCTGGGCTTTAATTTTCGTATAAGCAAAATGAGGGCTAGTTAATCTCTAAAGTTCCTTCCAGATCAAATTCAACAGGGAAAAGACACCCCAGGCACAGAGAAGAGCATGAGTCATGGGTGGCAGAACATTAAAAGGCCAATTAGGGAAGAAGGAAATCCATCTTGACTAGGGCATCGAATAAGTAAATAGTCATAATATAAAGCTGTATGGAAAGAGAAGCACTGAGGTGTGGTTCACAAAGAATCAGCCTGAGTGTCAAGAACCAGGCTCAAGTCCTGCCTCTGACATATATTGACCGTGTGACCCTGGGCAAATCACTTTACTTTTCAGTGTTTGGGGCAACTGTCTCTAAGTAAGAGTTTCTCTATAATGATGAAATCATCAATCTAAATAAAAGAAAAAAAGGAATGGGAAGAAAGAGAGGGTGGCAGTAAATTATGGTGTGCCTCAAGGAACAATCCAAGAAGTATGAATTCTATTTAGCAAAGGAAAAAAAGTCCCTTCAGATTTCTGAGCAGGGGAGTCACATGACCATCTCTATGTAAAATTATTCTGGCACAGGTACAGAAGATGGAAGGGGGGTTGGGTGGGGGGAGAAATATTAGAGTTACAAAGCCTCAAGTCTGTCAAAAGGGTAGTGGCAGTGGGAAAGAAGACATGATTACAGGGGCTACTGCAAAGGTCACATCAACAGGACTAGGCAATTCATTAAATAAGAGAATCTGAAGGAGGGGGCACACCAAACAAAATCCTGGTTTCAAACATGGAACCCCAACTGCTTCCTAAATGGAAGAGATCATAAGCATAGGTTGAGACATGATTGAGTTAGAGGTGCTGACCGGAGAACCAGGGAGAGATGTGGGTTTGGAACTCAGAAGAATGGAGATTGATTTGGGACACCTAAACACATGGAGAGAACAGCAGAAGTTATGAGAGGGAATGATCTTGGTGGGGAGGAAGAAGTTGGGAAGGGGAATCCTTGTGAAGACTCACCTTAAATGCCTGAGAAAATAAGGAATCAGAAGGAAAAGACAGACGTGTAATTAGTTAGGAGGGGCAATCAGTCAAACATGATGTCTCTGAAGCCAAAGTACCCAGAAGAAGCCAGGCGAGGTTGTCAAAAGCTACAGAAATGCTGGGCTGGTTTAAAAACTACACTGTTTTTTTGACCACACCGAGTCTCTCTTGCAGCAAGCCTTTTCAGTTCTGGATACTCCCCTCTTTTCCGGGCTAATATCTTGTGTCCCTCCCCCTCACCCAACCACTGAATCAGGGTTCCCTACGTAGGAACTTCTATGCCCCAAACTTATAAAAACTGATCAAACTCTGGCACCTCCCTGTCTGCGCTATCAGAGATGGGAAAATAATAAAATGTGCCTGAGTGAGGATTCCCCACATCCCTGTAAAACCCATGAGCTCTGCATGCCTCATCAAATAGCCCTGGGTGGAGTCCTCTGCTTGGATCCTTTCCCTGCCTTGGTTTGAAAGTTTGGGTGACCGCTTGAGTTATGCATTTTCCTGGTAGGGTCTGCCCCAGTGTTCCCAGCCCCCAGGGTCCCTAGTTAAATGGAACTTTCTTTTATGTGGCTTGAATAAAGGCTAAGTGCTTTAAAGCTTATTCATTAATTTCACCTAGTTCTTCTGTGACCCACCCCCTCTACAAGCCACAAAACAGTTGCAATGGAATGGGACAGAAATCAAGGAGGAAAAGGCCACTGGTTTTGGTGATGAGATCATGGGCAGTCTCTGACAGTGTCATTTCAGCAGTAAGTTGGCTGAAATGGCAAGGAATTAAGAGAGTAGTAGTGTTAAGTGGAGGCAGCTTTTCTCCTGAAGAAATTTAAGATCCTTACCCTCACTGAGGGTGTATCCTAAAACTGTCCTGGGTTTTTTTCTCTCTCCACTCTACTCTTGCAGATTTCTTCAGCTTCTGGTGGTTCAGGACCCTAATCTGCCACCCCCTTTGCAGAAGACTCATAAATCTACACATCAAACACTTCACTTTTGTCCCAGTGGCCTTCTCACCCTGGCAATGACTCCACCTTCACGACCTCCTCCTCAGATAGGCAAGTTCCTTCCTCCTTGGAATCTCCATTTCAGGAAGCAGTCACAGCAATCATGTTCACTTCAAACTGGCTCAGTCCAGGATTCCCCAGACCATTGTCTGGGTTCTTTGCTTTTCAGCAAAGTTTTAAGTCTTCCTCAATTAAAAGGTCATATCCTCAAGGACAGCCACTTTCTTTGTGTGTTCCCATCACCTAGCTAGGTCCCAGCACAATGAGCTGCACAAGGTGGTTAATAAATGTTTCATCTATATCTCTTAGCCAACCCTGCTCCTCCCGAGTTCCAGTCCCAAATCACCAACTTCGGACACATTTTAAACTATATGTCAAATAGCACCTCAAACCCAACATACACAAACTGGCCTCATTATCTTTTTCCCTCTTCAGAATGCAGAAGCATTTTTATCAAAAGTACCAAACACCCTTCTGGTCATTTAGTTTTGCCACCTTAGAACAATCCTCAAGTCTTCATTACCCTTCATCCAACTCATCCAACACATCCAATCGTTTGCCAAGTCTTGTCAATTCTATTTCTACAACACCTGTCACACTATCCAGTAACAGCCACCATGACAGTTTGGGCACTCAACACCTCTCATCTGCCCAAATGTAACTTCCAATTAGGAACTTATTAATTAACTCAAATTGGGAACTAATGAACTCCCTGCCTCAAGCCTCTCCCTTCTCAAAATCACCATGCACACAGTTGCCAAAGTGATTTTCCTAAAGCACAGGTCTGACCACTCCATTCCCTCATTCAATAAGCATCAATTGCTCCCTATTACCCCTAGTATCAAATATTAATTCTTCTGTTTGAAATATAAAGCCCTTTGCAACCCTAATCTGACCTGTCTTTCTAGGCGTATAATACATAGCTCTCCTTCTGGCACGCTACAATTCAGTCAAACTAGTATTCGTGTTCTTATATACAATGTCCTTCTTATCTGCTTTTACCATACATTTTCAGTAGCTGTTGCCCATCTCTGCAATGCACTCCTGTTGAGGACTGGGAACCATAATGAGGTCTGGGGTGCTTGGGACCTCAAAATACCAACATGCCAGGTCCTACCAAATGAATCTGACTCAAGACTTCTTCCAGAAAAAGTAAAACAAAGTTTATTAAAGATTTGCCATGATGAGTTGACTCTTAAAGAGTCTAACCATTTGTAATTCTGTAACAGTAAGGAAAGTGGGAGTTGTTTATTTGGAGTTGTTTTCCAGGTTCAGGCTAGATTGTGAGCACTTGAGAGTTCAGTCCCCTTTGAGCTCTGATGGTTCACAGCTGTGCTGAGTCATGTGGGTACCTGCTGATTCTGAGCCAATCAGAAGCCAAGTCTTATTTATATATAGTGGGAGGTTAGCATTTTACCTTGGAAGTTCACTTATGAGGAGGATCTTGTGATGATCACCTGGTCGACACTCTGAATGGCCGCATGTTCAGACACCCCTCCCCCAACTGCTCAGATGGAAAGGCCCTCTCGATCCAAGGATGTATGCAAGTTGTATGGCAATGTTGCTTTGATTCAGACAGTAAGAGCCCTGTCTGGTCTTTATCTCTTTGCTTATATTTTTCTGAATGTTGAACTGATTAAAGTGATTGCTGACCCCTCAAAAGTTGCCTTTCCTTTCAGAAGTGCAGATTTAAGAACCTGTGATAGTAGGCACCCCTGTGTATGTTGGGATGCTTACTGATACAGACGCTTGTATTGACAAGCCAGCCAGATAGAATCTCAGCTTGACAGAATCTGAATTGGATTGAATCTGACCGACTTCATGGAGGTGAGATGGAACTTGATCTCAGGAAAAATCTAGGGGTAGTCTAGTCTTGATGAGACTGGGGTAACTAGTAATGTAATCAAGGATGAGGAACAGCTGGAGGCAATTGGGAGGTGTCAGACAATAGAGGGCTTGGGTGAGATGCAGGTGGGGCAATTGAAGTAACAGACAATGGAAGGCCAGGCTAGGTTAAAGGTAACAGACCTGAGTATGAAAGGCCAGATTAAGTGGGAAGACTCAAGGGGAGTTTCAAGGAGGTTCCCAGAGTCTGAACTCCATCACTACCTCCTCACTCCTGAAAATCCTGAGCCCTTCCAAACAAATCAGAAACACCTCCATCTACATGAAATTACCTTGTATTTATTTTGTATCTACTCAGAGGTGAGCATATGCCTTCCCTGAGATGGATGGAGAATCCATGAGGCCAAGAACCTAATTTAGTCTTGACTTTGTATCCCTGGCACATAGCAGAGTGCATAGAACATAGGAGAGGCTCAATAAATGCTTGTGGAGTGACAGAACAGAAAAAGCTCATGTCCCATGTTACAACAGGAGGAATTTATGGGTGTTAGCTGCTAAGAGGAATCCTGTTATTAAAGCTGATCCACAAAGATACACAGGGATAAAATAGCCAGAAGATAACAGAGATATCTTTCCAGGGACTAGGAAATTCTGGCTGGGAACATGGGTAGTGTTTTTATTTTGTCTTCCAGTTGAAGGTCAGACCACTGAAAGAACAGAGTGTATGGGAGACTAACAGCTGGCTCTGTACTGCCATGGCTTATGGTATCAGAACAACAGGCTCCTGGCAAGAGATTGACGTGTCGGCCAAAAGCAAGCAGCATGTTGGGCAGGAAGGTCTGTGGCCATATCAAGAGTGTTTTTAAGCTCAAATTTAGGGGCAGAAAGAAAAATACTGAATAATACAACCATGTACTATACAGAACAAGACACACAACACAGAAAGAACAGTAATGATCTAAAAAGTGTCAATAATTCAAGAGAAATAATAGGGAAGAGGATCTGAAGCAAGATTTATGGCCTCATGTGAAATTAATAAAACAAACTTTAAATTATAACAAGAGGACAACTACCTTTTTATGTATCATATGTATGTATGTGTGTACATATACACAAACATATATACACACATCCATAGCATGGAGGTGTATATGTGTGTATACACAATCCATATATGTATGTGTGTATACACAATCCATATATGTATGTGTGTATATGTACATACATATATACATGTATACACACACATACATATATATATATATATACACACAGACACATACATATTTCCTTGTCTCCTTCATAAGAATGTAATAAGCTCCTTAAGGGCAGGAACAGCTGTCACTTTGTCTTTATATCCCCAAGTTCTAGTGAGGTGTCTGGCACACAGTAATCCCTTAATAAATGCTTGCTGACTGAATGATTTGTGGGAGGTGAGCAGCAGACCCTCTGCTGAGTGTTGAGTGTTTCGATTGCCAGAGGGAGAGTATGAAACCAATTATACAACCCTACTAAAGGAAGAGGGAATTTGCTTATTATTAGTGTATTTATTTGCAAACATACTTTCTATACAAATAAGTGAATTGGCAGGTTTTTGAACTAAAATTCCTAAAGAAGATACATGGTATATTTTTTCACTCCACAATACACTTATATAACCTGTCAGTTTGCGACTTAACATGTGTGAGAATCTAATAAGTGCCTCCTCCAAGTCAGCCTTCGGATGGAGAACTAGACTTAGTAAATCTTAGTAAACCCTGGCCATCATTTGATTTTCCAAAGGGCCACTTTCTCATACTCACCTCAGCTACAAAGACAATCACAAGACAGTCCTCTTCTTCCAATCTGGACATTTGAAAGAAGAGAGAAGTCAGCGTTTGTATCAGGTAACTTTCCTTTTCTCTTTTTATGGTGGGAACACCCATCACCACAGAGACTGCAGACACAAGAGGATGGAGCCATATCATTTCAGGTAATAGCAAAACTTTAAACAAGACTTTTCTTTTGATGTGACAAAATAATATATGAAGTAGGAAGGGCCAACCATATTAGGAAATGGGAAAGGACTCATTCTGTGTCATATTATGAAAGCAATGTAAACCATCCCTACTCCCATCTCTGGAAAAAGAGGACTTGGGGACTATTTCATACACTTATTTATGGCCATAAGCAAGTCATATTTCTCACATATGGTTTGCAGTATTTAGTTCCAGGCTTTCTTCCTTCAATCCTTTAACTATGCACATGTTCAGAGGTTTTAAGATCACAGATTTAGCATTATAACTGGAAGGGGATTTGAACCCTTGGTCCTGAGCCAGGGTTCTTTCCACTGCTCCAAGGGATTGGACTCTCATCTTTCTATATGACAGACTGGCACACAAAGTAAGAAAATGATAGATTACAGAATTTCTGAGTTAAAAGGACCCTTGGAGAGCATCTATCTATCCCACGGGCGGAGGACCTGCAGCCTCAAGGTCACCACCCCTGCTCTTGTCCAACTTGCATCTCAAAAAGACTCACCTCTACAATATCCTAGACAAGCAGCTATTTGGCCATTGCCTAAAAGATTCCACTGACACTGTTCTGCAGAGGTTTGTTACTAAATGAATTGTTATCCCCAAGTAGCTTTGCAGTAGCCAACACCAACGCCAACAATCCCCTTAGCTTTAACACAGATACAATTTATTTCACAAATTTCCTCACCTCCTGTTCTATTTTTCCCAAAGATTATATTTGGGAAAATATTGTTTTCATGAGGCCTTAGATGAGGCAGATGGTAATATAGGCTACTAAGTTTCATGATGGAAAATCCAGAGGTTTTCAAATTCATATCACCTGAAAGAAGAGACAAAGAGTTTCAAATTAACTTATCGTTTATCAGAATTTTGGATAACTATGTTTCACAACTGAAGTGGTCGTTCAAGTTAAGATAGATCAACTTCACAAAAACTTACTGTCTTATTACAGCATATTATAGATATGCTATGGTATTTTCCTCCTACCTTACAGCACAGACTTTTTGGACTAGAAAATATGTATTAGTTCAATAAAAGACATTTTCTTAAATCTGGCTTAACTAAAAGCTGAGTGCATCCTATAAAAAAGTGTTATTTTCCAGACAATCACATATATACACATATGTATATGTGTTCACTCATGTATAAATACATTTCTTTTTTTTACATTAAAACATTTATAGAATAAAACAAGTATTTCCATAACATTGTACAATAAAAAAGTTGATTGTATATGAAACTGTAAATCTACATACAACTTGCTATTTCTTTCAAATAATTTACAACAAAATAATCATGTAAATTTTTTCTATCCTCCCCCATCCCATCCTAGAGATGTTTATAATTAGACATATATACATATATGTAAAATTATTCTACATATACTTCTATTTTTCAGTTCTTTCTCAAGATGCAGATGGTATTTCTCTTCATATGTCCTTTCAAGTTAATTTGGGCATTCATAATAATCAAAATAACTTATTTACTATATTTTTATAATATTGCATATTATAAAATATTTATAATTTATTCATGATATATTTTTTCTTTCAAAGAGATCCTAGATGAGGCATATTGTTTGTATTAATATGATACAGAAAGAAATAAAAGGTCCATAGGATCATAGATTTAGACCTAAAAGGGACCTAAGACATCAGAGTCCAACCCTCTCATTTAACAAATAAGAAAAACTAAGGTCTAGAAAAAGTTAATGGTCTTGCCCAGAATCACACGGCTAGCAAGTCTGAAGCAGAATTTGAACTCAGGTCTTCATGAATCTAAGCCCAGCTTTCTACCCACTGTGTCACCTTTAAAAGCAAATATAATAATAGTTCACATAATCATGATATGATACAACCTCAAAGCAATTTGACCTATCCATAATTCTAAAATATTCATTCAATAAACATTTATTAAGCACTTAATATTATACTTGGCCCTGGGGATTCTTGCCCTCAAGAAACTTACAATCTAGTGGAATAACCTAGAATTCTCCTAAATTGTGACAGTACTAGTCTCACCAGGCTCTAGGTCTCTATGATAGCAGCCTTCTTCATCTAGTCTGGGATGCCAATGGGTCACAAAAGAAGACTGTACATCGCAAATTGGCAGAGCCAAATGGAGTCGTCATATCTCAAAATCCTATTGCTTATCTTGAAGTATATTTTCCCTACTTTAACCAGTTGACAATATATTTTGTTTTACCTCTTATTACCACTTAAAGACCAACTTTATGTTACATGAATTTGCACTTAGAAATAAGATGCTTATTAGTGTTAAGTGTCTGTATTACCCTCCATTAAAAAGTAGGTACTGGGTACCAGGCACTATGGTAAGCACTTGAGAGACAAATAAAACACACTAAATCTGGAGAGAAAAACATTAGATAATAGATTCTTTCTGAAATTAGGCTGTCTTAATTTTTATCCTAAATTTCCCAGGAGAATTCAGTCACAAGTCAAGGATCTTAAGCTATAGATAAACATAACTACATTATGGTCCAGTGGAAAGAGTACTGGCTTTGCAGCCAGAGAATATGACATGCATCCAACAAAATTTCCTGAAATCCAGGATCTGAGGAGCCAGCACTTGATTGTTGCTGCAGCTCATATATCCATCAGTTAGAGAAACTGGAGGGTTTATTATAATGGAGTTATGACAGAACCCAAAATAAAAGCTTCTAAAATTAATAGAATGGAGCACCCAATTCAATTATTTTTTTTTTGTCATTTAATACTTTATATTCCTCTTGCATCTGTTCTGTATAAATTTATTCATGTTTTTGTAGTCTCCCCTGACAGAATTCGCAAAATGTAAGCAATTCATCAAGGGCAGACTTTCATGTTTGCTTCTAAGTCTCCACGCATAGCATAGTGACTAGGGCATAATAAGCACCTAAGGAATACTCTATCCATGTATCAATATAGCTATCCAAATCACATAAGTTTGTTGTCTGATTGTATCTATCATGTATCCCACATTAATGTCTTCCTCTGATGACTCATTATGATGTGGAGGTGAACCTGAATTCTTCAAAGCTCTGCCAATGGAGCTAAAGTTTAGACAGGTGCTAAAGAAAGAGATTAAATACTGGGCTGATGATGGACTACGTCTAAGAACCAGTCCAGCTAGGAGTGACCACAAAGTGAAACGAGGATGGCCACAGTGGACTAAAGTGACCATGAAGTGAAAAATAATTAGCCACAGCAACTCTCAAAGGCTGTCTACACAAACTTCTAGAGGAATGTAAGTGGGGTTAGGACAGAGAGTACCTGTGGCAACAAAAGCATCTATCCTTAAAGTACTGGGGAAAAGTATTGTATGAGAGCTAGAGGAGACAGATGAAGAAGGGATAGTCCCTGCTTTCCAGAAGTTTGGGGGTTCAGAGGGAGAGGGTGTTAGAGTAATGTAATGACATGTCATATGAGAAACACAAAAGGCAGTAAGATATAAGCTCCTTGAGGACAGAGATTTTTGTCTTTGCCTCTCAAGTGTCTAATAGGTCCCTTAAAAATGCTTGTTGATTAAATGAAAGAGTGATTGCACCTACAAGATCCTAATTATCCCTCCTAAATTCAAGTTTTTCCATAGATTCCTTTTTTAAACTGGTTGTGTTTATGATTCATGAAAGAGAAGGGCATTTTCTCAGGAGAAGGCAAGGGTATGGCCTTCATTTCAGTCACCCAGATTCACAATTTCACTTTCCCTCACCCTCCACAATCCTTCGGTTGCCAAATATAACTGACCCTCCCTCCAAACATGTCTCACTTCCATCCGTTTTTCTTTACTCACACAGCCAGACACCAGCCTTGTTCAAGCCCTCATTATCCCTCATCTGGACTACTGCGATGGTCTCTTAATTTGGTAGTAGTAACCCTGCCTCTACTCTCACCCCATTCTAATCTATCTTCCACATGACTGATTGATATTCCTACAGCATAGGGCCAACCACCATAATGCCCCGCTCAAGAAGCTTTGGTCACTATTATTTATGAAATGAGAAACAAACTCCTTAGCCTGGCACTTAAGGTTCTCTCCCTTTGCTGGCTCCAAAAAACCTTTTAAATTTTATTTTACACTGTGTCTCTTCACACGTTCCATACCTCAGCCAAATTGGAGCAGTTTCCTTATCTCCTCCTGCAGTCTCCTGCTCTGGTATAGGTCATCCTCCTTAGTCTAGAATGCACTCCCTTCACATCTGGCTGTTGAACTACTATACTTCACTTTCCTTAAGGCCCACTTTGGGCACTGTTGTCTCAGTGAGCTTTATTCTGAATGAGCAGGGAATCAACAGGTAGACCCTTATTTCAGACCCACCTCTACAGGATATGTCCCTCTATATGCACTTTTTTTTTCCATTTGCCAAATAAAAATGATCCTTTCTCCTCACCTCACACAACCAGTCCATTGATAAAACACTTAGAACAAGAGAAGGTACAAAGGATCTCCACCTATCCGAAGACACATTTAAAAGAGAGGAAATAGTGAGGGAAAAGAAAACCCTATCAAAGAGATTGGAGGAAGCTACAGATTTCCTAGAGTTGACTATAGAGACTCTTAAATTAAATGGCCAACAAGCCAGCAATGTTTGTGAATGTGCACAAGGTCGCTCAGTTTTCACTTCATACATCCCTATTCTTTAACGTGTAATTTCTCATTTTCTTATGACTCCGAAAATCAAAATGTCTAAGTGACTCTTATAAAGAATTCTAGCTATTAAATTACCCAGACATCATCTTTGACCTCACATTTCCATGACTCTAATATAAAAATAATAACATGTTCTATCTAAGGGAGTCTTAATTTAAATCCTTATCCTATTAATGAGAATTTAATAAATTATTTTTCATGTTAAAAGTGTGCCCCTTAGTAAAGATGTGCACAAGCATAAAAAAAGCTGATATTTTTAAAGTTATACTGACTTGTTTAAGCCCCCTGACATTTCTAGCAGAATGTATAGCAGAGTTTTAGAAAGGGCTCACAATCATGCTACAAATGCTGCCCAGCTCCAAAAAGGAAACCATGTCTTTTTCACCTACCAGCAGGCTGATGTCCAGTGTTGGCAGCACAAAAGAATGAGAGAACAAATAAAAGACCTTGTAACACTGAACATACAAAACATATCTCAAAGGACTCATGGAAACCCAACACAAACAATGGAATTATAACCTGAAAATAAAGAGTGAAGGGAAAGGGGGAGAAAGTGTAGGTTTGTCGATGAGAACTGACTCAGAAATATCAAATGAGGTATTGAGATGAGATCATGGATTCAGAGCTGGAAGGGACTTCAGAGCATCATTCAGAGCACCCCCTCATTTTGCAGATGAGGAAACTGAGGCACAGAGGTTAAGTGACTTGCCCAGGGTGAAACAGGTTGAAAAATACCTGCAGTAGGATTCGAGCCCAGGTCTTTCTGATTCTAAATCCAATATTTCATCCACTATACCATGCTGCCTAACCCCCCTCCCCCAAAGAGGTATTTTAAAAATATCAGTTAACTCATTTGCCTCCTTCATCTGAACATCTCTCCCTTTGGAGGGCTGATGTTTCACACATACCTTCTTTCTTTTCTAATTGTGATTTAGCATACAGATGAATCAGTGGCATCAACAATGTAGGTATTTCCTCTACAACTACAAATGGCCACCCCTCCATGCTTCTTTATCCTGTATGATTTTTGTTCATGCACTTCTATATATCCTTTGTTGAAGATTTAGCCAATACATTTCCACTAAATCTTTTAAAATGTCATAAATACCAATCAGTGCAGTACTTGGCTTTGTCATCTGTCACCTGTCCCTATCTTTATCGGACTGGCCCCCCTCCTTTTCCAGTTATGTTTCTCTTGAAAATCTTTGAAAATACTTCATGTACAGAAGTCACCATTAGAAATACGCTACAACCTAACCTACATCCAACCAAAGTCAAGAGAGTCAGGAGGAATGAAGACGTGGCTGGCCTAGACGTAACTTTCCTTAAAATGGAGACTATGGGAAAAATTGATGAATCAGAGGAAAGGGTCATTGGCGTGGAGTGGCACATAAACAGGTAAACTAAATTAATGATGAATTCTCCTCTAACTTTAAATGAAATCCAAACAATGGGTGTCCAGTAACTCTTGCTAAAGCTATGGTTTAAAAAAAAAATCACTGGAACTAGGTCATAAATTTGGGGTCTACTCAACCTATATATTAAAAAACAACAAGGAAAATCCTTGTTGTTTATTCTTTGTTTCTGAAGAGGGTCAGTGACATCATGGGGTGACTTCTTGACTTGTGCATGAATTGGATTTAAGTGAGGCAGAGTTACAAAGTCATCAGTCTCACTGTTTCTTGTAGAATCATCAACAAGACACCACAGTGGTGATGGTCCCAGGATGCAGTGGATAACCTTGGCATCTCTAATGTCTGACCAAGCTCTAAGCATTCCACAACACCTGCTTCAGCCACCTTCATGGCCATTGGAACAAATAGTTCTCATTCCCCATTCCAACCTGGAAAGTCTTCACGTGCTTGACATAGACATCCCTCTGAACTCATTGAAAGGAAAATTCTATTAAGTTGCCTAAGGCACAGAGCAATTGAGAGACCCAGAGTTACTAAGCTAAGAAGGGTCAGAAGTGAGATTTAAACCCATTTGAACTATCTTGCCTCAAAGTCAAGTACATCTTTCTTTATACTGCCCCTATCACACAACCCCCTTTCCCCTTTACATTTTATAATCTAAAAGAGTAAACCTCAATCGAGTCAAGAAAACTGAACTTAACAAAGTGTCAGTTTCACTGCACAGAAAATCACCGATGGAAACCTGGAAGGCTTCAAAGGCCATTTAATCTAACTCTCTCATTTGACAAATAAGGAAATTGAGGCCCAAAGAATGACCTATCCAAGGTCACTCAGGTTAAGTGGTAGAGTTTGGATTCAAACGTAGGTTCTCTGACCTTTCGCTCTTTTCATTTCTTTATTCCTCTATATAATCTGGCCATTCTTGGTCCAAATCCTCTCTCCATCTTACTCCCTGTTTCTCAACAACCCCTCTGAATCTCACTATTTCACTTGAAGACAGTTGTCTTTAATGAAAACTGACCTCACTCATGATTCTTCCCATCTTGATTACTTTCTTTTAATTATCTTTTTAGTTATATTTTAAATTTGAGAAATGTTTGGAGATTCTTCACATGACAAAAATTGAGCTATGGAGAATTGGAGTGGTTTTCTGCCTGCTGGCAGTTACCATAAACACCTAAGAAATATTCTTCTGGAGCTTACTAGTTAAATGAAAAGATGACAGTGGTAAGGATCTCATTTAACCATGTGTAAACATTAATTTAACAAACATCGACTGTCATTTTTTTTTAAATTTCTGGTCATGAGAGCAGGAAGGAATACAGATAACTGAAATCCACAGCTAATCAGAAAAACTCATTTCAACATGAGGTTTAATGTCCTCCATTGCCCAGTTGTTTGTTTTAAAGCTGCTTACATGAAGCAAAGTCCATAGATTTTATTTTACCTTTTTCCTTTGCCCACATCAGTGTCAGATTGATACATTAGTGAGACACAAAATGTTTAAAGGGCTAAGAAATGGGAGAACCAACCACAAGGGCCCCAATAAGCCACAAACTCAGGCACTAAGTAAGCAACATCTGTAAACCTTTCCTATCAGTTTAGTGGGGTTTCAAAAACACTGAAGAATATTCTCACGTCAAATGAGACCATTTCAAATGGAATTATTGTCTCTTTGACACACTGTAATGCAAACCTTTATTTCTAGAGCAAAACACTATAGCCACCTTATCTGAGTCTCTTCTAAACTTCCCAGTCTCAGGAACAGAACCGAGTGTTTTCATCAGAACCTCTTGATATCCAGGTATTGTCTACATGGGCAGCAAAATTGCTGTTACAGTGCAACATAATTTCAGTGCCTGTACTAACTCCTGCAGTCCACTAAAGAATCAGAAAACTTAGTATCAAAAAGTACATAAGAAAAAACCACACATGGCAAATAAAGTACCCATGTCTTTTTTGCTTTTGCTTTTCGTAGTTGCATTTTTTTAAAGATAGTATTTATTTATATCTTTTGCTTTTACATCACCTTCATTTCTGAATATATCCTTTAGCCCTCTGTTACCCGGTCATCTCTTGGAGCAAAGATTAATAAAAGAAAGGAAAAAAATGCAAATGACTAACCTACACATCAACCAAGTTTGATAGCATATGCAAAACTCCGCAGCTATCGTTTCTCACTTTTGCAAAGAATAAACAGAGGTCCTTTCAAGGCATTCAAACTTACAAACAAGGCAAGCAATGACTGAGCAAGACTGCAGAGAGTCAGTGATAGATGAAGCTTGCTACCCAATCTCCTGACAGAAATGATCAGTGGGTGATGCCAAATGAGACATGCATGTTTGGACCTGGCCAATGTGTGGACTTGTTCTTGATTTTGGTTATTTGTTACAGAGGTTGATGTTATTTTAAAATCAAGAGCAGGAATTGGAGAGAAAAGGGAGTAAAAGATAGTAATGACAAAAAGGAAGAAAGAAAAAAAAAGGTGTCGGAGCATTTTAAAAGACAGAAAAGGAAAAAAAAGTTCGGAGGGTGATGGTTACAAGAAGGATAACTTTGAAATCAATACATCAAATTTATTACATGATTTTTAAAAACACAAGCTGTAATAGATTTATGATTTCATATACGTATAACATTTTTTCAGTTCCTTAAATAGGGAAATGTGTGTGAATTGCTGTTTATTAAATTCTGAATGACAAAAACTAAATTTTTATTTCTTCTCCAGGGCTGTTTGGTCATTATAATTACACAACATACATACAAGTAATATGTAATAATACATACAAGTAATAATGAGATGGTAGAGGTGGCCTGGTTCTGTATCCTCAGAAAGAATATCCCGATCTATAAAGAAGTGCTTGATCCCCAAAATGGCAGTGATACTTTACAAACAAGGGATAATAGATAGATGTTTGTTGAAATAAATAGTAGTAGTAGTAATAGTAGTAGTAGTAGTAGCAATAGTAGTAGTAGTAGTAGTAGTAGTAGTAGTAGTAGCAGTAGTAGTAGCAGTAGTAGTAGTAGCAGTAGTAGTAGTAATATATTATTCGTAACTTTACAGATTTATCCCACTTTATCCTCACAACAATCCTGGGAGGTAGTTGCTATTATTATCCTCATTTTACAGATGAAGGAACTGAGGCAGACAAAAGTTAAGTGACTTGCTTGGGGTAACAGCTACTAACAGTCTGGAACGGGATTTGAATTCAATTCCTCCTGACTTCAAGTTTGGCATTCTATCCACAGCTTCACCTACCTTTCTCTAGTAGAATATAAGATAAACCTTGGTATAAATGCTATGGCAAATCTCTTTCCATTACAGCTTTGTCAGGCCACAATTCCTGCCCCCCCCACTCCCCACACCCTTTTCTTCCTATTGGAGGAAAAAGTCTTAAGTGTGAAAATCCTAGATTTATTTTTTAAATTCATTTTGTAATTTTATGTGTTTGTGTTTTTGGATGTTTTACATCAATTGACGGGATCCTATGCAGGAAAAATCCTCAACATTCCTTTCTATAAAGTGTACAGCTGTTCAGTTGTTTCAGAAACTCTTCGTGATGTCATTTGGGGTTTTCTTAACAAAGAGACTGGAGTAGTTTTCCATTTCCTTCTCCTGCTCATTTTACAGATGAGGAAACTGAGACAAACAGGGTTAAGTGACTTGCCCAGGATCCCACAGCTAATAAGCATCCGTGGTCACATTTCAACTCAGGTCTTCCTGACTCCCAGTCAGGCACTCTATCACTGCCCCAGAAATACTTGACTTTTATAGTCACCAGGCCTTCTATTATATATCTTTTTTCTCAATGTCTTGAGAATCTTGAAATACAAAGTCATGCTTATTTTGGAACGGGCACACTAAGGTCATTTCATAATGACATTAATAGAGTTCATCCAAATTCCACTACATTGAATGCTGTAACAAGCTCAGAGGCCACACCCTGGTAAACCATCTTGGCATGTCTTACCCCAAGCATGTGAAGACTTTCCTGGGCAGAAATGGACAGATGAAAAACAATTTGTTCCAATGGTCATGACTGAGACTGAGAAGCAAGTACTGTGGAGCACTTAGACCTTGGTCAGACATAGAAGACCCCAAAGTCATGCACTGCATCCCAGGCCATTGCCAGTCATCCTGACTTTTGTCCTGCCACTGGACTTTGATGACTCAGGAAAGAGAGAGTGAGTAAGGCTGATGACTTTGTGCAACTCTGCCTCACTTAAATCCAAATCAAGACACTGTGATGTCACTGGTCTTCTAAAATGAAAGATGAACAACATTACAAACCCCTATGGTAACATTGTTGCACCAGTTCAACACCAAGAAGTAACTACCATCTGTAACACTCTAACTTTTCCTAGGATCAATTAGTAACCTTTAAAAAGAATAAGCTGTACTGTACATTTCAGAGTACCCCAACCTTTGTCACTGACAAATTGTAATGGAGTGGCTCAGAAAATGCTACAGGATTGACCGAGGAAAAGAGTGGGTTATCAGCAGTGTTCTCCAAACCCCAGAACTCAGTTCACTTGGCAATATGCCTGGGCACATAAGCCTCCTCCGGGAAACACACCCAAGGAAATTCGTCAGAACACCTGAATCCAAAAGTCACACGGTGACAAAGTCCTACCTGTATCATCTGCTCTTACTTCTCCAACACTATAATATGCAAAAATATCAAGAGGTTACTTTCTAACTCCAAAAGGAAAGCACAACTTTGCCCCTCCCTGACTATGCGTTGGTTAGAGGTAGCACCCCTCCCCCCCAATAGGATAAAGGCAGATGTACTTCTCAGGGTTACTGACCAGCTGCTACCTTGTTGTCCTCACAGCTCAGATACCCCTGACTTACTTAACACTCATGATCTCTACCCCTAGCTTCTTTTGGTACTTTTGTGTCTTGGGTTATTAATTTAGAGACATTACAATGTCCCTTGGACTTGCACTTGCACTGGCTTTTACAGATAAAAACTTTCACTGTATGTTTGCCCTGGGATGACACTTTTTCCCCCCAAAGCAAGATTTATAGTGATAAAAGGCTACAAGAAAATTGAAATCAAAAATCTTTGCCAGATAATTCTTTATTTCTTATCTCAGTTTTCCAACTTAAAGGTGAGATCTGCTCCTTCCTTTTTATGCCATTCAACTTCCTCTTTTTCATGTCAGTTCTAATTCCACAGTCAAATTACTTGCTATGGAAACAAAGATTTGAGTTCATATCTATTTTTTATTCAAATAAACAGATTAAAGAGCTGCTAGAGATTTTCAGTCATGAATAACCTGATGGATTATCTTTAATTCTGTCCATTCTCCCATTAACTTTCCAAATGCACTGGGATGATGGCTTTATAGAAACCATTTAACCCTAACAGGTAAAGGGAGGAAGCACAGAATTTGGGCCCAGGTCCTCTCATTTCAATCCAGGGTTCTTTTGGCTGTGATACACTCCAATTAGAGGTAACTAGATGGCACCATAGAATACAGAGTGCTAGGCCTGTAAGTCAGGAATACCTATCTTCAGATGACCTCACTTACTATCTGGGTGACCCTGGGCAAGCCACAGGACTTCTGCCTCAGTTTCCTCAACTGTAAAATGGTAGCAATAATAATGATAGCATATAATTCTCAGGGTTGTTGAAGATCAAACGAGGCTAAGTGCTTACCACAGTGCCCAGCACATAGTGTGGTTTGTCTTGGTTTAGAAGAGGACCAGTGACATCACAGAGTAATGTCTTGACTCATGCATGGATTGGATGTAAGTGAGAAAGAGTTTCACAGAGTCATCAGATTCACTCCTTCCTGAGACATCAAAAGTCCAGTGGGCAAGACAAAAGTCAAGAGGACTGGCAATGGCAAGGGATGCAGGAGATGATCGTGGCATTTTGGATCTCTGACGAACTTCCAGGCTCTCCATAGTGCCTGCTTTAGCCACCTTCATGGCTGTTGGAACAAATTATTCTCATCTGCCTATTTTGTCTTCATGTGCTTGGAGTAGGTATCTCCCCAGCTCACTGACAGATTTATGGCCTGTCAATTACCCTCAACCTGATTTAGCCTGTCAGCCAAAATAGTTTTTACCCAGATGTGACTGGTGCACAGGTTATAGCTTTTTGGAGCCACAGGTGAGAGCTGGGTGACAGGTGGACACCAAAGGTGGATGAACAGTCCTGAAAAGGGCTTGGCAGCCCTCAAACCAGATATGCTGGTCCTCTCTGCACACCCCATACACCACATGGGAGGTGCTTAATAAATGCTTGCTTCCTTCCTTGTATCAATTCAATCTGGTCAATGTCACCTCATTTGATTTTTGATTATGGAGAAAACAGGAATATTATAGAGGTCCCCAAGAAAACTTTCTTTTTGTTGGTTTTGTATTAGGCCCTTTATTCTCTCTGTACCCTCTCTCTCAGTATTACCATTAGTTGCAAATGTTTAATTATGGTCTGTATGCATATGACTCCTAAATCTGTCTATCTAGGCTTATGCCAGAGCCTCATCATCTTATACTTGATGAAGACCACCACCTGGATGTCCTGCAAGTATAGCAAACTCAACATTTCCAAAACAGAGTTCATTATCTACCTCTCTAGAGCCAACACCTACCTCTAAAATTCCTTATTTACCATCAAGACCACCACCTTGCTCCCAAATATTCAGGTTTACAACCTCAGAGTCATCTTTCACTTCTTTTCCACATTCCCCATTTCCAATCAGTTGCTAAATCAAACTGTTCCTGCCTCTCCCTCCCCCCTTCACATGTATCCCCTCATCTTCTCTCACATGGAGGGTCACCACCCTAGTCAGGCCCCTATTACCTCTCAGAGAAACTACTGCCATAGCCTCCTGATTGTTCTCCCTGGTTCCACTTTCTCTTCTCCACTGTTTCTTCCACACAGCTGAGAAAAGAGTTTTCCTAAAGTGTAGATCTATGTAAGCTCCTGCTCAAGATAATCTTTAGTGACTCCCTTTAGGATAAAATAGGATTTCATTTTTGTATTAAATGAAATAGCACATTGCAAACCTTCAATCACTGTAAACGGCAGTTATTACTATTAATAATTATAAAATATAAAGTCATGGTCTTACCCTGTTGATCACATACTGAAGAGGACAAGGGGCTTCAGGGCAATGGAGAGATCAGGGTTCATCTAAGAAGCATCACTGTTTCCTGTGACTCAGCTTAGTCATGGGAACAGGCGAACTCAGCTTAGCACAGCAGAGTCTTCACAATCTGGCTCCAGTCTACCCTTCCAGACTTATATCACATTACTCCCCTTTATCAAGTTCACTAGCTGCCATGCTGCCCAGCCCAGGAAAACTTAAGCTTTTCATACTTAGAATTCCCATTTGGGGGCCCTGCTGCAATGTATAGTGCTTGCCTCAATTGACCTCTATGTTTAGCTCCAGGTTCCAGCTACTCTTCACAGCCTGATTATTTCTTCCACAGCGATCATGCCACCACTCTCAGAAGACCCACTATTGTGTCTTTCCCCACCCCACCCCCTATCCCTTCTAAGTTTCAGAAGCTTAATCAATACAACTTTGGCTCCAATCAGCACCCCTAAAACTTTCCAAATGAAATGATCCCACCCTGACTACCACTGCCCTAAATGTTCTATTTTCCTCTAGCAGAATGTTAAGTTCTTTTGACTAAAAGGGGAGTGTCTTTTGTATCTATATCTCCAAGCTTAGCAAATGGTAATATGTTTCATATTAATACACGCTCTTCATTCTTTCTTTTCATTTATCTAATCTTGACTGGACCCTCATTTCAGCAAAGCAATCTTTTTATTTCTCCCCATTAGATTCTTCATCCTACTCCCCTTGCTATTTCTCTTCTCCCTTCATGGGTCCCACAACTCTCCCGCTTCTCACCCTCTCAGAGGAGGACCTCATCTTTTAGTTTACTTAGAAAATTGAGGTTACTTGTTCTGAGCTCCATCTTCTTCCCTTCCCAAATGCCCTTGACATTATCATCTCCTCTCATCTCCTTTCCTTCAGACTCTAATAAGGGAATAGCTCTACCCCTCACCAGCAACAACAGTTCTGCATTACCCTGGATCCCAGCCCCTCCTGGGATCTGCCTTCACTCAGCCCTTTCTTTCTCTCTCTCTCTCTCTCTCTCTCTCTCTCTCTCTCTCTCTCTCTCTCTCTCTCTCTCTCTCTCTCACCCTTTCCACCACAAATTTCATGACCTTTTCTCAGTCCACATCCTTTTTCACCTCTCAGCTGTATTTGGCACTGTTGGTCACCCTCTCTCCTCCTGGATAATTTCATCTTTCTACATTTTTGTGACACTATTTTTCTCCTGGTTCTCCTGTTTCTCTGACTACTTTTTCCTCAGCTTCTTTCACTCAGCCATTATCCATAGCTATCTTTTTCTCTCTTGATGAGCTCATCAGCTTTAATGAGTTCCTTCCTTCCTTCTTTCCTTTACCCCCCATCTTGTCCAGGATGAAAGGGCAGGAACTATTCATAGGTTTGGTCCCATTACTGAGTGGCAGTGCAGTATGACCTGCTCTATTTGCATTATGGGTAAGTTTATTCCTCCTTAGACTACTTGGTGGCCCTCTGCTCCTCAGGACTCGCTGCATTAATACCCAACATATTTCTCATCTACATCACCCAATGTCATTCCAAATTCCTGAGCTCAAGATGCCTGCTAGCCCCAGCCTCCCAAGAAGTGCGAATTACAGGTATGCACCAATAAGCCCAACCCCACTGGATATTTCAAACTGGATGTCCCACAGATATCTGAGGTGTAGGATGTCTCCACCCCAAATCATCATTTTCTTCCCCTCTCTCCCAAACCCAGTTGTCTAACAAACTTCCCTATTTTTGCTGGAAATACCACCATTCTTCCTAGATCCCAAGTTCATAATCTTACTGTTAGCCTCAATTCCTCCCCACTCCCCCCTCACAGCACCTCTTTCTTTCTGCCCTCTCCTATATATCCCCTGCCCTACTTCAGGGCTCATCTTACCCAAACTACTGCAACAGCCTCCTAGATGTGCTTCCTGCCTCACCTTTCTACTATAGCCCACCTTCCTCTAACCATGTCATTCACCTACTCAATTAACTTACCTCTAGGACAAAATATAAAAACATAAAATGTAAGCTGTGGATTTTTCCAGACTCCCTTTCCTATACTCTCTAAGCCAGTCAAACTGTCCATCTCTTTGCTCCTCTGCCGTGACACTCCAGATCTGACTCCCATGCTTAGGTGCTCCCCTATGACTACAGCGCACTTGTCTTTACTTCACTTTCTTCAGGAGTCAGCTCAAGCACCACTTTCTACAGGAAACCTTTCCTGTTCCCAACTGCTATTGCCCTCCCTCTATAACATTGTATTCAAAGACTATATTTGTGTGTATGTATATATACACATAAACATATACATGTGTACACAAACATACATATACACATAAATGTACACACATGTGTGTTTGTGTGTGTATTCTATATAGACAAAGTAGGAATCAGGATTCTTCAATTCAAATGCTCCCTCAAATACTTACTAGCTGTATAACTCTGGACAAGTCATTTAACCTTTCTCAGCCTCAGTTTCCTCATCTGTAAAATGGGGATAATAATAACACTTACCTCCTAGACTTGTTGGGAGGATCAAATGAGATAATGGGTTTTTTTACATTTTGCAAACTTTAAAATGCTATATAAATACTAGTTTTTACGATTATTATATTACATATTGTCTCTCCCACAGAATATATGCACTTTAGGAGGTGAGATTTTTTTTTTTTTGCAAACACAGAGCTTATTGCAATACCTGGAACATATTAAGTACTTAATAAATGCCTTCGTATTGACTAATGCACTTCACCTTTCAGACAAATTGACCAACTTATTGTTCCTAAAATTCAGTATTCCATTTAAAGCCTCTGTGTAGGTTTTACCATGTATCTAGAATAGCCTACCTTCTCACTTTCACCATTTTGGCTTTCAGGTCTCAACTTACATGCTGCCTCCTGTGGGAAAGCGTTAATGATCTTCCTTTTTGTTATTGCTTTCCCCATTCTGAGGATTATCTTGTATTTATTTATATGTATATATTTATATTATATGCCTCTTATACGTAAGCACCCAGCAGGAACCTGGAAGGGATGGGTTTTCATTTCTGTCTCATGAGGGACCTGGTGCCTTACGGGAAGCCCTTCTTCTCTTCCCTACTCAACCTTTGCTTGGCAGATCTGACAATATTTTAAGCACTGAAGACCTGTTATCTGATCAAAGGAAGAGGGCGATGACCCACACAAACATACAAAAATATTTATAGCAATTCTTTTTGTTTCAAAATCGAAGGGGTGCTCATTGACTGAAAAATGGTTGAACAAGTTATGGCATATGAAAATGATGGAACAATATTTTGCTATAAGAAATGTTGATGGGGATGGTTTTACAGAAACCTGGGTAGAACTGTCTGAACTGATGCAAAGTGAGGCAAGCAGAACCAAGAGAAAAAAGAAAATAATGACAACCACATGTAAAGATAATCAACTCTGAAAGACTCAGAAACTCTGATCCACACAAGGACCAACCAAACTTCTAAAGGACTAATGATGAAATAAACTATCCACCTCCAGGTGCAGAGCTAAAAGAATCAGAGAACAAAGTGAAGTACATTTTTTTCTTTTCCTTCACTTTCTTCTCTTCTCTCTCTCTGTCTCTTTCTTTGTCTCTGTCTCTCAGTCTCTTCTCTCTCTCCCCTCTTCCTTACTTCCTTACTCTTGGCAGTGGCTAATGTGGTAATTTGTTTTGTATGACCATACATATTTGTAATAGGTTTGTTTTTCGTGCCGTCTCAGTAGATGGGGGATGGGAAGAAGAGAGGAAGAAAATTTGGAACAAAACTGAATTTAAAAAAGAAGCAGAAAAAGAACTGGTTACTTAAGCACTAGGATAGAATGGAAGAAAGGAGAGAAAGAAATAATTGGATACCACTAATTGGCAAAGTGGAGTTGGAAGCCATAAGGTCAAGGAGCTGCCTTTAAAATACAGTGTAGTGACTGTCAGGTTTAATGCACATGAGTAGTAAAGAAAGTTGCTCCTGCCTGCTTTCCAGAGGGCATCTTGGGTACGGACAGAAAGAGAGTGCTGTGAGAGGCCAAATGGGATGATGTAACATGCATTCACAAAGAGGGCAAATGGGGTGCTATATGAACTGGAAGTACATTTGGGTTCCCATAGGACAACCATGAGTCTCAGATATGCCTTGGAAAGTCCTGATCTCAATGTGCCCCTGAAGCCCAAGGCCACTGTGGAATGTGATAAGGGGAAGTTAACACTGCCAACCAGCCAGGAAAGAGCGATCACTTCCCTGAATTCTGCCTCCCTAACATGGAAATGATCAGACCTGATATTCATGCAGATAGAAGACAACTGAATTTGAAAATCAAAATTCTGCAGAAAGAGAGGGAGGAGGAGAAAAGAAAAAAGAAAAACCTTTTCTGGAACAAACCTTCAAGTTCTGTAGCAGGAACTGCTCTTTCTGAAGTGGTACATTTGATCTTATTCAAGGCATTCGACAACTCCAGAGATCTTTTTCTATTTTCTTCTTGTAAAAATAACAGTCTTTCCTGAAACTTCAGAATCTGGTTTTTATAAGTTTGGGCATCATTTCCTGCAAAAAGAAAAAGTGAAGATTTTTCTCTCCTCTATAACAACAAAAGCAATGAAAAATTCAAATTATACTCAACTCCATATCTAACAGTAAAATTAGATTAGGTAACTTTGTCCTTATCCCCTCTTCAACACTCTCCTTTACTACCTGTAACCCAATTTCTGCATTCTAAAATTCCACATTTCACTATTCTACTGAAACTGACTCACCCAAGGTCACCTTTACTCTCAGTTCTAACCTTTCTAGACCTTTCAGCTGCACCTGATATGGCTGACTATATACCCCCTCACTTCTGAAACATTTTCCCCCTTTAGCTTCAAAAAAGCACCGTGCTCCCTTGATTCTCCCAGCTTTCTCTCTGATTGCTTTTACCGTCTAACCTTGGGTATTTTTTCAAGGTTTCCCACCTCTATTCTTCTCAATCTACACCCATCTTCTTTCAGTTCTCAATCATTCTCACAGTTTTGACCACAATATACCTGCATGTAAATAATTTTGTTATTTACATCTACCCCTGGCTTCTCACCCTTGTTCCAGTACCATATTTCTACCTCCTTAGAAGGCACCTTCCCTTAAGTGACCCTATAACACCTGAAACTATCCCTAAGTCAAAATCTTCACTACAAAAATGAACCTCCTTTCCCAACATCTCCATTAATGTCAATAAGGTTAATCCTCCAAGATCCCTAGAATTATATCTTCATGTGAGTTTTTATTCCTTCTTTAGTCAGACTCTCCTTTTCATGTATCTGAATCAAGTATTTCAGAGGGAGCTGGGATGGAGTGCTGCTCCTCAAGTCAGGAAGACGAGTTCAAAACTGTCCTCAGACGTTTACTCACTATGTGACCCTGGACAAGTTTGCCTCAATTTCCCCAACTGTAAAACAGAGATAATAATAGCACCTACCTTCAAGAGTTATAAGGATCAAATGACCAAATATCTGGAAAGCACATAGCACACTGACTGGAACATAGTAGGTACTATATAAATATTCCCTTCTCTTTTTCCATTAGTCTCCTAAAGTGGTCGGTCTCCTTGCCTCCAATTTCCCCATCCAACATATAACTCCTAATCTCTCCTTCCTACATTTCAGAGAAGCTTCCTTAAACTCTTGCTTTTTTCATGGCCTTTCCAAGCCTCAGTTTCCACAAAAACAATGACTACAATACCATGAAGAAAAATAAAATAAAATGTTAGCACTGCATCCAGATGAACTGGTCCCACAGAAAATAGGGGGCAACACACCTCCCTCCTGTCAGTAGAGAGATAGAGACCTACGGGATTATAACGTTGCAGACATGGTTCTGCCAGTTAGGTTTTGTTCATATATATTTAACAAAGGATTAAAGGAGAGATGCATGTTGGGAAGCAATAATGATTTTAAAAGTATAAATACAAATTAATTGGGGAAAAGGAGGGGATGGGCCCAGAGGACCTCTAAGATCTCATCTAGCTCCCATTCCATGACTGTCCTTTACCCACTCAAAAATCCTCATTGACTCTTTACTTCCAACCTTTTATTTATTTTTTATTTTATTTATTTTATTCTAAACTTGAGAACAAAATTTCTATAACATAGTAGAATAGGGAAAAAAAGATGATTGTATATGAAACTGCAAATCTGTTATGTACAACTTGCTATTCCTTTTAAATATATAAAAGTTAGTAATTTTTTCCCTTCCCTCTCCTCCCCTCCCCACCTTAGAAATGACTACCATTAGACACAAATGTGTGTGTGTGTGTGTGTGCGTGTGTATACACATGTATATGTAAAACACCATTCTGTACAAAGTTCTATTTATCAGTTCTTTCTCTGGATGCAAATAGAATCTTCCTTCATATGTCCTTTGTACATAATTTGGCTATTCAAAATTTCTTAGTCACTCAAAATTGTTCTTCAAACGATATTGCTATTACTGTATACAATCTTCTCTTGGTTCAAGTCTGTCTGTGTTTTACTAAGATCACTGAACTAAGCATTTCTTATAACACAGTACTATTCCATCGCAATCGTATACCATAACTTGTTCAGACATTCCCAAATTTGTGAGTATCCCTACAGTTTCCAGTTTTTTGCCACCACAAAGAGAATTGCTATAAATATTTTTTAACATATAGGCTTTTTTTCTCCTTTTTCCCTGACCATCTTGAGAAACAGACCTAGTAGTACTATTACTGGATCAAAGGGTATGAGCAGTTTAATAACTCTAGAGATATAGTTCCATATTACTCTACAAAATGGCTGGATTAGTTCAGTTCCGCCAACAGTGAATTAGTTTCCCATTTTTTCCATATCCCCTCCATTTGTCACTTTCCCCTTCAATCATTTTAGCCAATCTGATAGAGGTAAAATGATATCTCAAAGTTGTTTTAATTTAGAAATTAGAAATTTAGAATCTAAAATTAGACATCCAAATTTAGAAATTGGAGAAATTGCATTTCTCTAACCAACAATGATTTAGAGAATTTTTCCATATGTCTATAAATTGTTTTGATTTCTTCATCAGAAAACTGCCTGTTCATATCCTTTGATCATTTATCAATTAGAGAATAATTCATATTCTTACATATTTGACAAAGTTACTTTTATATTTGTCTTTTAAAAGCTAAATTCCTCAGTTTAGTAACCTATTTTCTCCACAAACTTCCTTCTGCCCGTGCCCTGAAAACAGACTCTCTACTCACATTGAGTTATTCCATTTTCTGTTCCAATCCTTCTTCCCAGCCCTTAAACAACCAGGAAAACAACTCAGTAAACCCTACTTCTGTGTAACTTATGCCATTTCCTACAACTAAAATGAGCCCTCCCCCACACATACATGCCTCTCGATAAAACCTGACTCAAAAATTCTCTATTCTGAAGATGTCTGATCAAATCCATTTATACCTTTACTTTATTATAAATTTCCTCACTATTTACATAGTTCATCTATTTTGTATGTTTTGTTGTTGTTGTTAGTAATAGCTTTAAAATTATTTTTTCTGAATTGTCTCATGGCATCTGTATTGTGCTCCTCTGGGGTGAAATCCATGTTTGTCATTTGACTCAATTCAACAAAAACCATGAGACTTTAGCATATGGTAAAGAGCTGTGGATTTCTCAAATCAGGCTATTTATGTTGGCAGCTAGTCTAAGTTTGCTCTGGGACGGAAGTTTCAAGGTTTCCTCCAAACTAGTTTTTCTTCTTCCTTTATCAAAACTTTCTAAAAATGAATGTGAATATTCTAAATAGGCTCTGTAGTACGCACAAGCTCTTGTACCCTTTTTTGGTGTGATCTGCCTCTAAGACAGGATTTTTAACCTGTGGTCCATGAACTTGGATGGGGAAAAATATTACATCTTTATTTCAACCTAACTGGTTTCCTTTAGAGTACTATTTCACAATATTTTATTGCACTCATTTAAAACATTATCCGTAGAAGGCTTAACCAGGCTAATAAAAAAAAAAAAGGTGAAGGGCCTTCTTTAAGATTTTTCCAAGCTAAGTTTGTTTTGGATGCTACATCAAATGGACTGTATTTTAAAAACTTTTGTCTACTCATCAAATTTGTTGCCACCAAAAGAGTTTATGGTGTTTTTCAATGAGTTATCTCCAACTCTTTCAACATCTACCAAAGGGCAGATGTATGATGCAGCCTGTTTAGACCAAACCCAGAGAAGTGAGAAAGACCATGGAGAGAGACAGCAAAAGTGACCAAAAAGATGAATTTTATTAGCGTACACTCGAGCTCCAATTCTATTTAATCTGATCTACTCATGACTGACGTTTTCAAAGGGCCCTTAATTCTGCTTACAAATTATAGACTGATAGATCTATAAGAGGCTTTAAGTGGTTCAGTAAAAAAAAACCACAGAGCCCCTAACTTTCACAGTTCATCCAAAACTGGCCTGCTAACAGTTTAGCACCTAAACATACAGGTAGCTTTATTTCAACCTAGCCAGGGCAAAGCAGGGAGACAACGAGACACAATATAAATGTCTTGTATTCTTCTTGTATGAGTTCAGCAAATTGCTTTGTGAATCAGCAATAAAGCTTTATATTTGCTGAAATCCTAGAAGTGACATGAAGTACTTAATAAATGTGAATTGAACTGAAAAAAGCAGCTAATGTCCAATTCTGGTAAAAACAAAACAAAACAACAACATAACTTTCTAGGGTGATGGGCTTCTGTATACACATTTCCCCAGAAGGCTTTGAGAAGCCTGCCAAGAAATCTAAGTGAGCTGTGACTAAACTCTATCCCTGATAATGAATGGGTGAAGCCAAGACTAGGTGGAACAAGGAGCCAGAAATCCAAATAAAATCTGCCACAGGAATCAGAAGGGCACGTTGCAGCGATCTTTTAGTTAGCTATCTCTATCTTTCCACATGGTTAAGAACAACAAAATGAACAAACAAAAGAGACATTTGCAGCAATATAGCAATACAACAAATAACTAGAAACAGAAAGGTGTGGCACCTGTCCTCAACTGTGCTCTCTGCTATGTAGCAAGCCTTCCCCGCCATTCCCTAGTTCTAAATATCACTTTAGTTGCTCAAGGATTGCCATCATGCCTCGTGTAGTGACTGTTCCAAAACTCGTACTCTCTTCTGCCAGTTCACAATTGTTGCCTCAATTACAGGAGATGACTCAATCTACTCCTTTGCTAAGAAGAATCACCTCCATTAGCCTCGTAGTTCCAACTTCCTCATAGTCACTCATTCTTTCTTTCCTCTGTCCTTCTGGTCTTTGATCCTCCATGAGAGCAACAAATGCTGCTGACTATCATATTTCCTTGTTTTATATCTAGCTTCATATTAATCATCAAATACTCCTGGAACAAAGTTATCTCTGCTGTCATATCTTTCATGGAATTTTATGATGCTAACACACAGATGGGAGGTTTTTAAGGCGGCAGTGCTTTTATAAATAAAAATAATATGCTTTAAAGTACAGAGAATGCAATTATTTCCTAGTGCATATTACTTGTGGCTGTTTTTAAGTGTGACTAAAGATGCAGGCTCTTGTGGGTAAATATCATTTGTATAAGTCTGTCTGTTTCCTCCTCAAATAGTATTTGCATTAATCTTATAAACTGACATTTACATATGCTCTGTCATTTGCAAAAACACTTTCCAAACATTCTCTCATTTGATCCTCATAAAAATCTTGAGAAGTATTTACTAAAAATGTACTATTATTCTCATTTTACAGATAAAGAACATGAGATTCAGAGAGGTTGTGACTTTCTCAACAATATAAATCTAGTAAGCATCAGGGGCACAATCTGCCTCTGCCTCTACTGAGTCTCAGGTCAGCAGTTTTATCAGTAACTCACCAAACAATGCTCACCAAAAGGATACAGGGAAAGAGCTTTGTAAACATCAAAAGCTTCATAGAAATAGAAGCTTTAGAAAGCTATGAAATTCATTATTCATGTGAGTATCCTTTTCACAAAAACTGATTGTGTGCTGAGACAGGAGAGGCATCCTGGAATAGTGGAAATGGAGCTGGTCTATGCTGTGGTCTACTGGCAATGTAGGCAAGACATGGGACTCAAGTCTTGCTTCTTGAAACATCCTGGCTCAGTGATCCCGAGCAAATCACTTATTCTCCCAGTGCCCCAGGTGACTCTCTAAGACTAGAAGCTGCAAAAGTAGCTGCGGATCTGCAATGGTGGAAGGAGTTTTCAGATCAGGAATTCTCCATACCAATGAAATCATAGCTTTCAACCACATTAAAAAAATAGTGGGACACACAAAGGATCTTAAAATTTTAATCTTAAAAGAAAAACTGCAAATTATTAAAACCAACATGAAACGCTCCAAAACGCTAATAATAGAGATACACAAATTAAAACAACCCTGAGATTTTATCCCACACACTAAAAATTGGCAAAAATGACAAAAGATGGGAATAGTCAGTGTTGGAGGGGTCCTTGCAAGATGGACGTTGCTGTTGGAGCTACACAATCATTCTGGAAAGCAATTTGAAATTACCCAAACAACATGGCAAAAACATGCATTCACTTTGACCCAGAGATTCCTAGAGGTACAGTAACTGATAAAAAGATTCTACTCACATTAAAGCACTTTTTGGGATAGTAAAGAACTAGAAACAAAGTAGATGTGCATCATCTGTAGAAAGCTAAACAAACGGGGGTAAGTGAATGTACAGGATCATTACTTTGCTGCAAGAAATGATGACTATAGAGAAGCAAGGAAAGACCTCTGCAAACAAATGGAAAGTGAGCAAAGCCAAGAAAACAATATATACGACTGTAACAATGCAAATGGAAAGAACAACTACAAAACAATCAGAAATGGATGGTACAAAATTTAAAAGAACAAGCTTCGTCCCAATAAAGAAATATAAGATGCCATCTTTCCCCATTCTTTACAGCTGTCTCTGGATGTGAACAATGCAAATAAGGGCAGATTTTTCCTATGTACTAGATTGACTTTGTTAAATACTTATTCTCACTCTAAAAACTTTTTTTTTAAATGATCTGTTGTAGGGATGGCTTAAAATCTATTTAACAAAAATGCCAGGACACCAAAAAAATTAGGAAATACAAAATGGCAGAAGTCCTGACAACCATCTTCTGAGATAACCACATAATAAAATTAGAAACAAGATCAAGTTTATGTGGAAAGAGCATGAGACCAAAAGTCAGTCTCAGGTTCTAGTCCTAATCCTACCACAGACAGCTCTGTGACCATAGGTAAATCATTTAACCCCTTGGGCTTCAGTTTCTCTACCTGTAAAATAAATAAGTTCAAACTAGATGTCCTCAAATACTCCTTCAAGTTCTAAAACTCTAGTCTATAAAAAGAAAAAACCGGAGATAACCAACCATTTGGAAATAAAAACCACCTTTTCTTTCTTTCTTTTTAATGCCTAATAACCTCTCTAGGGGGCAACTGGTCAAAGAATGATTGGAAAAAAAATAAAAGACAAATAGTATCAATTTTTAAAAGAATACAACCTTCAAGAAATGAAAATGAAAGCCATGAGGTTTAACATTCAAAGTGACAGAAATAAAAACTGTAAAAATCAATTCTGGCAGGTGTACAGGCATAGCAGTAACCCAAATAAGTTATCATGCCATTGGACTCAGTAATCCCACTACTAGTAACAGCTCCATCATATCCAATCAGATGTACTACAGGGACCACAGAATCAGATATTGTGCTAGAAAGAACCTCAGCAATCACCCAGTACAATCCTTTCAGTTTTGCACATGAGGCAACTGAGGTTGAGGAAGATGACGGGATTTGCCCAAGGTCAGACAGATACTAAGCATCAGGTGCAGGACTTGGACCCAGGCCTTCTGAGTCCAGAGCCAGAGTGGCTCCTCCCCCTTACCGATATCACACTAAATGATCAATCTGGTCCCAAGGTATAGGGATACTCTCTTCTGGAGCTTTCAGCAGTTGCCTCAGTTTTGGAGTATCATGACCTGCCCCAATTTTATGATTCCCATGTTACTCCTGCCACCATGTCACATTCTCACATGGTCCTTCCTAAATCCCTAAGTCCTTCCTTGTGAAAGTTAAGCTCTACCATAAAATATGGGTCAACTGTTTTAGACAGACTGGCAGATCTGACTTTTGTGGGACTCTCTTTAAGTCCCCCCATACAATCTCCTACATTGTTAAAATCATAATGGGATACTGAGACAAGTTCTGGATGCCTTATATTACAAACAACATAGGAAGGTGAAGAGGTCTGAAGACCATATAATATGAGGTGGGGCTAAAAGTCCTGGGGGTGATAACTTTAAGAAACAACGAAAGACCTCATAAAAATGGTTTCCAACCATTTAAAAGGTCTGTCATGCAAAAGCAGTTGGGAACTTTTTAAATTTGTTTCAAAGAAAATTGGAAGAGAAAGATGACAGAGGCAGATTCTGATTCAAAATGGTGAAAAACTTGGTGACCACTAAAACAAACTGAATAGACAAGTAGGGAGCCCTTCCCCCTCAACCCTTTCTCACTAAAAGTGTTTAAGCAATAGTAGATAAATCACATGCCAAGAGTGCTAGAATACTCTCAAAAGGATTCCTGCATTGATTCAACTCAACAGTTTATTAAAAGGTTTCACTCTGCAAGGCAATCAATCAGTAGTTGTTGGGGTTACAAACATGGGTACAAATTAGTCCCTTCCTTCCAGAAGCATACCTTCCACTGGGCAGGGGCAATACAACACATGCAGATAAGCTAATGGAAGGGAATGGGAGGATGGAAAGTGAACAACCCAGAGAGCTCATTATGATTAGAAGGCTTGGGTCTCCAAGGCAGGCTTATGATAGGCAAGGGGGCAACTAGGTGGTACAGTGGATAGAGCACCAATGCAGGAGTCAGGAAGACCTGAGTTCAAATCTCACCTCAGACACTTGACACTCACTAAATGTGTGACCTTGGGCAAGTCACTTAACCCCAACTGCCTCATCCTGGGTCATCTCCAGTCATCCTGATGAATATCTGGTCACTGGATTCACTGGAGGAGAAATGAGGCTAGTGATCTTGCACAGCCCTCCCTCACTCAAAACAAAGTCAAGTGCAAGTCATGTCATCATTTCTCTAATGGCATGGTCTTCTTCAGCCACGAAGGATGAACGCATACACATAATAGGCAAGAGTGAATGCCAAGCATGGGTGGGCAGCCCCCAAAAAACCCATCAGAGTGGGAGATGGGTTTCTGAGCTCAGATTAACAGCTACAGCAGTTTTTATTTTGAGCTCCATGAATGAGGATGGAGAAAAAAATAGTTTTATTTCAGGATAACTGGTTTCCTTTGTATTCCTGGGTATTTCATTTTATGCATTAAAAACCTCCTTCTGAGTGGGGGTCCAAATGGTTTCCCAGGCTGCCCGAAGGGGTACAAAAGAAAGCTAAGAACCACTGAGGTAGAAGGCAGAGGGTACCAAGAGTGTAATGTGAAATAAGTCCAAAAATAGATGCTGGAACCAGAACCCCAAGGGCTTTCAAAGCCAGTCAGGGGATACAGATTTTATTCTACAGGCGAGAGGAAGCTACTGAAGATTTTTGAGTAGGGAAATGAAATGGTTCGAGTTATGCCTTAGGAAGATTATTTTGGGAGCTATGTTGAAGCTAAACTGGAGAAAGGAAGACAATGGAAACGGAGAGACTGATTAGGCCATTAATACAGCTGTCCATGTGACGGCTGATGAGCAGCCAAAATATGGTAGGACGGAAACAAGATTTAACACTTCAGTGGCTCCCCGTTGACTCAGGTAAAATACAAGCTGCTCTGTGTATCATCCAAAGCCCTTCAATTTGATCTGACTATGGGCGGCCCCCTTTCAAGCTGACTCCACAATAGTGCCCCTCATTCCCAATGCTCCATCTCCCCAGAATGCTCCTCCCTCCTCACCACTGTTTCTGGGATATCCTTCAAGGCTCAGCTCAGGCCACCTCCTTCAAGAGGCTTTTTCCTGATATTCTCACTTGCTAGTGCCACTCCCAAATTTTATTTTGCATGTATTCCATTTGTTTGTCTAAGAAGATGCTTCCTGTTCCTGGTAGAATGTGCAATCTCAATACCAGGGTCTGTTTCACTTCTGTCTTTGTATCCCGGGCACCTAGTATAGCTTCAGGCACACAACAGGTGCTAAAGAAATATTTGTTCATTGACTGATAATACAGTACTGTGCTTACCAAACACTATTTGAGGTTGTTTAGAAACTTGTGAAGTTTCAGGTTAGTCAAGAGGTCCCCGCACTGCCAGGATTCCCCAGGCAACTGCCTAATGTTCCTTGAGAAAATAAATCCTGTGTTCAGAATTTAGATATGGATGATGCAACAAACTTAGGCCTCCACAGCTCGGTTCTGGCCCCAAAGGCTTAATCTGGCAAACACAGGAGGGAAAATGTTCTCAAGAGCTGGCTGTGCTTGGTTCGGTGACTAAGCAACGACATTGAAACTCAAGAGGATCAAAATTCTAACTGTAGGGATGTTCAATCTCCCAGACAATCCTACTCAAGTCATTTAACTTGCTGAGCGTTCCCATTTCTAGAAAGGGAATTCCAACCCCACTCACGGTTTTATTTTGAAAGGGGAGAATGATTTGAAACAACCTTACAAAGATGATGTCCAAATTAAATTCTGGAAAGCAACGAAAGCTGGGAGGCTGAGGAGTTGACAAAACAGTCAAGTAATACAGATGGAAAAATAAGCAGTGGTCCATGTTCAGGGGGAACGACTTCTCATGGTTCTCTTCAAGAAAAGACTCCAGAGGAAGATATGGGATCTAAGGACAAGTGGATCTCTCTTCTGTCAGCTATGACCCTGGACATGTCACTTACCTTCTTTTCATTCCAGTTTCTCTGTCTGTAAAATGGGGATAATATAACAGCACTTACCTCACAGGGTTGTGATAAAAATCAAATGATAACACATGAAAAAACTGCTTTGTAAGCCTTAAAGTGTTATAAGCACTACTACTTATTCTTATTATTGTATAGCAGTGATAGATGATTAATCACCCCCTATTTTATTAGTATTAATCAATTGGATATGATTCCATGGAGGTAGTGATTCTAAGTTCTGATGGTATGCCCCAGAACTGGGAACTGCAGACTGAAGTTCATTTGCTGAATCACAGGAGCTACCTATAGTGCTTCTACCCTAGTCTTAAATTGTTACGGTGATCAAGTCCAGTATGGTAGAGGTAACTCCATTATGTGGAAAGCCCCTCAGCTATTTTTGTTACCCCTCCAGCCCTTGCCATCCCTGCATTGCTCAGCATGGGGAGATAACCATGAGTGCTTGACCCTGCTTGCCAGACTGCAGCCTGCCCTTCTACTGGCCCATGAAGATGTTTTGACATCTGTTTGTCAGTCCAACCCCATGCATGAGCCTACTTATGGGCTTAGTAGGACCTTCTGAAAGGTCAAGATAGGCTAAGGTCTGCTCACTAGCCTGTTTGTCAACCAATGGGATTTAGTATTTTGTGTAGACCCTCCTAGATGGCCATGGGCAAGGTCTATCAATGAATGAGATTCTGTATTTTTGGTCTGCTTCACCTGTGTTGTCCAGGTATCAAGCAGGTCCTGGGGGAAGGGGGCATCTCAGATCATGAGGAAGATCTGAGGTCCACTTCATTAGAGGGGGCCATAGACCCTCTAATAAAGTATCACAGGCTCAAAGATCTGCCTTGCTGGTTCAGACCATTTCAAAACTTCCCACCCAGCTAAGCAAATGCAACTTGTCAGAGAAAAGGCCGCATAATTCTTACAGGGGAAAATTCCAAACCCAACTAATTTACTGAAGAAAGAAACATTGACAGGGAAATAGTAGCCTCTATCTACTGGCGCTTAAACAATCCACAACCAAGTCTATTTGAAAAATAAGATCCTAAGGATGGGGGAGAATATCTATCGACGTTCTTAACTTTTTGCACAGCAAAACATATTCTCAAAATAATTTCTAAATGCACAAAATTCAAAGGATTACAAAGAAAATCAATTACATTAAAACACAGTTATCAAATTTTTTAAAAAGTTCACAAGCCCTAGGTTAAGAACATAAGGGAGAGAGAACTGGCTTAAAAACAACTCAAAAAACAAGAAGATAATTGAGGTAGAAGCAGTAATTAAAGGCCCTGCCCCATTCAGATTATTTCCTTAAAAACTATAGAAAATCAGTGTCCTTATAATTTAACAGACATAGGCCACTGACATGACTTCCTGGTCACCTAAGTGACAACTCCCTCTGGGCTCTAGCAGAGCACTGTGAGCCACTCAGATATAGGGGAGCTGTCTGTTCTGCTCTCTGAACTAGCTCTGTCCTCACAGAACAGCCTTTTCCTGTTGGCAATGTCCTTTCCTGGCTGTGGCTAAGTAAACCTCCTTTTGTTGTTCCTTCAATATTTCATTTCATTACAAAATTGTAACTGAATTGTTGTAGCCCTGGCCTACAACAGGAGCAATCAAGCGACTTTTCTCTTAATGAAGAATGGTGGCACAGAAACTTTTCAGGGCACTGGCCAAGCTTATCTCACATTTTTGTAGGTTTATCTGTAACACTGGCTACAGAATGAAAGGTCTAAATCTTCAGGGAATACAAAGTCTTTCAGCATGATAAAACATAAAGATGATGGAGATAAACTACTGAAAGATTTCTGGATCCCACAAGGAAATATATGCAAGTACCTATGGGTTTAATCTGTGAACTTTGCAAAAGTCTCACCTCAGACACTGATTTTTCTCACTTGAAACCTAATCTGATGGATGCAGTGGACCTAAATATAACAAGATGTGGCTGTAGAGACAATCTGAAACTATACCCAAAGGATTATAAAAGTGCATACCCATTGATCCAGCAATACCACTACTAGGTCCACCACGACCCAAAGAGACTGAAGAAAAAGGAAAAGGAACCATGTAGACAAAAGCATTCATAACAGTGCCTTTTGTGGTGGCAGAGAACTGGACATCGAGCAGATGCTCATCGAACGGGGAATAGCTGAGGAAACTGCAGCAGATGCTTGTGACAAAAAATGACAAAGGGGGGTGGTTTCAGAAAAACATGCCAAGAGCTCTACCAAAGATGCAAAGTGAAATGAGAACCAGATCATTGTGCCCAGTTAACAGTAATGTTGTAATAAGGATCAACTGTAAAAAAACAAAAAACAAAAAAAAAAAACCTTGGCTATTCTGACTGATAACAATGACCCAAAACAATTCCAAAGGACTCATGATGAAAAAAATGCTATCCACCCCCAGGGAAAGAACTGATGAACTCTGAGTGCAAACTGAAGCATAATTTTCTCACTTTCAAAAAAAAAAAAACCTCACAAATGCCAGCTTAAGAACCTCTGCTTTATAGCTTTACCTTAAGTACCTATCTGGTAAACATCTTCCCAGCTGGGTGGCTTCATCTGGAGTTGAGGGTTCCCTTCACAGCTGGTAGCTATTTCTGGCATCTCTAACTCTCCATCTGGACAAGAATTTCTGGGAAAAAGATATTGCCTCCTCTTCAGTCAACTGCTCTTGGATTTTCATTCACAAGACAAAAATAATTAGAGTATTTTAAAAATCACTGTGTGGGGGGTGTTTTCACACTGAAAATGTGAAGCACACAAGGCCATCTTTTTACAAATACTGTTTTCCTTTTACTTAATTTATCTTTTTTTTTTTTTTTTGCAAAGGGCCAGAGGTTGGGGGGAATCAATGATTTTATTTATTTGTAGTATCTATCTTGCAATGCCCAGCCTACCTGAAATACCAAATTACCCTGATTATGAAAATAATAGAGCTCTCCCAATAGAAAGCAAACACACAAAAACTGATCTTATTGCATTAGTAACAGGAAATAAAACAAATCCCACATGTTAACTATGGACCTGTACTGAGGAAGGTGCCCCATACTATACATTTCTACTAAGATCAATTTTTGTTCAGTCACAGTTTTTCTTTATCTATCATCTCCTCTTCCTCCTCTTTTTCCTTTTTCTTCTTTTAAAAAACAAAACAAAAAGACAAAAAAAAAACCCACCGGATATCTCCACATCTGACGCAGGCTACAAATAGAGCAGCCACTCACAGGTCAGATTGCAACTGCTGATTCCAAGTTTGACCTGCTCAGTTTTTACCCAAAACAGTTTCTGTCTGACTCTCCTTGCAGTCTGGGGGTCCTAGTTCTCAGGAGTCCAACATAACGATTTGGCCTTAGTGTAGACAGCCCCTATTAGCATGAACCCTACTGCAGTTTAGAACTCCCAACCTCAAGCAATCCACCAGTCTCAGGCTCCCCAGTGGCAGGGATTACGGGCACACCCCCACGATGTACAGGTGACATAAAAAGTAATTTATCTTCATTAAGCACTTTACATGCAATATTTCATCTGATCCTGATCATATGAGGTAGCAAATTAATATTATCCCAGGTTTACGGAAAAGAAAACTAAGACCTAGGGAAGTTATGTGACATTTTCAAATTTATATAGAGGGAAATGACAGAGGGAAGAGGGACGTGAGCATAGGGCTTTATTTTGGTTTTTTTTGTTTTTTTTTTTTTGCTAAGACCAATACCATTTCCACCCAGTACGTTATTTCTGTTATAGAATGGACTTGGCAAAGATATTCAGCACCAAGCAAGAAGACATCCCTTAGAGCATGGGTTAGGCCTGGGACAGAGAAGGAAGAATCATTAACACCTCAGGGAGATAACCGGCCTTCTTCTGGCTCAGTCCCAATGCATGTGTTTGTGGGTGTTCAGTTGTGTCCAACTCTTTATGAACCCACTTGGGATTTTCTTGGCAGAGATACTGGAGTGGTTTGTTATTTTCTTCTCCAGCCTGTTTAACAGATGAGGAAACTGAAGCAAACAGGGTTAAGTGACTTGCCTAGGGTCACACAGCCAGTCAGTATCTGAGGCCAGATTTGAACTCAGGAAGATGAATCTTCCCGTTTCCAAGCCCCATACTCTAGCCAATGTGACCCCTAGTTGCTCCACAGTCCTGATAAAGTTACACAATAACAGCTGTAGTAAGTGTTGTCTAGGAAAGCAAGACTGATAAGATATTAAGGATCTCAGAATTTTACACTGGAATAATAATAACAAGAACCAGCATTTATGCAGCATTTTAAGGTTTGTAAAGCACTCTACAAATACTACCTCATTTTATCCTTACAACAATCTTAGGAGGTAGCTATCAACCCCATTTTATAGATGAAAAAACTGAGGCAGACAAGTTAAAGTAGCTTGCCATGGGTTATGTGTGTTCATCCTTCGTTGCCGAAGAAGACCGTGCCATCAGAGAAATGATGACATGACTTGCACTTGACTTTGTTTTGAGTGAGGGAGGGCTGTGCAGGTCATCAGCCTCACTTCTCCAAAGTCATCTGAATCCAGTGACCATTCATCAGAATGACTGGAGATGACACCGGATAAGTGACTTGCCCAAGGTCACACAGCTAGTGAGGGTCAAGTGTCTGAGGTGAGATTTGAACTCAGGTGCTCCTGACTTCTGCACTGGTGCTCTATCCACTGCATCACCTAGCCGCCCACCATGGGTTATACAGCTGGATTGAGAGAACTTTAAAAGCCATCTATTGTAACAAAGTATCAGGCCAGAAGCAGTACCCCAATCTGCTAAGAATCAACTTTGCCTTGCATTCTATCTAAAAGAAAAAAACAAGTGTTGAATAATGGCTAAGTCATAGTTATGTTCACAGAAATGGTTTTATGATAGCTATCTAAAACTGAGTCACTATTACCAGAAATCACATAAGGTTAACTTCAAGGGTCTCTGGCGTACTGATTAAAGAAGATGAGGCAAAGAAATGATAAAAATGATGACAATCACTCAGCAAAGGTTATACACGTTTACCATCTCTCAAGTATTTGGAAAGTTATCCAGAATTTTCCATCAGAAGGCTACTGTTTTTCAAAAGCTAACAGACAACAAGTCCCTACACTATAAACAATGACCTCAAAACAACCTTGATAATGCAACAGGAATGAAAAAATGGCAGGAGGCAGCTCGGTGGCACAGTGGATAGAGTGCCAGGCTAGGAGTCAGGAAAACCTGAGTTTAAATCTGGCCTCAGACACTTATTAACTGTGTAACCCTGGGCCACTTCACCCTGTTTGCCTCAGTTTCCTCATCTGTAAAATGAGCTGGAGAAGGAAATGACAAACCAGTTCAGCATCTCTGCCAAGAAAACCCTAAACGAGGTTATGAAGAATCAGACATGACTGAAAATAACTGAACAACATTAGACAGATGAAAGGATAATAACAATAGCTGCTTTTAATCAACAAGCATTTATAAACTACCTACTATGCGCCAGTCACAGTGCTAGATATTGGGGACACAAAGACAACAAGAAAGAGTCCTGACTTCAAAGAGCCTTCATTCCATCAAGAGAGATATTGTGAACATGTGTAAGGATATATTTAAATAAATATAAGGTAATGGGGAGGTGATACTAGAACCTGGAATCGGGTGGTCAGTAAAGTCTTCAGGTAGTACGTGGTTTTTGACATCTGTACGACTAAAGCCTGAAAAATGTCTTCCATATGTGATTTCATTAGAACTTCACAACAATCCTAATGAGGTAAGGTCTAGAGGTATTATCCCCATTTTAAAGAAGAGGAAACTAAGGCACAAAGATTAAATTACCTACAGTTTATACAGCTAGTCAATGTCAGAAGGGGATTATGAATTCAGATCTTCCTGGTCACAAGTTCAGAGCTTTATTTACGATGCCCCATGGTCTCTTGTGGCTTTCTGCTGGTAAGACTGATTGAGTTTTCACAATTCAATTACAGCTAAAGTACTTCCTGTAGCAAGGGCAGAAAAAATGAGCCAGTGTGCAAGGGATTTAGGAGCTATGAGGAAATACAGCTAGAAAGAAGGCCAACAGGGGTGCCACTTGTGTAAATTCTAATTTAAATCCAGCTTTTCAAATATGTTACTGGTATATCTTTTTTGCCCCCACCACTGCCATGAAGAGCTCTTAAGCTCAGAGTTCCCTGGAAGGGCTGCAGAAGTTCCATTTCAAAGAACAGGTCCATACTTTCTCATCCTGGAAAAGCTAACCAGTATGCTGTCTAACACACAGCCCCAAAAGGTCATGGAATCACAGGCTGTGAAATGAAATCAATCTCAAAGTATTTAACTCAACCCATCTCTGGATGAGAATCACCTCTACAATATACGTATCAGTCAAGAAACATTTACTTAGCACCTACTATATGCCAGAGACTGTGCTGAGAACTGGGGCATACAAAGAAAGGCAAAGAGCAGTCCCTACCCTCACGGACCTCACAGTCTAACGTAGGAAATAACATCTGAACAACTAAGTATAAGCATGATCTAGTCAGTGTAATTTGGAGATAATCTCACAGGGGAAGCACTAAGACGAAGGAGAACTGGGAACAGCTTCTTGTAGAAGGTGAAAGAAACTTTACTTGTAGCTTGAAGGATGAGCATGGAAGCGAGGAGGTGGAGATAAGGAGCGAGGAGATTCCAGGAATACAGAACAGCCAATGACAATGCCCAGAGCCAGGTGCTCCTAGAATGACCAGAACCAGAAGGACAGGGTTGGTGTACTGCAGAGTATGTAGGGGAGACTGGGAAGACAGAAACGGGCCAGCCCATAAAGGGCTTAGATTTTGTATTTGATCCTGGAGATCAAAATGGGGGGGGGGGGGGGGGTGATGTGTGTGTGTGATGTGGACAGAAGTGATTTAGGAAGATCAATCTGATGGACTGTGAAAGAGAGAGGAGGAGAGGCTTGAGGAAGAGTCCAAACCAAAGGCTATTGCAACAAGCAGTCATCCCAATTATCTAGGTTTTTCCTGAAGAGAGAAGGAACCTCCTTTGTGCCAAGGCAGCCCATCCCGCTTCTGGACAAACGTTTGTGTATGTTTCATTTCACAGAGCATAAATCTACCTCTTCCTTACCTCTACCCCTCACTGCCCTCTGATTCCATGCAGTCCTTTCCATCAGGCAGACTATCAAATACTTGAAGAGACTTCCTCATCAAGGCATCTCTTCTTCAGGCTAACGGCCTTCAGCTGATCCTTATAAGGACCCTGTGCTTCCATAGGCTTTGGCTAATTTTCCCAACACACTCCACTCTCCTTTATTACCCTCCACCTCCCTCGTCAAGATGGGAAAGCATAGTAATGAGCTCCAGAAAGTGGCCAAAATTCAGCAAACCAATAGTTAGCTTGTGACAAGGCAGGGTGCTAGAGGCTGGAGGCACTACAACAGCAACAACAACTACTGCTACTAATGCTACTGCTACTGCTACTGCTGCTACTACTACTACTACTACCACTACTACTACTCCTAGCATTATATAGCATTAACTATGCACCAGGCACTGCATTTACAAATATCATTTCATTTTATCCTCACAAAAACCCTGAGCGATTATTATCATTCTCATTGTACCAATGAGGAAACTGAGGCAAACAGAGATGAAGTGACTTGCTCACAATCACCTACTAAGTGTCCGAGGCAGGACTGGAACTCTGGTGGTGTTCCTGACTCCAAACACAATCAGGCTTCTCCTGTCTACAATTTCATACCTACTCCTGGGATATCCCTAGTTCCCATCACTCTTCACTCTATCCACTTCTGCGCGTCACTACCTCTGCTGACATCATCTTGATACCAAGATAAAAATGAAAACAGACCCTGCTCTCAAGGAGCTTTCATTCTCCAAGGTGGGAGGGGAGAGGTGATAGGGTACAACATCACATGAGGAAGCAAACACAAAGTCATTTCAAGAGAAATAAGTGCTAGTAAATGTTGTTCGTGTTGTTCATACTTTGTTCAAGAAGAGGACCATGACCTCAGGGAGGTGATGCCATGACTTGAAGTGAATCGGATTTAAGTGAGGCAGGGCTGTGCAAAGTCACCAGCCTCACTTTGTCCTCCAGAGCCATCTGGATCCAGTGGCCAGATATGGATCAGGATGACTGGAGATGGACCAGAACTGGAGAGAATCAGAACAAGGTAAGAAGTGAGTACTTTGAAGGTAGCTGAGACATTTACAAGGAGAAAGGGAAAGTACTCTCCAGACATCTACAGTGAAAGTGGGCTGCTTAAAAGGAGAGTTCTTCACATGCCAAATCTAATACTTCAAGGCAATGTTTTGCACTACTGCACATTGTATAATCTATATCAAAGTGCTTGCCTTCTCAAGGAGGAAGGAGGGGAGGTAGTGAAGGTGGAAATTTGGAACTCAAAATTTTTTTTAAAGAATATTAAAAAATTATTTTTACATGCAGTTGAGAAAAAATAAAGCATTCTTCAAACTACAAAGCACTTTTTAAAAAATGACTAGAAGAAAAAATAATCAAACCCATTTTTGTGTCTTCTGTTAGGGAGCTGTTAATATATTTGTCTTCAAAAAAGGATTTTTCCTTAAAAAGAGGATTGACAAATGTAAAAAAAATATATTTATAATTCTTCATGAAACAATAAGTTAACATCCACTAAATGACTTTCCCCACTTGTTGAATAAATGCTTGTTTAATCTGATCAAATTTAAACCCAGTTCTCAAGAGGGGCCAGTTGACACCCTGGCAACAGTGTGGTTAAGGAAACATACTCTTTTGTGAAAGACCACTCACTGGGAGACAGGTTCTTTAATTCTGGTGCACACAGTGGCAATTTTGAGGATGCAGGCCAGGTCAACTAGGCCCACAAGTCAGTATCTACACACCATCATTGTCCATTCTGCCAGCATCCCTTGAATGTTATCCACTGTTTAGGCACTGGGGACATAATTCAGCACACAAAGTATAATGCAATTAATTAAAGACTAAAGATCTATCTGACCTAAACATCTGTTGTGGGCATGGCACCCACTTTGTGGTCAATATGGAAGTGTTTTTTAATACACAATCTTTTTTTTCCAAATGTCTCTGATTTCATATCTAATGGACAAAATCATCTCCAAGGTAACCAAAAACCATAAATAATCCTGTTATGGGATTACCAGCCCTGAATATATTTTAAGTAATCTTTGATTCTATCTTCTCTGGTTATACCACCCCTGAGGGTGACAACTTCCAGAAGTTTATTAAAGGACACTAAAGAGCTGTGAGTCAAGTGGCCATAGAGGGGATGTGTTGGAAAGAGTCTTAGATTTGGGGTGAGAGAAGGTTGGTTTGAATCTAGACTCTTATCAGTTAGTACCTCTATAAGCTTGGGAAAGTCAATAAATTTCCTTACGCCTCAGCTGCTTTATCCACAAAATGAGAGAACTGAACTGACTGACCAAGGTCCCTTCCAGTTTTAAATCTGTGGCTGTAGTATTCTAAGATGGTCTAGCCTTCTATTTCCTCTCTGCTTCCATCTTTCTGAACTAAGGAACGATCTTTTAAAAACCACCACTATAGAGAATGGTCACCACCTATGTAGCTGCTGTAGAAGCTGTACTTTTCTTGACTTTCTCTAGCTTTCAGTTACTTGAAGATCAATGGACCAGAAGTTAAATATTGCCAGGATGGAAGCACTTCTGCCCAAGTTCTGATTTGTGGCCACTGGAAGGCCCAGTACGCTGCCTGACTCACACTTTCTGCCACCCTTTCTGGTATGGCCCACAGGGAGGGAAAAGATATTACTGTCTGATTTTAGATTACGACCATTTCAGAGAACTAAAAATGTAGGGATTCGAGTATCAACTCTGTGAATGAGACTCCCTGGGCAACTTTCGGGTTGTCCTTCACTTTATTGGATCTCAGTTCTCTTAAAGGTTTAATGAGAGTGTGATGGCAATCAAATAAGGATCTTTTTGCTGTTTTCCTTTATACCAAGAAGCATAATGCCTCCGAATAATGATTAAGGAGGATGTTTCCCACCCATTGATGGGCCTGTCCATTGAGGGAAGCTTGACTGGGGAGTTGTTTTGTAGAAGGGTCCCAAAGTACCTTTTGCTTTTTCTGTTGGGGCACTGGGTCAGAGGGTTATGTCCTCTGGCTCTAAAAACGTATAACTACCCTGAGGGTGAGGTTTTACTTTGGGGCTTAGTTTTTGTAAGAAGGTTTGAAAGTCAGATGAGAGTCTGGAAAGCTGCTAAGCACACCCCCAAACTCCACTTTGAAAACCAAGATATTGGTGCTTCCCTCTCTGTAAAGATGTATGTATATTAGTGGTCAGGCTGTTTGGAAGCGCTGTCTGTTGGTTTTTGATTTCTCTGAAATTTTGATTTTCTCTGATACCTGTGCTTGATTAAAGTGGTTGTTAACCCCTCAAAAGTTGCCTTTCCTTTTACGAATGCAGATCTAAGAACCTGTGATATCAGGCCCCCTCTGTGTACGTTGAGGTGCTTATTGTTACAGAGAGTTGGACAAAGGTAAACTTAAAGGTTTTTCTCTGTCCTTAAAATTCCAGGAGTCTGAATCTGGGTAACCCCACTGTCAGTGAGCTTCTTTAAGAAGCTCGACAGATGTCTCCATCATCTGCTCCCTCCTTAATCTTCTGAGAGGCACTAACCATGGTGGGTGAGTGGGCCTTCATTACCTTACACACAGAACTGTACCTCTTTGTCAGCCTCCAGATCTCTGGTCCCTACTCCCCTCCAAACCAACCCAAAACGTAAATTAATATTCACAATGTACTATTATGATAAGTCATTCCCCTACTGTAAAATCTTCAGTGGTTCATCATTACCAACTTAAAAAAGAATCTAAACTTAACATGCACTCAAGGGTCTCTCTGACCAGATTCAAAACCACCATTTCAGCTTTATCTCACCGTACCTCTTACGTGGACCAGCTAGGTGGCGCAATGGATATAGTGCTAGGCTCAGAATCATCTTCTTGAGTTCAAATTTTACCTCAGTTTGTTTAGCTGGGTGACCCTAGGCAAGTCACTTAACCCTGTTTTCCTTAGTCTCCTCATCTGAGCTGTAGAAGGATATGGCAACCTACTCTAGTATCTCTGCAAGTAAACCCCAAATGGGGTCACGAAAGAGCCAAATACAATTGAACAGCAAAAAACTCCTTCCATGACAAACTAGACTCTTTATTTCTCCTCAGCACACAACCATGATTTTCTCATCTGTAGTTTCCTCCTTACTTCCAGAATGTCCATAGTCCTCAACAATTTTCACTTAAAATCATACCCATCCCAGTTATTCCTCATTGGATGAGTTTTCAAAAGAAGAAATCCAAGTATAAGGAACATTTTAAATTTGCTGATTTGGTGAAATCTTTCCTGTCAAAACCTGTCATATTCTGAACATCGTCATCATAGCTAGCATTTCTATAGGACTTTAAGGTTTGAAAAGTACCTGAAATGTGTTAACTCCATGGATCCTCACCAAAACTCTGGAAAGTCAGTGCTATTATTATCACCATTTTACAGATAAGGAAACTGAGGCAAACAGTAGTTAAGTGACTTGCCCAGGGTCTTACAGCTGGGCAGGATGTAAACCAGGGTCTTCCTGACTCCATGTTCAGTACTAAAATGGTTAAAGATAAAAACATAAATGTGTGTCTGTGTGTAGGTATACATCTCTATCTGTATATGTGTTGGGAGGCATTGTGTGCAAGGACTGCGAGATCTGGAAACAGAGAACTCCTGGATGTGAATCCTGGCTCTGCCACTTCTTTCATCTATGCGACTTTGGACAAGTTGTTAACTTCTTTGGGCCTCAGTTTTCTTTATTTGTAAAATGAAGGCATTGTACTAGATGACCTCCTAAGGTCCTTTTTAATTCTAAATCTACGATCCTATGTAATTATAAATCCACACACATTTCCTCACTCTGGGGCAACAATCCTGCTTCTCCATAGGGTGTATGCTACAATGATAGAGCAACACAAGCACTCAACTGTTCTCATTAAGCCTAGGATTGTGCAATAAACTTTCTCCCAAAAGTCAGGAAAAAAATTGGGAGTTTTTCCTCCCAACCATACATTAGTTTGTATTCTTTAAGACAAATAAATGAAAGATCCAAAAAAACCCAATAAACAAAAGTTTCATTTTACAAAGGCCCAGAGCATTAGCCCCAATGCATGTAAAGTTTTGCAAACTAACCAGCTCAAAGTGTGAATCATTAATTAAACCCTGGCTGACTTGATACTCTGACACCTGCCCAGGTAGGAGATGCCACGCACCAAAGGACATGGGACAAAAGTTACATTGAACCACCCCTGGCTCCTGCTTGGAAGGCGTCCCATGGGTTAGTCTGTTTCTTCCTGATTAAAGCTGCTGGAGTGAACCAGGTACAGCTGCATGTGTCTTCTTCGGCAATGTAACATGGCTGAACTTTAGCAAAATTAATGATTATTTAAGCACACAATTAAAGCAAATATAATTTATTCAGTAAACGTCATGTACCTGAGTTTTATTTCTGCAAATACCAATTAGGTGGTAAAATGTGGACTCTGATAATTTCACAATAAATTAACCCCAACTTGATCTGAATACACCTTCCTATCCAAGGTTGGGGCTGGGCTAGAAGATACAAGAAAGACACAGAAGTGACTTGTAACTCCTTAAGTTCCAGGAGTTTACTATCTACAACAGAAACAACTGATTTGGGGGACTCAGCAACTTGCCTCACTCAGTAGTTTGGGTGTCAATCATCTATCCCTTAGGATAGTGAAGCTCCATCAACACAGAGGGAGAGTTGGCTTTCAGAACCCCCAAATAAAGAATTACAGTCTAGTCACTCATCCAACAGGACTGGAGAAGAATAAACACTGAACTAGAGATTGCAGAATTGGAGCAAGGCTTAAAGGTCCAACCTAATCCAAAGGTTCTTAACTTGGGATCCATGACCTTGTTTTATAAATATTCTTATAACCATATTTCAATAGAATTGACTTCCTTTGTAATCCTATGTATTTAATCTTATGCATTTAAAAACATTCTGAAAAGGGGTCCAAAAGCTTTACTGTCTTTATCCTCCAAATGGTAAAGAACCCCAATCTGTTCCAATCCCTTAATTTTACAGATGGGAAAACTGAGATGCAGAAAGGTAAAAGAACTTACCCCAAATCCACTACATAGTGAGGGGCAGAGCTGGCATTTGGGTGTCTTGACTCTCAAGACAAACTCACACCACACTGCCTACAAATGTCAGCAGTTAACACTCCAAAAAAATGTTTGCCTTTGATGGGCTAGGATTCATCCCTGTAATCATGTTCCACTTCTATTAGAATGAATGGAACATAAGATAATAACCCTTCAAGAAGATACTCTACGACAGAAATACATAAACTGACCACACTACTAAGGTTATAAGGATGTTATAGTCAGGGGAAAAAAGTGCTATCTGTACAAAATGAGTCACAGGAGTGAGTAGTATTTGTAATAGCCCAGAAACTGGAAACAACCCACAGATCTAATGATTGGGAAACAGCTAAAAAATTGTGTTATATGAGCATCAAGTACTGTTAGTGTACCATAAGAAGTGACAAATATGAAGAATTCAAAGAAATGTGGGATGACAACACAAGGGGATCAGGGCATAAAAAGCAGAACAGTGTAAATACTGACTACAAGGATTTTTTTTTTTTTAAATAGAGATGAGGCTTGGACCTGTGATTTCATCAGTAAAAGGAACTCCTGGGTGAGGAAATTTCCTCTATGAATTAGACTGGCAGTTTCTCTGCAACTTCTTAGGAAGTTGCATGGAACACTTGCTCAGGTCTCACAGTCAGCACACGTCAGAAAGAGGAACCAGCCCACAGGTCTGTCTGGCTTTGGGGCTAGCTCACAATCCACTGTGCCACATTGCTTCTCCAATAGCACCGAAATCTGTAATATAGTGGGGAAGTCAGCTGAGTTTGGAGTTAAAAGACCTGAATTCAAACCCTAGCTGAACCACTTACTACCCATGTCACCCTGGGTGAGTCATTTAAATTCTCTGGGCCTCAGTTTCTTAATCTGTAAAATGACAGGGTCAGTACCATTGAAGAATGTTATCTACCTGCTAACAGAGAAGTGAGGGACTCATAAACAGAAAGAGAAATTTGTTTTACTTGACTATCCATATTTATTATTCTTTTTTTCTTTTTCAGTGTGAGGGATGGGGAGAGGCCATAAATGCTTGTTAACTGAAAAACTAAAATTAATTTTTAAAAAACCATTGCTTTTAAAGGTCCCTTCCAGTTCTATAATTCTAATATCTTTGCTTGCCCTTAAAGGGGTCTTTTGTTATTCCCTTGTTAAAATGAATATGCACATTTTAAAAAACTTTTCATGGTTTCATTTTAAAAATAAAAATATCAGGTGGCTTCTAAAGCCCTGCTTTTGTCCCTTCACACCTCTCAGCTGCCCTTCTTACATTCTTGTCACTATTATTCTTTATATTCCATTTTCTTCCCTTATTAAGTATCCTCATGGTCTCAACTCTGTGACCCCAGTCAAACCAAACCACTGGTGAATCTTACTAGCCCAATGGTCTCTAATTCAACTTGTAAAGTTCATTTTGAGATTATATCACTAATCTGTTTGTGCTACTAATCTAAACTTCATGATGGCATCTAACCCTGTCTTTTCACAAAAATGTGTTCTTCTAATTTCACCTTCTCAGCAAAAGTTAGATAATCTGGTAGGTTTGCTGCAAAGTTTGATATCCTCCCCATCACTTTTAGCTCTGCTAAACTTCTAATGCCATCTTCATAACTAGTATTAAGTTATCTGAACAAAATAAAGGTTGCATGTGCAAAGTAAGATAATCACTGTTTGGGTCCCAATGAGTCAAGTGAGCTAAAGGCGAGAATAAAAAGGCTGATCCCCTGAATGCTATGATTCCAGAGGTAAGCAGCCAGAAATCTTCCTGCCCGCCAAGGAAGCATGAGGTCAGGAGGGGATCCAAAGAGACAATTAGCAATGAAAAACACTTCAGGTAGTAGACTAGAATCCACAAAGTAGCTATAGAGTTCCATATATGGAGATGGATCAGAAAAACGGACATCAGCTGGGAAGGAGGTCTCAGGTGGAATGAGCCAGGGATCTGTCCCTGGTCCTGTACTATTTAGCATTTTTGTCAGTGACATAGAGGAAGGTATACATGGCATACTTATCAGATTTGAAAATGACAGGACTGTACAGTACAGTACAGGAACTGAATACAGTAGCTAAGATGCTGGATGAGTCAGGATCCCAAAAGATCCAGCAAGCTAGAGCCTTCAGGCAGATCTAATAGAGATGGCAGCTAGGTGTCCAAGTGAATACCACTGGACCTGAATTCAAGACATGAGTTCAAAACCAGCCTCTAACTTACTAGCTCTGTGACTCTAGGTAAGTCACTTAAATCTGTCTGCCTTTGTTTTCTGGGCTGTACAATGGGAATAACACTGGCACATCCCTCCCCAAACCGTTATGAGTCAAATGAGATTATAGTTCTAAGGCATTAAGAACAGTGCCTGACACATAGTAAATGCTTACTTATTTATCTATAAGATAAAGTGTAATTGATATAAATTTAAAGTTTTGAATTTGGATTGAAGAACATCTTTACAGATACAAAATGGGGGGAATACAACTAAACAGTTTGAAAAAGATGTGGGGGTCTCAGTAAACTGAAGGCTCAATGAGTCAAAAGGCTACAACAGTAGACAAAAAAAAGCTAAACAATCCTCAGATGCAATGGGAGAGGCTTCTGAAGTCAACAGTTCTGCTATACTCAATCCTGGCTTAGTCTACATCTGGGGAATTATATTAAGTTCTAGGTATCACACTTTGGGAAGGACTTTAGATGCTAGAAAGAATCCAGAAGAGGAAATCATGTTAGTTGAAAGCCTTAAGACTATGCCATAGGAAGTTCACCTGAAGGACCTAGGGAAGATGTGGATGGAAAATGAAAGCATTCCCAAAGTATTTGAAGGCCTGTCATGTACAAGACAAATTAGACTAGCTTTCCTTGAGCTGAGAGCAGAAATTAAAAGTTAAGCACCTACTAAGTGCCAAGGCTGTGTTTGTCCTTCATTCTCAAAGAGAACCATGACATCAAGACATGACTTGCAGCTGACTGATTTGAGTGAAGGAGGGTTGGGCGAGGTCACCAGCCTCACTTTCTCCCCCAGAGCCAGGTGGTCTGATATTCATCAAGTTGACTGGAGATGGACCAGGATGCAATATGGGACCCTGGGCCATTTTAGGCTAAGGTCTTATCAGATTCTCACTTTGAGTGAGATACACCCATTCAATGAATAGGCCTCTCCACTCAAGGGATGGCCCCTTTTAAATAAAAAAATATTATCAGACTGGGAGGGGAAGACCCTCAGAGTTTCTGGGTAAAAGAGAAACAGCTACTATTTAATAATTACATTCAATATATGCTAGGTGGGTGGGGATTTGTTGTCCAATCTATGAGCTCCAGACTGAATTGGGTTTAAGGCTTGGTCTGTGAGGAAGAAATCTAGCTAGTAAATTCTAAGGCTGTAGTGCCTAACTATTGTGTTAAAGACTGAGAATACAAAGAAAGGCAAAACAGTCCTTGCCCTCAAGAAGCTCTACAAGCTAATGTGGGAGGCAACACCCATGGTTCTGTACAAACAGGGTATATACAGGGTAAACTGGAAGTAAGCTCAGAGGGAAGGCTCTAGAATTCAGGGGAGTCAAAGAAAGGCTCCTTTCAGAGGGTAAGAAGCCAAAAAAGAGATGAGAAAGGACGCATATATGACGTAAAGCCAATGAAGAAGCACAGTTTTAGAGACGTAGTGTTTTGTTCCAAGAACAGTAAGAAAGCCCCTGACATTCGAATCCAAGAGTTCAAGGAGGGGAGTAAAATGTAGTAGACTGGAAAAGTAGGAAAGCTACAGGTTCTGAAGGGACAAACAGGATTTTATATTTGATCCTGGAGGGATCCTGGAAACTTACAGGAACTGGGAGGTGACAAAATCAGGCTTGTGCTTTAGGAAGATCAATTTGACAGGCGAGTGGAGGATGGACTGGAGTGAGAAAAGGCTTGAGGCAGAGAAACTAAAGAGCAGACTACTGCAACAGTCTAGGTGGGAGGTGATGAGGGTCTGGACCAGAGTGATGGCAGCCTCAGAGGAGAGAAGGGGACATATAGGAGAGATATTGCAAAAGTAGAAACAACAGCATTTGACTATTGACTGGATACTGGGAGGGAAGAGGGGAGATGATGTAACCCTCAAAACTTTGAGAAGGTATAAAAATTCCTAGTTAGGCTTTTTCTTCTGTAGAATAATTCCAAGGGACAGCAAATTGCAAAGAGGAAAATTTAGGCTTGATATAAAGAAAAAACTTCCCAACCACTGGAGCTGCTTAAGAGTAGAATGGATTGTCTCTGGAGGGAATGGGTTTTCCATTGTTGGATGTCTTCAGTGGGAAATTGGGTGACTCTTTACTTGGTATTTTGGAGCAGAGGTTCTTTTTTATATATGAAAGGGACTAGCTGGTTGGTTAAATTTCTACTAGCTTTCAGTTATGAGATTCCATGACTTTCAGGAAAGGAGGTAAATGGATTAATGTAATCTAGGTCACGGCTTCTTAAACTTTTTCCACTCACAACCCCTCTTGATCCCTTTTCACAGATTGTGTTTGTCCTTTGTTCTCAAAGAGGACCATGACATCTGAGAGATGATGACATGACTTGCAGTTGACTTTAATTTGAAGGAGGAAGAGTTGTGCAAGGTCATCAGCCTCACTTTCTCCTCCAGAGCCATCTGGGTCCAGTGGCCAGATATTCATCAGGATGACTTGAGCTGGCCCAGGATGCCCCTTTTAAGCCCCTTTTCACCTGAGGGCATGTGCAAAGGATACATGCTGTATGTTCAGAACCAAAGCTACAGTGAACATAGGCAAGTGGTCAAGCGCTGCCAGAAACACCTCTGATTCATTTTCTGTTTGATTTTTAATTAATTTTTGGCTCAGGAAACCTTTTACTGTTGCCAAATTTTTTGTGACCCACAGTTTAAGAAGTATAGATCTGGGTGATAACAGTGGATAGAGCATTGAACCTGGAGTCAAGAAGATTTGAGTTCAGATCTAGCCTGAGACTCTTACTAGCTGTGTGATCCTGAAGAAATCACTTCACCTCTGTTTGCCTCAATTTTCTCACCTACAAAATGGGGATAATAATAGCACCTCTTTCTCAGGATTGTCAGTGAGGATCAAATAAGATAATCTTTGTAAAGCACTTAGCATAGTACCTGGAATATCATCATCATTATTAATCTCGTTGTGAGTCTAATGTGAAAGATAATTCTGTCAGATCTGACATCTGGTTATGTAATGATGGTGTGATGATAAGAGAATTGGACTTGAAGAATGAGAGCCTGGGTTCAAATCCTGGCCATAGCATTTACAAATGTGACCTTGCCCAAGTCACTTGATTTTTCCAGATCTCAGTTTCTTCAACTACAAAATACAAGGGTTTGAACTAGATGATCTTAAGGGTCTCTTCCTTTAAGATGCCTTCCAACCCTTAGTTCTGTGTTCTGGGTCCTTCTAGATGCCAAATACAAGGTTAGTAAGACAGGTTGTAATGGAAGTCATGGGTACTGAGATACTGAGCATTCTATCCTCACTTTGCTACTTACTCCCCTACTCACCTGACTTTCATCTCTGTGGGATTCTGCTTCTACATCTATAAAAAGAAGGCATTGAACAGAATGATCTCTAAAGGTCCTCCCCAGCTCAAAAACAAGCAGTCAGGAAGTCTAATATCTTGCATATTCTCTTTCCCACTTGACCTTTTACCAATAAAACAATCCTCCAGAGAGCTTGGCCACTCCCAAGCCCCCAGTCACCCTTCATCCATATGTTCTACTTTTGAACCATATACCCTACTAAAGATTTTTATTAATGATCACATGTGCTTTGTGGTTATGTGTCATCCAGGCTTCTCCATTTCCCCTTCTAACAGGTCAGCCTGATCTTAACTCAGAATACTGCATCCATCTGGTTCTTATCTTTGCCTCTCATCTACCCATTCCAGAACTTAGTCTCTTCTACCATTTTGCTGATTTCCACTAGTGCAAACCCACAACCAAACCTTATTTTTAAACAAATCAACTACTGAGTCACACCCAGAATGCAGAAGAATTTGGGAGGAAAAAACCAAACTAACTACATCTGACACAATACACAAAACAAGCAAATAAAAACATTTACAATAAAGCCTATTAGGGATGCAGTGGGTAGGGAGGGTCCAATGCTGTGAAACAGAAAGTACATAAGATCTGGAGCCCAAGATCCTGGGTTTGAACCTGGCTTCTGCCGCCGAACTTCTGGTGTGACTCTAGATAAGCTACTTCACTTTCCTAAGCTTCAATTTCCTCATTGTTAAAACAGGAACAATAATTTATGAACAAGCATTTATTAGGTGCTCCCTATGCTATGCATGCTATGTACTGGATATCAAGAGATAGACCTGAAATCAGGAAGACCTGAGTTCAAATCTGGCCTCAGATGCTTACGTACTAGCTTTGCAACCCTAGGCAAGTAACTACACTCTGTTTGCCTCAGTTTCCTCATCTGTAAAATGAGCTGGAGAAGGAAAGGGCAAACCACTCCAGTATTTTTGCCAAGAAAACTCCAAATGGGGTCATGAAGAGTCACAGACACAACTGGAACAAATGAGCAATAAAAATGTGTCAAGTTCTGTGTTAAGTACCAGGGACACAAAGCAAAAGCAGTTTTTGGCTTCAAGGAGCTCACATTCCAGTGGAAGAGGCATGGACATAAATAGAGAGAAGATACATGTAGAATAGATGAAAAGTAACCTTTGCGGGCAAGAACCCCTCAGCTAGAGGAGCTGCACAAGGCCTCCTGCAGAAGGTGCCATTTGAGCTGAGGCTTCTAAGGCTTTGGAAGGAGAAGGTGGCAGGCATGGAGGATAATTGGTACAAATTCATGGAGATGGGAGATAGATGCTAATCTATGAGGAAGAGCAAACACCTAAACCACAGGGTACATGGAGAGAAATAAGGAGAAAGAAGTAGAAGGAACCCAACAGAGGGGCTTACATTTAATCCTAAAGGCATAGGGAGCCAGGGGAGCTCAAAGAGCAGGAGAGTGATATGATCAGACATACTATGCTTTAGAAAAAAAAATACTTTGCCATCTGTGTAAACAATGGATTGGAGTGGGGAGAGATTCAAAATGGGAGACCAGTTAGAAGGTTATTCAAATAGCCAAGGTCAAAAGTGATAAGAACTTCAACTAGGATTGTAACTGTGTGAACAGAAAAAGGGGATGTGTGTGAGAGATGTGTAGAAATAAATTACAAGGTTTGGCAACTGATTGAATATGTGAGGTGAGTGAGGAGTCAAGGATGATACTGAGATTGTAAACCTGGGAGTGCCCTTGACAGTTATAGAGAATTTTGAAAGAGATATGGTTTTGGAGGGGAAGATAATGAGGTCTATTTTGGGCACATTGAGTTTGAGATGCCTATGGCACATCTAGTGGTGATGTGAGACTGGAGCAGAGGAAGAGAGATTTGGGCTAGATATCTGGGAATCTCCTGCAGACTGATAATCAGACTCACAGAAGTTTGAGATTACCAAGTGAGACAGTATAGAGAGAAAAGAGAAGAGGGCTCATGAAAGAGATTGGCAGGACCCAAGGTGTGGATGATGATCTAAAAGAAGAGCCTGAGTAGGAATGATCAGACAGGTAGAAAGTGAAAAGAGAGAGCGGCATCACAGAAACCCAGAAAGGAGAGTATCCAAGAGAAAACTGTGTCAAATGCTTCAAAGAGGTCAAGAATAAATGCTGGATGTCAAGAGATGGGACTTAAACCCTCCTGGGTCTTCTAGACTCCAGGACAGCTCCCTACCCAATAAGCCAGTGCTGAAGTTACACTTAAAAAGTTTACAATAAAAGTTCACAATCTTGTATATAATCTTTACTGTTCTCTATATGTTGGAATGTTTATGTCTGAGTTCATAATAGGAAGGAAATTTTAAAGTTAAAATTCAAACACCTGGAAGCAAAGAGTAGCTCTTGAGACTTTGAGTCCAGTGCTCAGGTACCTGTATGGCTGTGGGTCATCACAACCTTAAGCTGTGCCACATCTGTAAAGAGGACCTAATAAATGTCTGCCCCACCTCACACTGGACAGGAGATATCACATTCTTTTATACAGTCAAACATCAATTATCCATCCTATTGTAGGAATAATGTAAAATTTCAATTCTGCTTAATATTTTGGCATTTCAATGGTTCCCTGCCCTTCATGTACTTGATTTGATTCAAACATTTATTATAAGCCCCTACTATGTGTAAAGTATGGTCAAACCTTCTAGAGCTTGTGATCGGTTGACGTAGCCTTTGAGAACCCAGAGGCATTACTCCACCACAGTAAGGCAAAGGCAAAGGAGTCTGTAGGAAGAGCCTTAAGTACAGCGGGAACAAAGAGATGGTGTCTGCTTTACAAGGACTAGCCTGGCTAAGGACAGTGAATCTCAAAATCAGTAGGCTGCACAGCAAGTAGTAAATTCTTTGACCATTGCCATGAAACAAGGCAATATGTAAATAAGTGCTGGGCTCTGTGAGGGGAAAATTAAGTACTTTAAGAACGAAGATAAATGAAAGCTCATAGGCTGATAGATTACAAATTTAGAGCGGGAAAGGACCTTGGAGGCCACAGAATTCAGATAAGGAAACTGAGGCACATTGAGGTTAACTGACTTGCCTAGGGTCATATAGCTTGTATCTGATTTGAACCAGTCATTGTGAGTCCAAGGCCAGTGCCCTGTCTACTGTGTCACGCTGCCTATAGCTGGGCTAGAAGAAACTGGAGCATGGGAATCATTAGAAAATTCTACTGCTCCAAGTATTAAAATGCTAGTGTGAGAAATGTCATTTCCCGCAGACCTTCAGAGCATCCTGAGAGAGGGTCATTGGCCCATCTGCTACCAGATCCAAAGGAGGTGTTAGATTGGAGAAGCACTAACCCAGTCATGGTCCCTAAAAGTCTGAGTCCTAGAAGGGGGATTATAAATTTACTTTTGATCACTGAAAGCCATGCCTGAGTAACACATAGGGAGACATTCTGTACTGTCTAGAACACAACAAAAGCCAAGGGTTTTGCTGTCAGAAAGGTAGAAATATGGATCAGGCAGGTGAGCCCTGCTCTCTTCACAAAGCTTTTCTCTTCACTCAACTTCATTTCTATGCCAAACATCTTCTCTATGAGTTTGTTTGACAAAGTCCCTGAAAAGTTGCAAGATACAAGAGGCTAATAATGGATTAAACAGAAATTACCAGGAATTTCCAACCTTAAATCAGATAAGTCAGATCCCAGATCACTAGAATCAGCTAAAACACAAAAGCCTTATTCCTAGCAGACTTTTGTCCAATGCCCTTATCTAGGAGAAGTAGCATATCACCTCAGCTATGGATTAAGAGCAAAGTTAGCTTCTCCATGACAAAGGTAGTATTTCTATTTACTATATCTTAGCAAAGTAGAGCTGATAGCCTAGCAGATAGTCTTAAAGAGTTAAAGCCCAGAAGGTTTGTCATCATGAGCACAATATGGAGCAGTATGATGGTTATACCAGAGACACTAGTAGCCCTATCTCATCAGAGAAGTGAGTTGTGATGGACATGCATGAGTCCTGGTCAGACCCTCTGTATGCATGTGTGTATGTGTGTGTACCCTCCACGCATGTGTCCTGATCATATACATTTTCTGTATGTTCCCTCCTCCATGAGTGGTGTGGTAACCTGTAGGAGAGCATGCCTCATGTACATGGAAGGATCCTTTCTTATTCCTTTATGTGCTAGGCAATTTGATTAAATGACTTTTGTTTGGGACTAAAGTTTCCTCTGGACAGCTGGTAAAAATGAATATATCAGAAACATTTTGATCCAGAAAGTATCTTGAATCTGGTATAGCTTTTCTGTGGGATCACTTGTGACAGAGAATGTCTAAAGAGCTACACTTAAGTCAGGCCATAGGCAATCAAAAGTAAAATATGGAAAATACGCCCCTGTGTCCTTCAATTTGGGAAAATTAAGAGAGAATAAGAGGGGGAAAAAAGAAAAGTCAATTTAGGCAAAAGAAGAGACAGGCTAGGGCTGTTTTGCTCCTGGAATAAGGACAATGCAATTATCATTTGGACAGAAGACAATGTTATTTGGTCAGCAGAAAATGTTATTCGATTGTGGAGAAGAGTTTTAAAAAGAGGATTTGAAGTTGCTTTAATCACAAGCTGTTATATTCACACCAGACTATGGAGTTTACTCTAGAGCATAGTTCAGATCTTGGACCTGGGTGACACTGGATAAATAACTTTACTTTGTCATGTTTAAGTTTCTTCATATGTAAAATACGAGAGTTGAACTGACTCAAAGAACTCTTTAAATCCCTTCTAATCCTAAATCTGTGAACCCATTTAAAATCCAGTTTAGTACTAGAAGACTTTTTTTACTTTACTTTAGAAAGGCATTCTTTTGTGTTTTACATATTTCACGTGTATAAACTATATCAGATTGCTTAAGGTCTCAGAGATAGGGAAGGGACAGAATTTGGAACTCAAAACTATTAAAAAATGTTAAAAAATTGTTTTTAAATTATTGGAGGGGAAAATAAAATATTATATTAAAAATTTACTATTTTGGATATCAAACTGAAACTTTTCTCAGTATGAACATATTTTGTCACTAGTCTGTTCTGTAACCAGAAGCTGGTTGCAGGTTTACAATAGCCCAGGAAAAGAAAATGATTTTATAAGTCTGATTTTTCTGATATCTTGTTTCATTCACTATATCTAAAGATATAGTCAATATATTTTAAGGAGTTTCTAGGAGTGAGAGCTTAAAAATGTTCACCTACTCCAAACCCTTCATTTTATCAATTAGAAATCTGAGGCTCAGAAATATAAAAAACACTTATCCAAAGTCACACAGTTATCTAAAGGGATTCAAAGGAGATTGATTTCCATGTCTGGTAGAAGGGCCCAAAGCAAATAGCTCCCCATTTTTTAGCAGAGTTTCCCATTCTCTGGAATCTCATAAAAGTTCACAAATTCTGTAATTGGACCAAATTCACAAATCATAGGCATTCAAATAAAAAATTCTAGCGTGCTTCTTAAAATAATAAGCCATTTTCCAAACATTACACCACTGATCTCTTCAGAAACTGTAGATACAGAATCAGTCTTCAAGTTACCTCCAGTCCAATTCAGATCCATTAATCTTGCTGAGGGAAAAACTTTTACCTTTCTGTTTCGGAAAAAAGCACTGAAAGATTTAAATTCGTTTATAAGGCCATTCATGGCGGGAGAGGGAAGGCAGTAGGACTAATTAATGCTGAAGCTCCCTAAGGAGAGACACAGGCAATACCGAGATAGGGAGCCAGAAATTTAGATATACAGTAAACTGTGGCCGAAGGCGGTTAAGTGACTTACCCAAGGTCAAATACACAGTAAGCATCAGGAGTTGGCATTTGAGCCTGGGTTTCCTGATTCTTTACACTGTACCATCCTTTAAGAAAGACCAGAAAGAAGCCAGAAGAGCCAAGAAAATAAAATTAACATGTTCTATCCCACACAGGCTGCAAGGGTACGTTAAAAAAAAGTCTTTCCAGAGGCTCTCCCATACTCCTGGGAGTGACGATTACAGACTGTAACTGAAGTTACAGTTCGGTTCAGTCTGTAACTGAAGATGTTAATTGTCAATCTTAAAAAGTGATTTTCCGCGAAAATAAAACTGCAGACAGGATTCCTCAAACCCCAAACAGCCAAGGGAATGGGGGCAGCGGGAGTGGGCCAGGTAGCGCGGGGTGCGAGAAAAGGGGTGCAAAGGGAAGTGGTGGAGGAGAGGTGCAGCAGGAGGAGAGCAGAGAGTGGGAAACTCCGTAAAGAAGGAGCAGGGAGCGAAGAAGAGGCAGGAAATGGGTGCCTGGGGCACCCACAGATCCTTCCTCCCGACGGAGCGCGTGAGCCAGCCCTAAAGGAAAGCTCGATCACGGTGGCTGGGCAGCAGCGCGACGTTCGCTCAGAGAATCTCGGCCCCAGAAAGAAGATTTGGAAGTAAACTTAAAAAACCATTCCCAGGGTACTGGGAAGGAAAGGAGGAGGAGGAGGGATAGGGGGCGGAGGGGGGTTGGGGGCACCGGGCACCGGCAGAGCCTTCATCCTTACCTCTCAGATGCCCCCAGTCAGCGCTTAGCCAGGAAAGGGAGAGGAAGGCTCCCAGCGTGAGCAGGGCCAGCAAGCTCCCTTGCTTGAACCTCATTTCATAGCCCCGGCCCCCGGGACCCCTGGGGGTCCCTTCCAGAGCCGCCCCTAGGCTGGAGGAGAGGGGCGTGGCCGCTGCGACGCCCTCGGGAGCCTCCTGCGCTCCAGGTACCCTGGGCCGGGCACCTGCCGAGACAGGCGGGCGGGGAGGGAGGGCGCCCTGAGCACGGGTGGGGAGGTAGGGCGGGCGCCCTGAGCGCAGGTGGAGAGGTAGGGCGAGCGCCCCGAGCACCGGCGGCGCCACTCGTTCCTCCGAGAGCTTTGGGGACTGGGGCAGGGGCAACAGCCGGAACCAGACGGAGTGCGCGGGGCGTGTGCTCCTGGGGAGCGCGCCACGCCTCCCTGGCCACTGCCCCCACGCGCAAAGAGCCGGCGGGCCGGCGGTGGAGGAGCGGCGGCAGCCTGGCGCACAGCGGGCTCTGTCCGAGCTGCCCGCCTGCTCTCCGATCTCCCTGCTCTAACCTCTTCTCATAGTGGGCCGATCCTTCGGGGCCCTATTTGGGTTTTCTTGGCGGAGATACCGAGGGGTTTGTCGTTTCCTTCTCCATTGTTACAGATGAGGGACTGAGTCAGACAGGGTTCAATGACTTGCTCAGGGTCTCGCAGCTAGTGAGTGTCTGAGGCCGGATTTGAACTCATGAAGATGAGTTTTCCTGATTCCAACCCATGCACAGTGCCCCCTTGTTGTCCCGAGCGCCTCTCACCTTCGCTCTTACCGGGGGCGAGTTGGAGCTCCGTAGGTTCTGAGCTAATTGTTAAATTTTCACTGGGGGCATTATACAAACGCTGCAAATCAGAGATTTGATATATTGCTTTGTTGATAATCTTAAGAAATTAAATGTCTTGCATCTTTTTTTTTCTCCTCCTCCTGGTTGTTATATGCCAGTCTTCTCTCCAATCTCACCGTCTCCCTAACCTTCTCTAGTCTATTGAATAATTTATTTAGGGTCTACAGTACTTGGCACATCCTAGGCACTTTATTGATTTGAATTAAATAATATGTTACAAAGACAAACATAAACCCAGTCTAGGTTCAAGGAACCCATTCTCTACTCAGTAAGCCTACCTGCTGGGGCAGAGGGAAGAATCAGGAATATCTCCCAAGTTCTCCTGTCCCTTCTCTTCTCCAGTCCCCCATCTCTCTCCCTAACACCCTCTCACCTTCAATCTCACCATTTCCCTCACTGTCCTCTGCTCACCGCCTCTCCAGTCCCATCATCTTTCTTCCTATCCCACCCCCATCTTCCCTCCTTCCCCTCTCCAGGCCCACCATCTTCCTCCCTGACCCTCACTCACCTTCCCTCCTTCTCCTCTCCAATACCACCATGTCCCTCCCTCTGTTACCCTTGAAATTTTACAGACTATCCCAACCAAAATATTTTGATATGGTTGTCATGTTTATGTCTGATTTTGAAGGGGGAATGAAAGGAGGGGTGGATAAAAACTGTGAAAGACTTTTCCATTCAGTAACTTATGCTTGGTTTTTTGTTTACCTCTTCAAAAAGGTCAAAATGTCAGTTGTGGCAAATCCTAAATAAATTGGAACTGGACTATATCAGAAATCTTCAATTTAACAACTGTAGGACTTCAAATGAATCACTTGAGTTTTCTGGGTCTCAGTTTCCTCATCTGTAAAATAAGGGGGAATGAGCTAGCTCTACATCCTACAATTTCCCCTGCTGTGTTATGCCACCATTTCCATTCCTAACTCCTCTGAAATTCCCTTTCTTCATGATATGCCCTAATTTCCTTTTCTGAAATATGAGCAGGTTTGGGTAAATCTAGGTGTTTAATAGATACATAATGAGTTCAGGAACCTGGCTTAGAATCCTGTCTCATACACTTCATTAGCTCTGTGATAATGGACAAAGTACTTTTGAGGAAGGTCAGGAAGAACCTTCTGTTAAGTGGTTGCATTTAAGTTGAACTGTATAGGACAACCTGTACAAAGATCTAAAGACATTAAATGTCTTGTAAGAGAAGCACGAAGTAGAGCAATCTTGTGGGACTGTGGAGTACTTGAAGAGGAATATATAATAAACTGGGAAAGGTCAGCTGAAACCAGCTTGGGAAGAACTTGAGACTCCAAACAGAGGTGTCTGTGTTTGATCTTAGAGTGAAGATTCTTCCCTTTTTTGTGTGAGCCTGGCCATATCCTCCTCTCTCCTCCACCCCTCAATAAACTCCCGGGGCTCCCATGGCCTCCAGGATCAAATACAAAATGCTCCATTTGGCATTCGAAGCTCTTCATAACTTAGTTCCTTCCAACCTGTCCAGTCTTCTTACACTAAGGTGTAAGGGAGTAAGGTACCGTATAGTATTCCATCCAATGACATTGGCCTCTTGGCTGGTCCATGAACAAAAACAATACTCCATCCCTCAGCTCTGGGCTTCTTCTGTGGCTATCCCTCAGGCCTGGAGTGCTCTCCCTCCTCTGCTCTGAATGCTGACCTCCCTGGCTTCAAGTCCCAACTACAATCCGACCTTCTGCAGGAAACCTTCCCTAACCCCTCTTAATTGTAGTGCCTTGCCTTGGTTAATTATTTCCTATTTATCCTGTATGTAGTTTGTACATATTTGTTTGCATGTTGTCTCTTCTGTTAGATCACAAGCTCCTTGAGGGTAAGGATTATCTATTGCCTTTTTTTCCTTCTTTACTCCCAGGGCAGTGCCTGGCACATAGTAGAAACTTAGTAAATGTTTTGTGGCTTGACTGACCCTTTTGCAAGTAGGTGAAGCCTATACACCCTTTCTCAGAATAAAGGGGTTTTTTTAATGTATAAAATGAAATACATAGGATTACAAAAGAAACAAATTATATTGAAATATAGTTGCAAAAAACCATTTTTATTTAACTTCTCAAGCTCAAGGTTAAGAACTGTTGACCTACACTTAAGAGGAAGCCATTGGAGTTGGCACATAGTAGGCACCTAATAAATACTAATTTAATTGAATTAAGCTTTTGTATAGAGTCAGATACTGCTCCCACTGTCTCATAAAGCTCTCCTCTACCCCACCTGCCTTGCTGTTTGTCCTTTGTTCTCAAAGAGAATAATGACATCAGGGAGGTGATGCGAAGGCATGCAAGTGAATTGGATTTAAGCGAGGGAGGGCTGAGCAGTCACCAGCCTCACTTTCTCCTCCTCTAAAATATCAGAGAAATACCCCACCTCTAGGATATCCAGAGAACTTCTCTTTATGTCTCTGTTTCTCTGTCTCTTTATCTCTCTCTCTCCATTTCTCTCTCTCTCTCTTTACTGTCTCTCTCTCTCTCTCTCTCACACGCACACACACACACCAAAAGACTAAAATGAAACCCAGACCCTAATAGGTGGGGGGTGGCTTTTAGGGGACAAACTTCTTTCCATTACCCTTCTACACAGAGGCTTAATTCCTAGAACCAAATCCATTGAACCCAGGCTTGCCTCAGGGACACTTCTGACCATCCTTAATAGCTTCACTGTCCCCACAGGAGCATGAGGGGAATAGAGGGTAAATGACAGGAGGAGGTCCCCAAGGGCCATATTTAGCCACAACTTTTTGAAGAAGAAAAAAATGATGAGAAACATCCTGCTGGGTACCTTGCAGATCATTTTGTATATGATCTAAGCTTTTGCCATCCACCGGAGATTAACCGTATATCTAAATAGGAAACTGTGCAAAGGAGAACCCATCACATCTGCTCTCCTTCCCAAGCCTGGAATGTCCCATTTTGAAAATGACATCAGGACCAACCCCATGGTCAGAATATTAAAATAGACAAAGTTCTCTTTGTAGTTTTCTATTTCCCTTTTTGGTGGCTTTTCTCCTTTTTGATCCTTTTTCTCCCTGCTGCCTATCCCTCCTCCCAGAGGAAAATTGATCCAAAAAATGAATCTCCACTAAACTGTTAGGTACAATGTGGTTGCAATATGAGGTAGCAGTGGGGTAGTGCAAAGAACACTAGCTTTTAAATGAGGAGACCTGAGTTCCAGTTTTTTTTTTTAAAAACCTGTTATTTAACCTCCAATCTGGACAGATCACTACCTCATACTTAGAATGATTAGATTATGTACCAAGGGTTAGATCATTTTTAAGATTCATTCCAGCACAGAAGATCTTTTATATTGTTCTTCCCTCCAGAATCTGCATTTTAAAAGAGGATAGTAGTGAGGTAAATACACATAAAGAATTCCCTACAGCCTCTATGGGCTTTGTTTACCCTGAGACCAGTTTAACAATTTTGATTGAACTGATCAGCCAATTTAAAAAAATCTATCAGTTGAATTCTATCTATCAGTTGATTCAGCTTAATTCTTTGTATATTTTTGCATAAAAAACTCTATGTACATTATCTCTCTGATTTGAACCTTATACTAATCCGAGGACATAAGTAGTATAGGCATTATTCCCATTTTACAGAAGAAAAAGCTGAGGCTTAGACTGGTTTAAGAAATTGACCCATGATCATATAATTACTAAGTGTTGGAGAGAGGATTTGAGACAGAAAATCAAGGTCTCTGATTCCAAATATTACACTTTCTTTCCTAGTACAGTGTCACTTTGCAAGGGCATAGGGGCAGTTAGGTAATACCACTCCTTGACATTCTGATCAGGGCCCAAATACATCTTTAATAGTCACACCTATGTCTCAATTCCATCCTGCACCACCTGCCCAATACTGATTCTTCTGCCATCTGTTTTAAAGATTTCCCCAACTCCTCATCTTGTACCTCTGTCTCCTGAATGATTCCCTGGGCTACTGATTATCAATTTGACTCTCTTAGACAGTGATCCCCAACTCTGTTCTTCCTTCCTTACTAGATGGCAACCTTCCCCCCAGCTCCATAGTCAGGTATTAACTATACTTGCTCTCTTTACTGGGTAAATGAGTGGAAGATGAGGGAGCTCTCCCTCCCAGGCCCCCACACTAAGCTTACTGAGTGTTTTTCATCCCCTTGCTGTAGGAAATAGGAACTCTGAGGTATTCATGGAAAGAGCAGTAAGATAAGGAGGTGAAGATTTCTCCCACATCCATGTAGCAGAGGTGTGTGGGACAGGCTCCCTGATATGTACTGTGAAAACCTTGGGGATGTAGAGGGAAAGGCAGAGTTCAACTAGGAGGAAGGTTATCAAAGCAGTAGATAAATAGGAAGAGGTGAATGAGAAAACAGTCTCTAAACCTAATCTACAGAAGACAAAGAACTCAGAGCAAAAATTATATCATTTGAATTTTTAAAAATGCTCCTGTACACCCAATTGGCGATATTTATACTCAGGAACTGACATTTATAAAGTTCACAAAACACTCTCCTCAAAGCAATCCTGTTTAAGTATCATCATTTCCAATTTCAACCAGGTGGCATAGTAGAGTCCTACACCTACAGACAGAAAGACCAGAGTTCAAATCCAACCTCAGACATTTCTTTACTAGCTGTGCCAAGCTAAGTCTTTAAGCCTAAGCAAACCATTAGCCTCTGTCTTATTTTCCTCATCTGTAAAATGGGGATAATAATAGTTTCTTCTTCCCATGGTTGAGATGTAATATTCGGAAAATGCTTTGCAAACATTAAGCCATTAAAGGAATGCTAGCTAGTAAGTCAGATAAAACTGTAGATATTGGACTAAACTACCATTTATAGTGGTTCTATCTGTGTACTTGTCAATTTGACTCATCCTAAGAGATAGTGTTTTGTTTTGATTTGGTTTGGTTAATTGTCATCCCACCCTTGGATTGGAAGAGAACCTATCAGGAAGGTGTCATCTTGACTTGCAAGTGAATTGGATTTAAGTGAGACAGAGCTGTGCAAAGTCATCAGCCTCACTCTCATCAGCCTCACTCTCTCCTCCAGGTCATCGGAGTTGAGTGTAAGAGGTAGGTCAGGATGACTGGCAATGGTGATGGCTCTCTATGCAGTGGGAGACCTTGGCCTTTTTAAGCTTAGGGTAAGGTCTTTTCCAGTTCTCAGTTTGTCTGAGGCAATACCCATTCAACAGTTAAAGGTGAGGTAAGAACTGAGGTCTATTCACTCCAGATCTCAAGGATTGGAAAACCATAGGTCCCTGCCCAAGCACCACTTAATGGTTATTTTTTGGACCCTCCTGCTTCAAAGTGAATTTAAATAGTAATGTTTCTCTTGGCCAACAACCCTGAGGGTCTACTCTTCTGGGTTTGATTATTTTTATTTTTATTAAAGGGGCCATCCCTTGACTCACTTTTTAAAGAGATCTATTCACTGAATAGGCACTGCCTCACTCAAAAGGAGAACCTGGAAAGACCTTAGCTTAAAATGGCCAACTTCTCACTTTGCAACCTGCACCAACTCCAGTCATCCCAATAGCTATCTGGCCACTGGACCCAGATGACTCTAGAGGAGAAAGTGAGGCTGGTGGCCTTGCACAGCCCTTCCTCACTCAAATCAAAGTCTACTGCAAGTCATGTCATCATCTCCCTGATATCATGGTCCCCTTCCAGAACAAAGGACAAAGCACAGAGCCACAAGAATTGAGGTAAAAGATGGTCTACTTTGCCTTCACAGAAGAATCAATGTGGGAGGGAAGGACCCACAGAGTTTCTGGACAGAACAGAAACAATTGCTACTTACACTCACCCTGAGCCATCAAAACCCAAACAAGGAGCAAATGAGATTTGGACTGGACTTCATTATTGGCCAATCAGTGAGACCTGGAGTGATTTGAGTTTAAAGGAAGTTAAGTAGCTCTATTTGAATCCCAATGGGCTTTATCAAAGCCTGATTTTCAGAACTCTATTTCAAGAGTCATAGATAAACATTACTTGGGACAAAAGAGTGAATTGTCCCAGTTTAAAAAAAAAAGAATAAATAAGAAAGAAAAAAAATCTAGCCCCCAAACCCCAAGATACCTTGCAAAGTATAAGGAATCAAAATTTATATTCCTTTGGACAAGGGCCCACATGGACAGAGGGAGGAGAGGAGGAGGAAGAGGAGAAAAAAATAGCGGCATTGCCCAAGCGAAAGTATCCTGTTGGGTCATGCAGGGGGTCAGCTACTGCCTCTCAGACTGTTGGTCGTCCTTCATTCCTGAAGAGGACCAATGACATAGGTGGATGATGTCTTGACTTAAATCCAAGTGAATTGGATTTATATGAGGCAGTACTGTGCAAAGTTATCAACCCCACTCTCTCCTTCAGAATCATCATCAGAGTCCAGTGGCAAGATATAGGTCAGAATTCTGTAGGACTTATGATGAGAGGTGCTGTCCAGCTCCAGAGAAATAACTAGTAAAGCCTGAATGCAAATCAGAGATACTTTTTCTTTATTTTTCTTGGGTTTTTCTTCCTGTGTTTTCTTTCACAGGATGACTTATGTGGAAATGAATTTTGCATGACTACACTTGTATACCCTATGTCAAATTGCTTGCCCTCTCAATGGGGGGGGGGGAGAGGGAGAGAATTCAGAACTAAAAATTTGAAAAAAAAGAATGTTAAAATTATTTTTACATGTAATTGGGAAAAATATTAAATAAGGTTAAGAAAGACAAAAACATAGGTCAGGACTGGTTGGTTTTTTTTTTTTTTTCAAAAGTATGGTATCCCAATCACCCACTAGTTAAAAGAGTAATGGATTAATATAAATAAATCTTCAGAAATCAGAATGGTTTAAAAGAACACATTCATTCCTTTCACATCTGTGTCAGGGATGGAGCGTGGAGGCCCTCTAATATAGGCGATGCCACTGATCATCAAAGTTAAACTAAACTGCATAACTATAAGAAGTTAATATATCCTGGCCCTTCTTTCCCTTTCTACTTTGGTTAGTGATCTCCAGTCATCCTGATGAATATCTGGTCACTGGATTCAGATGGCTCTGGAGGAGAAGTGAGGCTGGTGACCTGCACAGTCCTCCTTCACTCAGATCAAAGTCAAGGGCAAGTCATGTCATCGTTTCTCTGATGGCATGGTCTTCTTCGGCAACGAAGGATGAACACGATCCTGTGAGTAGATGCAGCTGGCTGAATGCTCACCTCCTCCTGTCCTGTCTGCCTCTCCCTCCCCTTCCTTCTCCTCTCCAAAGGAAGGTAAATTTGGATGGCCAAAAGTTGCCCAGTTGACCTGGGTTTTACTGCCCCCTTTCCCTTTCCGTTTCCCTTTCCCTTTCCCTTTCCCTTCCTTTCCCCTGTTCTGTCCCTTGTCCTCTTCCAAAACCTTAAACGTACTACACTCTGAAATTGGGACTCCAAGGGCTCCTGAACCCTGCTAGCTTTAGAGTGATTATCAGTAGTAACTGTTGCAGTTTCCTACCCAGCCTGATGTCTTTTTTTTTTTCTTGACCTCATTAAAGGGGCTATGCCCTGGCTTCCTCTTAAACAGGCCTATTCAATGAATGGGCATTGCCTCACTCTAAGTGAGTACCTGCATAGACCTTGGCCTAAAGGGCTCAAGGTCTCCCAGTGCATCCTGGGTCATCTCCAGTCATCCTGATGAATATCTGGTCACTGGATTCAGATGACTCTGGAGGAGAAGTGAGGCTGGTGACCTGCACAGTCCTTCCCTCAAAACAAAGTCAAGTGCAAGTCATGTCATCATTTCTGTGATGGCATGGTCTTCTTCGGCCACGAAGGATGAATCCAACTTTGTGTTGTATTGCCTCTTTCTCCATTGATTGTGAAGCTGAAAGTCCAGAGAGCCCTCCCCCAGCAAAGGAACCTGAGCCAGAATTCAGAGGAGGCCAGAATGACATTCAAGAGTCACCATTTCATGGCCCCCAGAGTGTGCTTATTTGTTGAAGGATGGAAGAACCCAGCATGGTTGAGGGGTGGTCCATCAAAGGTGGAACAGGGAACTCACACCAAGTTTGCATGTGTGTCTTGTCTTTATCATTAATCTATTTACAACAAAAGTATAAATAGATTGTCCCACAGTTGTGTCCCACTCTCTGTGACCCCATTTGGGGTACTCTTGGCAAAGACACTGGAGTGGTTTTCCTATTTTCTTAAAAAGGCTGCATGATTTTTCCTTTGGAGTGGGTTGCTCTTCCAGTCTGAGGGAAGGAGTATAACAAGCGATTTAATGCTGCTATCTCGGATTTGAGATCCCTGAAATGATGGCTCCAGCTTCAAATCAGGGTAGTGCTTGTCATGAAAATGGCTTCAAGTCAAAGAGGACAAAAAAGACAGGTCAGAATTCACTAGACTACCCCAAACCTTCATATCTCTAAGGCAAGACTGAGATAACTCTGATAACTAAGGATAGGCTTTGTTGGGAACCCACAAGACTCCTACCCTATAATTTGGGGTGGATGAGGGGCTCAGATACCCAGGTTCTTACTAGCACAGAAGACCGGCAGGGACAACATTCTGCCTCAACCTTCTGTGCGCTTTCTGATTAGACCCTAAGCGCTGGGAGGATCGCTCTTGCCTAATTTCTAGAAGCCTTGAGGAGTTGTAGCTCTGGCATTGTATACATCTATCCCTAACCACTTGGATGCTACCTGTTCAGTAGTCTGCAGGCTAGTTGTGTGTACAGACATCCCCCCCTACTAATCTGTACCTCTTAGGATTCTGTATCAGCATCCCCTTGAATTCTCCTTTATGTGTTATCCCACCCAATTAGAATACAATCTTCTTGAGGGCAGAGACTGCTTGCTTTTAGGGTTCAGCACAGTGCTCAGAACAAATGCTCTTAATAAATGCTTTTTCATTCGTTCATTCCACACTTGTGTTAGGGATGGAGCCTAGAGGCTCCCCTAAAATAGATGACACCACTGAAGAGAAACCCTATTAGAACACTGTGAGAAGTTTGTTGCAGGACTCAGATCACCTTGATCTAGGCCCATATTGCCTTCCAAAGTGGATGATACTGCCTTTTGGGGGGCATTGGAATGATTGGGGGGGAGGGGTGTAGTAGCCTCGGGGTGCAATTGGGGGGTGTTGAATAAAGATAAGGGAGCAGTGGAAGCATAAGGAAAGAAAATTTTGAAAAACCATTTCTACATGATTCATCTGTTGTTTAGCAGAGTTCAAGTCACAGTGATTACATTATTTTCCAAATAAACACACAAAATGCTAGTTATAATTGACCAGGTGTCAAGTCTGCTAACAAGTCTTAACAAGCAAGTGTTGACAGGTGAAAATGTCAAGCATTGTCGGGAAGTCCAGCAAGCAAAGGCAGGAATATGTGCATGTAATGACTTGTTTACTGTATGATACTACATGGTCATCAAAATTTCAATGCAGGAAAAAAAACCCCAAATTTATGATGAATTATTTAATTTAAGAAGCATCATTTTTTAAAAAATTAGATATTTCTTGAAATGACACAGTTTTTAAAAAAAAATTATTAAAGGATTAAAGAAGGTAGATTTCTGGGGGAGGTGCTGATTAATTTTTTTTAAAGGGGGCTGTAGACCAAATAAGTTTGGGAACTTATTCTGAGGTATGACTGTCAAAAAATATATCCAGGAGCTGGAATAGAATTCAGTCCTTACTATTCCAAAGCTTTCCCTTCAGTCAATGAGGCTTAAAGAAGATGGGAAGGACCAGGTTTTTTTTTTTTAAATAAGCGTCCTTAAGCTTGAATCCAATCATCAACAAACACAAATATTTCAATATACAAAGACCTCTTATGAAATTTCCTAAAGAAGAACCTCCAAGAAGGGACTTGGCCCCTCTGACTAACCTGAATAAATGAAATCTGAATATTAAGACTTGGTGGTGCAATGAATGCAGTGGCTGGGCCTGAAGTCAGGATGGTTCATCATCTTCTTGAGTTTGAAACTAACCTCAGAAAATGACTCACTGTGTGACCGTGGGCAGTCATTTAACCCTGTTTGCCTCAATTTCCTCATCTGTAAATTGAGCTGGAGAGGGAAATGGCAAACCACTGCAGTATTTTTGCCAAGAAACCTCAAAATGGGATCATGTAGAGTAGGACATAATTGAAAAAAACCCCCAGCAACAGTGGTCCTGTATGCCAACCCTCTCTTTTTACAGATGAAGAAACTGAAACCTAGAAAGGTTAAGGGACTTGCTGAAGGTTCACAGAAGCAGGACTCCAACCCATGTCCTTTGTTTCCAAATCCTGAGCTATTTCCCCTATGCCTCGCTGCCTTCTCAACATTAAGCTTCACTTGTTCAAGTAATCTCCATGAGATTATATTATGGCTTATCTATAGACAGCTCATAAAAGTCTTTTAATTAATATATGAATGTGTGGGAAACAAAGAAAGGGAGTTCTGTTTCCACAGGGTTAGAACTCCTCCCAGTTTTAAGTGACAGCAGTTCATCAGAGTTGTGAGTTAGCATGGTCAGGTAAAAGGTCAGAAACTTGTGTGCAGGCTGTTTGAGGGAAGGTCTATGGCAGAGAATATGAAGTGACATGGCCAAGAGATGATGCGGTGGGGAGTTCCAGGACACTTGAACAGTATAAAGAGCTTACATTGGTCTGAACGAATTGTAGTCTTCCTGTAGCCTTCCTTGGGAGCTCCCAGTTCATTCAGGGGGAATGAACATAACGATTAATAAAAGCTTTCCTGATTTCACAACAGTGAATAAGTACGTTCCTTGCAGTTGGGGGCTTGTTGGACTCATTTCTCACAAGTGCTTTAATGCACCCTTGACCTCATCAATGTGACTATTCCCTCCATCTGTGCTGATCACAACCTATCCATACCAGTCTATCCAATGCAACTTTTGTCCATGTTCTTCTACAGAGTTACCTCAGAACATCTATCTACCTAATGTGTTAGAAGACCTTCTGTTACAGTCTGCAAAAAAAAAAAAAACACAACAAAACTTGTAACCTTCTGTTACAATATGGTTTTTTTGGCCTAATCTTTCTTTAACCAACAGACTTGGCTTTCTCTGTGCGTACCCCGTGTTCCTACACTCCCTTCTGCTCTGCACCTTCTCTTGAACACTCCTTCCTGCATATCTGGAGACATTCTACTTGGAATATTTAAGGCTAAAAACTTATTGTTTCCTAGCTGATTAGTAATTCCCTTGCCTGTGATCTCAAGGGGGAGAAACCTATTAACCCTCCCTGAGTAGGACCCCCACCTCTCCAGAAAACACCTGAGAAGTGTGTATCCATGAGCCTGATGTGCCCCTAATCATGGACCCAAGGGTCCTACAGCATCATGGACTTTGTCCTTTTGAAAACCATCACCTGAGGGTCTCAGTGACATTTCCTGGTCCTTCTATTTTGAGATGTTAGTCCTGGCCTGTGTAAAAGGATCAAAGGGCTTCTCTCTGATTTGGAGAAATAGGTTCTGACCCTGGTGGGCTACAATCTTTCCTTGTCCCTGCACTCAATCCCTTGGATGTCTCCAGTTCAGCTATGTCACCTCTTCTTTTAGACTTTGCCTTAAATACAACAAATGAAAAGACCTGTTGCCGTCATCATCATTGTTGACTGGTTTATCCAGTTCTTTGATGAAATACCTTTTGTCCCATTGGTGGACACAGACCTCTTCCATTTTATTATAAATAGGAATAATAATATATTGGGCCTAGAGGTTGAAGAGCTTACCTCTGTTCTTGACTCTCCCACTGATTCCCTGTACAACCTTGGGTAAATCCTTTATCCTTGACTGTTTGGTGATCCTGAATGTAGCATCTTCTCTGACAGTGATAGTAGGGTGCACTTATCAATAATGACAAGAGTAATCATTTTATTTATAGAGAACTTTTAGGTTTATAAAGCATTTTCCTCCCCACCACATAAGGCAGATATTATTATCCCTATTTATAAATAAGAAATCTGAGGTTCAGAGAGGTTATGATATGACCAGGGTGTACCTCAGAGCTCAACTGAAGTATACAGCTTGTAAGTTATCAGAGGTAGGATTTGAACTCAGATCTTTTGCATAGCTTTGTTATTATATTATTGACTATTGAGTGAATAGAATTCAATGAACACTTTCAATTTGATTTCTAATGAAAAGTTTTAGCAGTATTGAAGTTTTCCTGTCACAAGCATATATGTGTGTGTGTGTATGTACGTAGAACATATGCTTTTGTTATTTTGTCTATCAGACCATTACATTTTATGCTTATTCTGATTATCCTTTTTTTGTATAGCTTTTTATGTTACGTTAAAAATGACATCTTTCACTTACATGAACTGATGCTGAGTGAAGCGAGCAGAACCGGACATTGTACACAGTCACAGTCACATTGTACAATGACTGACTTTGATAGGCTTAGCTCTTCTCAACAATGCAAGGACCTAAAACATCTCCAAAGGACTCGTGATGGAAAATGCCATCCATATCCAGAGAAAGAACTATGGAGTCGGAATGCGGAGCGAGGCAGGCTATTTTCTTTTTTTTTTTTTACATTTTGTTTTGATTTTTTTCTTTCTCATGATTCTTTCCAATTGTTTTAATTCTTCTATATAGCATGATTAATGTGAAAATATGTTTAGTAGGAACGTATGTATAGAGCTTATGTCAAATTACATGCCGTCTTGGGGAGGGAAGAGGAGAGAGGGGGAGAAAATTTAAAACTTATGGAAGTGAATGTTCAAAACTAAAAATAAATAAACTTCAAAAATGGCATCTTTTCTCATATTTCAATACTAGTCAAAGTAGAATGTCTCTTATGCTTGAATATTTCCCCTCCTTTTATATCTTGGAAACCCTGGCTTCCTTTAGGGTATAGCTCAGGTCCTGCCTTCTACAGAAGGAATTTTGTGATTAGCCCAGTTGGTGGGGTTCTCCCCATGTCCCCACAGTAATTGGCATTTACTTCTCTGCATATCTCTTTTGAACACTATGAACACTGTGTTAGACCTATGGAGACATGGTGGAGTGGTTAGAATGAGAAATTTGCAGTCAAGGAGACCTGTGTTCCAAGTACTGTCTCAGACTCCCCCCAATTACATGACTGGGGAAAGGAGCTTAATCTCTTCCTTTGTGCCTCAAGCAACTCCCTAGGATGTAGCGATTAAGCCTAAACTGGTGAAAGAATTCTGTTAGTGGATACACTTCCCTGGAGAGTTCTCGACTATGACAAAATCAGAGAGTCTTAAAATACTGATACTACAACTACAAAGATGAGGACAGGTATAGTCCCTGCCTCCAAGGAGACTAAAATCTAAATGAAAGTTCTTGGAAAATTATCTTTTTGACATTCTCTTTGTGCTTTAGTATGTATGTATTTGTGTGTGTGTGTATGTATGTGTGTACAGCTATGTGTGTGCGCAGGTGTGTGTATGTGTGTGTGCAGGTGTGTGTGTGTGTGTGCATGTGTGTGTACATGTATGGATCCTTTAATCATTTAGTTATCTGACTCTGTGACCCCATGGACATTATCCAGGGGGTTTTCTAGGCAAAGATACTGGAGTGATTTGTCATTCCCTTCTCTAGTGTATCTCCATTTTACAGTTGAGGAATTGAGGCAAATAGGGATTAAGTTACTTGCCCAGAGTCACAGAGAGTAAGTATCTGAGGCGAGATTTGAACTCAGGTGTTCCAGTTTCTAATCCCAATGCAACACTGAGGTGTGTGTGTATAAATACACACATATACATATATATATGCATACATATATGTACATACACATACATATCTCACAACCATCTAGATACTTTGGCACAACAGAAATTATAATTCCAACTGCAGATGGAAATACAACTAACAGTACCAACGTTGTAGGTGGCCTCTCTCCACAGAAGACCTCTTTAGTTCAAATGAAATCAATTTCAAGCGGCTGATTTCTAGAGTTTTTCTTGAGGACTCAGGTTAAAAATCAGGATGCTAGCCCAATACAAGTAAATTAAATGATGACAACTTCTGTTGTGCCATTTTTTATCTGAGAGGGGTACTATACAACCATCAAAGAATCATAGATTAGAAGAAATCTAAGGATCATCTAGTTGAAACCCTTCATTTTACAGATAAAGAACTAAGATTCTGTGAGACAAAATGGCCTGTTGAAAGTTTCTTAGACAGGTAGTGTCAGAGCCAGGACAAGAGACATGGTTCTTGACTGTCCAATGGATGCTTTTTGCACCAGGTCACAATTTTATAGTGAAAATCCAAAGTCCAGAAAGCCAAGGGAGGGGCCTGAGTATTGACTCAACTATCTAAGACCCAAAGGAAAAGTAATCATTTTTTATTGGCCCCAATGAGTATCTATCTGTTATTACTGCAGGAGTCTGATAAGAGGGCCATGAGAAAGTAAAAGGGTTTGAGTTGAATTGGGAAGGAGATCCCATGCCAGGAGCAAGATGAAGGAGCCAGGCTGAGAGGAAAGGAGATAAGTGGTCTTGTTGGACCTCCACTAGGCCTTCGATGAAGAGAGAGCCTAGACGCCCATATGGGGCCTTTGGGTGTAGTAGGGAGGCCAAAGTGAATTTGCACTTTGGATTTTTGGATTTTAGTTTTTACATTACATTTCTTTATATCTCCAGCTTTTAGTACAGTTCCTGGCACACAGTACTAACACTTAATAAATTTGCTTTATCATTAACCATCATGATTTGTCTTTATCGTTAACCTATAGTACTCCTTTTTCAAGATTTGTTCATCTAATTATATATTTGTTTAAACAGAGACAAATGGGTAAATAATATTATGGGAGGAGGTGATTAATAAGCAGTCCAATGCTTCCACCTTGGATTTGAGATCCTTATGGTAAAGTCAACTTCAAAACAAGTGCTATGACAATCCTGAAAGTAGCTTCCCACCAAATGGGACAGAAAAGACAGGTCAAAATTCAAGAAGCAAATCTTCAAGATTAAAGATATCTAAGAAAAAGAATGAGATTGACATGTCAAGTAAGGACAGAGGACCTGGAATCCAAAGGAAATGTTCTTCAGAGAGGGTCCTTGTTGTCTAGAGGACCAGGGGGCCATAATAACATTATCTCCCTTTTCTAGGACCAGTAGATGATTAAATGATTTTTGAGAGGAGAGGAAGGAACTTATAGGTCTACACCAATGCAAACAATCAGCCAAAACAACATCATGACCATTCACTGTGGCTCCTCCCTCTAGACAGATCTCAGGTATGAGGATTCTAGTACATAACATTGCCCTTGCTTGACAGATGTCCAGCGAAGGTAAAGCTACAACTCTGGTCATGCCATGCATGCATAACAATGTGGATGCCCCATGTCCTATGGCCTGCAAGCTGATTGAATGTGCACCCTTTCCATCAGTACCTCCCAGGATGCTCTGTACCTGTGTTAGTTGTAGACCTCCCTGATAAGGAAAGAGAGGCTCTCCTCCAAGACATTGAAAACTTTGTCTCAGAAACTGGATTTTGGGGGACACTGCCCTTCAAGTCCCAGCTAAAATCTCATCATCTATAGGGAGACTTTCCTGGGTGTCTTCCCTCTGTTGATTATTTCCAATTTGTCCCATATATATCCTGTTCAGACACAGTTCTTTGCTTGTTTGCTCTCTCAGATTGTGAGCTCCTTGAGAGCAGGAACTAGTTTTTGGATTTTAGTTTTTACATTTCTTTATATCTCCAGCTTTTAGCACAGTTCCTGGCACACAGTACTAACACTTAATAAATATTTGTTGCACAATAGTAAATGACTATCATAATCAATATTTGATAAGCTGAAAGATCCAAACTTTGGGGGCAAGAACTCACTAACTGCAAAAAATTGCTGGGCAAACTGGAAAGCAGTCTGGCAGAAATGAGGCATTGACTAACATCTTGTGGCATATGCCAAGATAAGGTCAAAACGTGTACATAGTTTAGGTATAAAAGACAATATCACAGCAAATTAGGGGACTCCAGAAAATTTCACCTGTTGGATCTAGGGATGAGGAAAGTGTTTATGACTAAATGAGAGAGAAAATCATGGGAAGTATAATGAATAATTTTGATTACATGAAAATAAAAAAAAGTGCACAAACAAAGCCAAATTTAGAAGGAAAAAAACCCAAAATTACAAGGAAAGCAGCACTTTGAGAAAGATTTTTACAGCAAGTTTCTCTAATAAAGGCCTCATTTCTCAATATATGGGAAAATATAAAAACATATGGGAAATATAAAAAGCTATTCTCCAATTGATAAATGGTCAAAGGATATGTTTCAGGAGAAGAAATCAAAGCTATCTATAGTAATATGAAAAAAATGCCTTATATCACTATTGGTTAAAGAAATGCAAATTAAAACAATTCAGAGACACCACTTCAAACCTATCAAATTGGCTAACAAGACAAAAAAGGAAAAATGACAAATGCTGGACAGTATGTGGAAAAGCAGGGACACTTATGCACTGTTGGTGGAGTTGTGAACTGATCCAGCCATTCTGGAGAGTAATTTGGAACCATGCACAAAGAGCAATAGAGCTGTGCATAGCCTTTGATCCAAGAATATCACCATGGGGACTATATCCCAAAGAGATCAAAGAAAAAGGAAAAGAACCTATATGTGCAAAAATATTTATGGCAGCTCTTGTCGTGGTGACGAATTGGAAATTAAGAAAATTCTCACTAAGCAGAGAATGGCTAAACAAGTTGTAGCATACGATTGTGACTGAATACTGTTGTGCCATAAGAAATGATGAGTGAGATGAGTTCAGAAAAACCTGAGACAACCTCTATGCGTTGATGCAGAGTGAAGTGAGCAGAACAAAAGATCATTGTATGGTAGTAGCAATGGTAATGACGACCAAATCAAGACTTAGTTACTCAGACTGGTACGATGAGCCAAGATAATTCTAAAGTGGTCATGACAAAAAATATTCACTTCCAGAGAGACAACTGATAAACCTTGCGTGCAAACTGAAGTATAATTTTTTCACTTTATTTTTTTGGTTTTTTTTTTTGACAACATGATTAACATGGAAATATGTTTTGAATGATTTCACATGTTTAAAGGATATATTGTTTGCCTTCCTAATGGGTAGGGAAAGTTTGGGAGGAGGGGAATAAATTAGAAAAATAAACAAAAGAGAAAAAAAATGCTTACTGACTGATTGGTTATCGAGTCCAGGAGTCCTTTACCTTTTGTGTGTCATGGACCCCTTTGACAATTTTATGAGGTCTACAGACCCTTTCTCAGACTAATCTTTTCTGTTTAAAATTCTCATTGAAAGAAATTATGTATCTCAGTTAGAGGCTGGTAAAAATAAAGATATAATTTTTTCCTCCCATGCAAGTTCATGGACCACCCTGAAATCTCTCCAGGGACCCCTGTGAGGGGGCAGGTGTTGGTCTGTGTATCTCAAGTTGAGAACTCCTGCAACTGAAAAGAGTCACATGGAACATCTTTGACAGAGGCAGAGCTTAGCTACAGACTAATTTTAGGTGAATTGATGATTAACATGGAATTAAAAATATTCTGCTGTATGATGTTAGCCAGTTTCTTAACCTCTCAGTGTCCCAGGTACCTCCCTCAAGCTATAAATTGTAGTCAGTGCCATATTGAATTGGTAAAATAAATTCTTCACCAAGAATACTCTATACAGATGAAATCATGAGTCTGAAAAAATAAAAGAAGGGAGAAAGACTATGTGGAGATGTTCTAATGGATAAGTTTGTAAAGAGGTTTATGAAATTGCTTATGGATGAATTAGCAAACTGGAAACTGACCTCATCTTGGGCTAGCCTGATTCAGAAAAGTCTTCATGTTGATGTTTGGCTTTAGAGTCATCCTATCACATCCTAGGCCAATAATTCTAAAACTCTCAATCCCACTTATACCCTGCTGTCTGAACTAGAGGAGTGGGGCCCACACAATTAGGTAAAACCTAGTCTCACTTAATCCAGGCAGAACAGACCAGGCAGTTGGAGGAAAAATAACCTTTGGTCCACTAATAGACCACAGTCCTACCCTGGGGCTAGGTGAGACCACAATTAGTAGGGAAGTTGACAGGTTCAAAGATAGCAGAACCATGTCTCTATGGACAATACATTATACTAAATCCTGGAATAACAAAAATGAAATGGCAAAGCCCTTGCCCTCAACAAGATTATAATATAATCTAATTGAGAAAAATAAGACAAACGAATATCCGTACATGATATGGTGGACAAGTGGATCCAGGAAAAATCTGCGTTTAGATCCCAGCTCTGATACTAGCTATGTGATTAATTGCTTTGAGGCTCAGTTTTCTTATCTTTAAAATGGTGATTAAACTTGATCTAGATATCTCAGAGGATTGTTTTGAGGAAAGCTCTTCATAGAGCTTATAAAACTCCAGAGCTATCTAAATTTGAGCCAATATAATACCTGTACAATAAGTGCTAATGAGATAACCCAACCGAAAGATGTGAGAGATCCAAGAAGGGCAAGGTCATTTGATGCTAAAAAAAGTTTCACTGAACTGAGCCTTAAAGAAAGGGGAAGGTTTTAGCAGGTGCTGATATGTAAGGAGACCATTCCAGACAAGCAGGGTGATGTATCTTGAATCACACAGGCAGGAAAGAAAGAGGAGATTGGGCTTTATAGATATTTCCTCTTCTGATATTTAATAACATACAGAAGTTGCAGCTAGTAGCATCTTGTAGGCACACTGTGGGATCCTGCTGTAAGGACAAGCAAAGTAGGATCTTTTGCTGTTTTTATTTTAGTATAATCAAGTGCCCCTGATTGAATCTTACCTTTGTCAACCAAGAGTCTTTACTAGGAGTAAAGTACAGAAACAAGAACTTGCTTTAACTAGAAACCCTATATGTATTTGTGATTAAAGATCTTCCCCACCCACTAAAGGACCTGCCCATTAGAAGGAGTTTGATTAGGGAAGATTTGTAGGAAGACTCACACCTTTTGTGAATGACTGGTTCTCAAGGGTTGGGATGCCCTCTAGCTCTAAAAAAAGGTAGGTTTTACTTTGGGGCTTAGTTTTTGGAAAAAGGTTTGTGCGCCATATTAGACTCTGGGAAGCCACTAAGCAGCCCCCAGCCTTGAAAACCCAGATGTTGGTGCTTCCCTCTCTGGCAACTGTGGTCGGACAGTTGGACCTGTCTGTTGATTTGTGATATATCTATTGTTTATGTCACACAGTTTGGAAGCACTGTTTGTTGATTTCCTGAATTAAGTGAATGATATATGTGCTTGATTAAAGGAAATTGTTAACACCTCAAAAGTTGCCTTTTCTTTTAGAAAAGCAGATCAAAGAACGTGTGACAGCAGGCCCATTGTATATGTTGGGGTGCTTATTGATACATCTACCTCTGACACTATCTGAGTGACCTTGGGGTGATCATTTAATGACCTTGGGCCTCAATTTCCTCATTTGTACAATTAAAAGATTTGAGTAAATGACCTCTGAGGTCCCTATCAGCTCTAAATCTAAGTACTTGTGATCATGTATGATAATCTCCAACAATCATGAAGATGGCTCAAATGACCACTTCTGTTGTGACATGGTCCAATTGTTTGGCCTCATGTGGGTCACTACTTTTTGTGTCTGCTATCTCCTTCTTCATTCCTCTCATTATCTTCCATTCCATTCCATAAAGTCCTTGTATTTTGTTTTGAAAACAACTTGGGTTCAGTCACCAAGGATTTGGTGAGAGTTGCCTATGCACTCCCCACTGTGCTAGATTCTGTGCGGAATACAGAAGTATCATATCCTTGAAGAGTTTATAGTCTAGAGGGGAAGGGAAGATGGTACCACAAGAAGTACACATGGAATTAGAGCAAATAATGCATGACAATGTATTATTAAAAGTTCTTTCTTCTGGGAAGCAGTACAGAGTGAAGAACTCGGAATTGGGAGATGAATTCAAGAGCTGGCTCTGTTGCTCACTAGCTGAGTAAACTTGGGCAATGAACACACCCTCTCTGGGCTTAAGTTTCCTCATCTGTAAAATTAAGAAATTAGAATAGATGACTCTAAAGGTCCCTTTAAGATCTGAAATTATACGATTCTAAGTGTAGATTGTGAGTGGTGTTTAGTTGTTTCATGTATATCCGACTCTTCTTGATCCCATTTGGGTTTTTCTTGGCAAAGATATTGGAATGGTTTGCCATTTCCTTCTCTAGCTCATTGTATAGAAGAGGAAACTGAGGCAAACAGGGTAAAGTGATTTGACCAGGGTGACATAGCTCATAAGTGTCTGGGGCCATATTTGAACTCACAAAGATCAGTCTTTCTGACTCCAGGCCAGGTGCTCTATCAACTGCTCCACTTACTTGTCCCAGGTTATGTGTTGCAAAGAAAAGAATTACAAGCAAAGGAAGTTTCATGGAGGAGGCAGAAATTGCTCTGGGCCTTGAAGGTTGTATAGGAATTAGCTGAAAGTGGTGAGAGGAAAGGCCATTGTAGGGGAGGAAAAGTATTTATCTGAAGGCACAAGGATGAGATGAAACATGTCATCTTCAGGAAAGAGGGAAGATGCTGGTCTGACTGTATTGGAGGGTGCATGTTGAAGAGTGGTGAGAAATAAGGAAGCACAGGGGAGGTTGGGGTAGGGAAGTAATATAAATGAAAGCAGTGTTAGAGGAAGATCAGTTTGACTTTGGAAAGCAGGATGGATTGAAGCCAGGAAGAACAAGATAGCATGGTCAACTATTGTCATCTAGGCTTAAGGTCAGAAGAATCAGTATTATTTGGAGAATAACAGAGTCATAAACTGGGAAAGGACCTCAGAAGTCATCTTACCCAATGCACAACCAGAGGTGTGCTGCTAAGTGTTAACAGTTGGCTTTCTGGAAAAATGTACAGGGCGGAGCCAAGATGGTGAAGTAGAAAGACGCACATACACATAGCTCCGAACCCACAAACCACAGAACGGCTAGAGGGGACCAAGCCAGGGCGAATTCTGCACCCAGAGACCACGGAATATTGGAGCAAGGGAGATTTCTGCTCCGGAGAGACCTGCAAACCTCTCGCGGGGGGTCCTTCGCACCGTGGACTGGGCACCGGGACGGGGAGCAGAGGGCAGCCCTGCCACGGCCACGACACCGTGAGGAAAAGATCTGAGAGGGCTACGGGGAGGGGATCTCCAGCGGCCACGCTGGTCCCCCCACCCACAGAGGGACCTGCAAACCTCTCGCAAAAGGTCCGTCGCGCTGCAGACGCGGAGCCCAGCCCAGACCTGCGGTGGCCGCGGCTCCAAGAGGCACAGATCTGAGAAGGCTCCAGAGACGGGATCTCAAGCGGCGGCACTAGCTCCCCCACCAACAGGTGACTGACAGGGGTAGGTGAGAGAGTCTCTTTGGAGGGTTGAGAGGGGAGTGGGGTGCCCCCATGGCTCGGGCCCCCCCAGGAGATAGAAGCTGAGAGGCGGCTGCAGACAGGGGCTCCCCAAACAGGTGGGAGCCTGGATCCATTGTGGAAGGTCTGTGCATAAACCCCCTGAGAGAACCAAGCCAGAGAGGCGGCCCTGCCCCTGACCTCAGCACATGAACTTAATTTAACACTGAATAGCAGCCCTGCCCCCGCCAAAAACCCTAAGGCGGGAAGCAGCATTTGAATCTCAGTCCCCAAACGCTGGCTGGGAGGACCAGGAGGCGAGGTGGGTGTGAGGAGAACATTCAGAGGTCAGGCCACTGGTTGGAGAAAATGCCAAGAAAAGGGAAAAGAAATAAAACTACTGAAGGGTACTTTATCGGAGAAAAGACACTTCCTCCCTTCCTTTCTGATGGGGAGGAACAATGCTTGCCATCAGGCAAAGACACAGAAATCGAGGATTCTGTGTCTCAGCCCACCCAATGGGCTCGGGCCATGGAAGAGCTCAAGAGGAATTTTGAAAATCAAGTTAGAGAGGTGGAGGAAAGACTGGGAAGGGAAATGAGAGGGATGAGGGAGAAGCATGAAAAGCAGATCAGCTCCCTGCTAAAGGAGAACCAAAAAAATCTTGAAGAAATTGGCACCTTGAGAACTAGCCTAACTCAGCTGGCAAGGGAGGTGCAAGGGGCCAATGAGAAGAAGAATGCTTTCAAAAGCAGAATTAACCAAATGGAAAAGGAGATTCAAAAGCTCACTGAAGAAAATAGATCTTTCAAAACTGGAATGGTACAGATGGACGCTAAGGACTTTATGAGAAAGACAGATATCTCAGAACATACTGCGCAGATTCGAAAAATGGAAGATAATGTGAAATATCTTATTGGAAAAACAACTGACCTGGAAAATAGAATCAGGAGAGACAATGTAAAAATTCTGGGACTACCTGAAAACCATGATCAAAAGAAGAGCCTAGACATCATCTTCCATGAAATTATCAAGGAAAACTGCCCTGAGATTCTAGAACCAGAAGGCAAAATAAATATTCAAGGAATCCGCAGAACACCGCATGAAAGAGATCCAAAAAGAGAAACTCCTAGGAGCATTGTGGCCAAATTCCAGAATTCCCAGGTGAAAGAGAAAATATTGCAAGCAGCTTGAAAGAAACAATTCAAGTATTGTGGAAATACAATCAGGATAGCACAAGATCTGGCACCCTCCACATTGAGGGACAGAAGGGAATGGAATAGGATATTCCAGAAGTCAAAGGAACTAGGACTGAAGCCAAGAATCACCTACCCAGGAAAACTGAGTATAATGCTTCAGGAGAAAAAATGGTCTTTCAATGAAATAGAGGACTTTCAAATTTTCCTGATGAAAAGACCAGAGCTGGAAAGAAAATTTGACTTTCTAACACAAGAATGAAGAGAACCATGAAAAGGTGAACAGCAAAGAGAAGTCATAAGGGACTTACTAAAGTTGAACTGTTTACATTCCTACATGGAAAGACAATATTTGTAACTCTTGAAACATTTCAGTATCTGGGTACTGGGTGGGAGTACACACACACACACACATGCACACATGCACACATACATAGAGACAGAGTGCCCAGAGTGAATTGAAGAGGATGGGATCATACCTTAAAAAAAAAAAATGAAATCAAGCAGTGAGAGAGAAATATTGGGAGGAGAAAGGGAGAAGTTATATGGGGCAAATTATCTCTCATAAAAGAGGCAAGCAAAAGACTTATTAGTGGTGGGATAAAGAGGGGAGGCGAGAGAAAAACATGAGGTCTACTCTCATCACATTCCACTAAAGGAAAGAATATAATGCACACTCATTTTGATAGGAAAACCTATCTCATAATACAGGAGAGTGGGGGACAGGGGCACAAGCAGGGTGGGGGGGAGGATGGAGGGGAGGGCATGGGGAGGAGAATGCAATATGAGGTCGACACTCATGGGGAGGGAAAGGACCATAAGAAAATAGAAGTAAAGGGGGACAGGATAGGATGGAGGGAAATATAGTTAGTCCTATACAACACAACTAGTATGGAAATCATTTGCAAAACTAAACAGATATGGCCTATATTGAATTGCCTGTCTTCCAAGGGGAAGGGGTGGAGAGGGAGGGAGCTAAAGAAGTTGGAACTCAAAGTGTTAGGACCAAATGTAATGTTCTTACCACTGGGTAACAAGAAATACAGGTTAAGGGGTCAAGAAAGCTATCTGGTCCTACAGGACAAAAGAGAAGATGAAGACAAGGGCAGGGAGGGAGGATAGAGGAGAGAGCAGGTAGGTCACAGGGGCAATTAGAAAGCTCGGGTTTTGGGGGGGAGGGGATAAAAGGGGAGAAAATTTGTAACCCAAAATTGTGTGAAAATAAATGTTAAAAGTTAAATAAAAAAAATAAATAGATAAAAAATAATAATAAAAAAAAAAGAAAAGAAAAATGTACAAACAACACACTTTCAAATTTATCCTGCATTGCTAACATTTTCTCCATCACTTTCTTAAGTCTTGAATATCAACAAAGCAAATAAATCTAGCCCTGATCTGTAACATTTGCCCATTTCTAATGTATAAAGATTCACATTGAAAATTTAACCATTGGCTCTCTGGAAACAGTACAAATTGGCTCCACTACACCCCTGCCCATACCTGAACAAGAATACCCTTTACAATTATGCCAACAAGTCTTCACCTAGTCTCTGCTTGTAGATCCCCACAGTGAGGGGGCGTCCACTGCATTCCAAGGCAGCCTAACATACTTTGGGAAAACTGTAAAGATATAAGGAAGCTTTTCCTTACATCACAACGAAATCTGCCTCTTTGAAATTTCCATCCCTTGCTCCCAGGACTGCCCTTTGGTGCCAAGTCAGATGAAGCTTCTTCCACCTGTATCCTTCAGATCCTTGAAGGATACTGTCAGATTTCCTCCTTGGTCTTCTGCTCCAGACTAACCATCCTCAGTTCCTTCATCCAATCCTCATATGGCATATTATAGAGTCCTATCATCATCCTGGTTGCCTTCTCTGTCTTTACTTTAGTTTGTCTGTCATCTTTCTGAAATATGTAATTTTAATATGAGTACAGCACCCCAGATATGGTATAACAAGAACAGAGAATAAGAGGAAAATGAGGACTTCCCTCATTCTATCAATTGATCATTCAACAAGTATCCATTAGGTGCCCAATATGTGCTTACAATAACATGCCTCTCTTTATGTACTCTCAGGTCACATTATCTTGTTTGGATCCCATGTCATTGCTGACCCATATGCAACAACAGCCCAGATCTCTTTCAAATGAATGGCATTCTACTCATGTATCCCTCATCCTGTGCTTGAGAAGTTTATTTTTTGAACCCATGAATCACTTTATATTGATCTCTAACAAATTTCTTCTAAGATTCAAACCATTATTCCAACCCATCAAGACCTTTTGGTATCCTGACCGTCATCCATCTCTACCTGCAAGTTTTTTGTATTCATCCTGCAACATGTGCCATGTTGGCCAGCATGACATCTGTGCCTTCATCAATAAAAATGCTGATCTCTGAGGCACTCCATTAGTGACCCCTTCCAAACTGGCATCGGTATATTAATGACTACTCTTCAGTTCTGCCCACTCAACTAGTCCTAAATCCCAATCATCTGGTGCACATCTTTTCTAAGCGACTTGTCCAATGTTTCAATGGCTTCATGGTGAACTATGTCTGTAATATCCTCCTAATCTACCAGTCTAGTTATTCTAATAGAGAAAAGAAAAGAGATTATCCTATTATACTGCTTTGAGATAGCTACACTGATTTTTAGTAACCATTGCTTCTCCCTCTAAATGCTTACAAACTTACCTTTTAGTTATATGTTCTAGAATTTTGCCAGGAACAAAAGTCAAGCATACTGGCTTATCCTTGTCTAGTTCTGTATCTTTCTTCTAATTCTCTGTGATCTTTTCCAAAGCCACAAACAGCAACTCAGCAAGTATATCTGCTGCTTCATTCAGTACTCTAGGATGTGGCTCCTCTGGGAATGATGAACTGAGCTTTTACAATGTCCCTATTTATCTTTAATCTCAGCTCCCTATTTTTATTTTGTCCTTCTCAGTTCAAAGAAAGAGAAATCTTAGAAGAAAAAATAGAATCAAATAAGTGTTAAATAGCTCAGCCTTCTCATGGTTCCCCTCCACCCTGAGCAGCAGTGCTATACCTTCTTTGATTCTCTTTCTATTCCTAAAATTGCTTTAACCACAGCAATACCAAAAATAAGGAACCTCTTTGGTGTCCCTAGCATTCATCAGCAGGCTTGGGTCACTCTGAACTTTAGCTTTCCTTACGCTATTCTCTTAGGGTCACGTGGCTCTTTTGTATTCATCCTCAATTACATGCCCTTGCTTTCATTTTCCATGTCTATCTTTTAAAAATCTGAACTAATCAGGGAATTCCCTCTTCAGCCACATTTGTCTTGTTGCTTAGCTCTCTTTTTCCCCTCTTTGCTGGAATAATTTCTTTAAAATGTCAGTCTTTAGAACTTTCTTCTAAGGGTTATCTTTCCCTGAAGAATATAGGCTATTAGATCCTATTTAAACTTTCTTTGAATCCTTTGAAATTCATTCTCCCAAAACTTAGGTTGCAAATCAGAATATGCCTGTCTTTCTTCTTCTATCAGTTGCGTGGTGATGGAGTTGTCACATTTACTGAGGTTCCTGTCATTGCTACTTCATTAACCATGTTCCTTCTCATTGACCAGAATCAGGACCAAAATAGTACTTCTCTTTTTCACTTCCGCTGACTTTTGAAGAATGAAATTGTAATTAAGACAAGTCACATATATCTTCTTTTGGCTGAGAAGTATTCCAGTAAAAAAATCTAAATGATTCAACTTCGAGTAAAGAGGTGGTTTGAATCTTCATCATCACTTTATCTGCTCCCCAGACTCATCTAAAAACTCTTTCTGTCACTGGAAATTGAGGGAATGTCCTTCAATTGGGGAATGGCTGAACAAGGTGTGGTATGTGAATGTAATGGAATATTATTGTGATATAAGAAAAGATGAGTAGGAGTATTTCAGAAAAATAAGGAAAGACTTACCTGAACTGATGCTGAGTGAAATGAGCAGAACCAGGAAAACACTGTATACAGTAACAGCAACATTGTGCAATGACCAACTTTGATACACTTAATTCTCCTCAGCAATGCAATGATCTAAGACAATTCTAAAAGACTCATGATGGAAAATGCTATCCACATCCAGAGGAAGAATTGTGGAGTCTGAATGCAGAACGAAGTATAGTATTTTCTCTCTTTTTTTTTTTTTTTAGTTTTTTCTTTCTTGTAGTTTTTCCCTTTTGTTCTGATTCTTCTTTTACAACATGACTAATGTGGAAATATGTGTAATATAATTGTACATGTAAACCTTATATCAGATTTGGGGAGGCCATCTTGTGGAGAGGGGAGGAGAGAGAAGAGAGAACATTTAAAACTCAAAATCTTATGAAAGTGAATGCTGAAAATTAAAAATAAATTTTTAAAAATAAAAATTCCTTTTGTCCATAAATCCATGACATCATTTTTATTCTGAATTTACTTGGATTTTAAAAAATCAATTTTACAAATACAAAATGTAGAGATTATGATATCTTAAAAAGATCTACAAGTTTTAATGTATTACAAGTTCAATATAAGTTAATAGTATGATACAGCTTCCAAGGAAGATTAGTCACTATTAGGTTGTATATTTTAGTTTAACTTTTTGTCAGTTAAAAATCATTTTTCTTTTTTTTAGAAAAGATAATATTTCCCCAATTACAATAAAAACAATTTTAACATTCTTTTTTTTCAAATTTTTAGTTCTAAATTCTCTTCCTCCCTTCCTCTTCTGGTCCCCCCACCTCCCCATTGAGAAGGTAAGAATTTGATATAGATTATACATGTGCAATCATAGGAACTGTATTTCCTTTCAAGTCATGTTGTGAAAGAAAACATAGACAAAAAAAAAAAGAAAATAAAGTAAAGAAAAAGCATGCCTTGATCTGCTTTCAGATTCCACCAATTCTCATTTTTTTCTTCTTTCCATTTCCCCACCATTGAAAAAGAAGAAAAAATTCCTATAATATATGCATAGTTAAACAAAACAAATTCTCCCAGTGGCCATGTCCAAAATGTATGTCTCATTCTGCACACTGAGTTCATCACCTGTGAGGAGATGAGTTGCATGCTTCATCATTGAACCTCTAGAATTGTGGTTGGTCATTGGATTGATCAGAATTCTTAAGTCTTTACTTAAGATGAAAATAATAGATCTTGGTCTAACCTCTTATTTTAACTCTGTATTAATCCTTTATGTTTCGAGTTTGGCTTGGAAGCAACAAATTGTTGAATTCCATTATTCATTTTATGGGTGAGTTCTTCCCATTCTGACTCACGATTAAAATCATTGATTGGTATTTCCCTCTATCCTATACCCTTCTTTCTCTTTGTTTCCAGCTCCCTCTTTATGAAGAAGAAGAGGATGGTGAGAAGGAACAAATGTGTTCAGTATCCATGTTCTAGGTTGCATATAATCCGCTTCTGTTCCCCTGCCCTGCTTTTTGCCTCACTCAGAGCTCAATCACAGATTCTAATCCTTTTCTTTTAAACCCAATTCTATATTCATTCTTAGTTGTGGTTTGTTTTGCTTAGGACTCATCTCTACCTTAATCTACCTTCTCTCTTATTATTCCATTTCTCTTCTCTCCTTTGCTTCCTCTCCTATTTCTCTAGCTCCCCCTGCATCTGGGGTCATCTCAGATGTTGTCCTGGGATGTCCTGTTGTCCTGACTCAGATGACCCTGGAGGAGAGAATGAGGCTGATGATTTGCCTCACTTAAACTCAGTTTACTTGAAGGTCAAGATACCATCTTCCTGGTGTCATTAGTCCTCCTCAAAAACAAAGAATAAACAACAATTTCCCTATTGAATGAAATTTTTTTCTGTACTCAATTGTGGGTATATATTCTTCTCTTCTTTAACCAGTTCAGATTAGAGTGAGGTTCATATGTTGCCTACACCTTTCATTCCTTACTCCTTATCTGCGTGGCTTTCTAGTTGTGCATCCCAATTATTTGAGTGTATTTCCAAGCATGGAAATATGATATCTTCATATTATGATATATCTTCTATCTAGGCTACCCCTCACAGTGTCCACAGACTTCTGTCATCCTATACCAACCTGGGCTGGAAAAATGGCTGAATTTTTTTCTTGGCCATCCTAACCAGAACTAAGTCTCAATTTTTGTAGAAAACTTATAGAGGAAGACTCAGCTGCACTACCTTTTTCTATCCTGACATCTTGGCTTGTTGTCAGTTCCAAGGATTCTTAAATTATCGTATCTATCCTTGACCTGTATTCTAGAGTACTTTTTTTTATATCAGATAACTTATATTTTCTTTTATTTTTAAGAAAATATATAATTTTTTGTTTTAAGACTTCATGGAAACAACTGAACAAAAATAACAAAAAATTATTTTCTAGTCTCAACTTTCAGCCACTAGGGCCAAGAGTTTTTAAGCATCCCAAGGCTTTATTAAGCCTGTGGCAACATACACCTTTATCATGACCTGTGATACAGACACTATGTTTACATTTAATTATTTGTAGATAAGTGTGACTGGTGTAGGTACTTCTTTTTCTTTTCTTTCTTTTTTTTTTTAAACACAGTTTATTACAGATAAAGCAATTCCAACTTTTGGTCAGGTGATACATCTTTTTAAAGTATTTACAATATGGACCACAAAAGAATTTCTTTTTTAAACATAAGCCAACTGAGACACAGATAATATTTATGTTGCTGACTTCACAATCTCTTGATCTAATTGTCTCCTCAGTATTACTAAGAATAAAAAGACCCTAACTTAATGTTGTTGGTCTAAAGTCCTACGCCTATTAGCTTAATTTTAGGCAGTCTTGGATGTTCCTCTACCCATAATCTATAATTGAATAGATCTGGTATGAAGCTTACAAACCTTTTGACTATAGGGAATTGCCACCAAGAGTAGGGACATTGCAGGGAAACAATATCTCCCCAACTTCATGTCATGTCTATTCCAGGCAGGAGTAGATTGTCCACTTGTATTCAGTCAGGCTTAAAGTCTGCCAGGTGTCATTGGGGAAATTGAGTCCAGAGAATCCCACCTCAGCCCATGCTGAACAGCTGCTCTCCCACTCTTCCCTTGAGATCACCTATGCAGTTCATACCAGCATCTCATGAGCATACTGGCATCATGTAATGGAGGCTCAGATCGCCTTTCTTGCTTCCCATACCTGGAGTTAGACTCAGAAGAACAGTCACTTAGTAGTCCCACATCATATAAAAATGACAAATTCCTATAACCAGGTTTAAAATATGATTATAGTTTCACTTTGGCTAAGGAACATCTTTTAGGCAAGTCTTAAGTGGCTTACATGTTTTTCTATACATGTTCTAGTTCTTGATTAAATGGCAATCATAAAATCTAATTTACCATTAAAACCTTGACTTTTCCATCAATGCCAGATTTTATCAGAGGTTACCTTCCTCTTGAAAAGTTAGACTGAAATTCTTTTCTCCAAACTAAAGATGTCTTTGATTTATTCTCAGTAATTAATTCATTCTATTGTTTTAATACTAATTGCTTTTACCTCACTTTGTAACATGACCAATTTTTCTCCCCATCAACCCCCTCCCCCCACTTCCTAATACCTTGCATCCTGGTTGCTCCTTCCCTCAATGTACCCTCCCCTCCATCACACCCCACCCCTGTCCTATCCCCATCTTCTTTCTTTTCTTGCAGGGCCACATAAATTTCCATCCCCCTATCCCTGTAATTCTTATTTCCCGATTATATGCAGTAAAAATTCTCAACATTCGTTTCTACTACTTTGAATTCCAACTTCTCTCCCTCCCCCGCTCCCTCACCGGCCCCACTAAGAAGGGAAGCAATTTAATACAGACTAAACATGTGTTGTTTTGCAAAAGACTCCCATAGTAATCATGTTGTGTAATACTAATTATATTGCCCTCTGACCTACCCTATTGCCCTTATTTTCCCCTCTACAATTGACCTTGTTCCTTCTCGAAAGTGTTTATTTCTAGTGACTCCCTTCTCCCATTTGCCCTCCCTTCTAACATTCGCTTCGCTCCACTTGTTGCCTCCTCTCCTACTTTCCTGTGGTGTATACAAATTTTCATATCAAATTTAGTGAGCATGTCATTCCTTCCTTCAGCCACGTGGGGAGAATAGCTTTATTCCCCCCCCCCCTTCTCCCTTATCTCCTCTATTGAATAGGATTTTCCTTATCTCTTTTATGAGTTATAGCCTGCCCCATTTCATTACTCCCTTTCTCACCCCTTAATTTTTATTTTATTTTTCTTTGTGTGTGTGTGTGTGTGTGTGTGTGTGTGTGTGTGTGTGTGTGTATGTGGATATCATCTCTTCTGATGTAACACACCCTGTACTATCTATCTATGTGTATGTGTGTGAGTGTGTATGTACAATCTCTCCAACTACTCAAATACTGAGAAAAGATTCAAGAGTTAAAAATATTTTCTTTCCATGTAGTAATGTAAACAGTTCAGCTTTAGAGAGTCTTTTATGATTTTTCTTTTCTTTTTTTCTCCCTGTTTAGCTTTTCATGCTTCTCTTGATTCTTGTCTTGGGAAGTCAAAATTCTAAATACAGATCTGGTCTTCTCCTCAACATGAAATCTTCAAATTTGTCTCTATCACTGAATGTCCATTTTTTCCCTTGAAGTATTATATTCAGATATGCTGGGTCAGTGATTCTTGGCTTCAATCCCAGTTCCTTTGACTTCTGAAATGTCCTACTCCAAGGCCTTCAGTCCCTTAATGTTGAAGCTGCCAGATCCTGTGTTATCCTGATTGTATTTCCACAGTACTCAAATTGTTTCTTTCTAGCTGCTTGCAGTATTTTCTCCTTGATCTGAGAACTCTGAAATTTGGCCACAATATTCCTAGGAGTTTCTCTGTTCAGGTAGAGGTGATCAATGAATTCTTTCAATATCCATGTTGCCCTCTGATTCTATAACATCAGGGCAGTTTTCCTTGATAATTTCATGGAAGATAGTGTCTAGGTTCTCTTTTTGATCATGGTTTTCAGGTAGTCCAATAATTTTTAAATTATTTCTCCTGGATCTATTTTCCAGGTCAGTTGTTTTTCCAAAGAGCTCTTTCACATCATCTTTTATTTTTTTAAATTTTTGGTTTTGTTTACTAACTTCTTGGTTTAACGCATAGTCATTCTTTTCCCTGGACTCAATTCTCTCTTTCAGTGAATTATTTTGTTCAGTGAGCTTTTGAACCTTCTCCTCCATTTGGCTAATTCTGCTTTTTAAAACCTCCTTCTCCTCGTTGGCTTTTTGGACTTCTTTTTCCAATTGAGTTAGCCTCTTTTTAAAGCTGCTATTTTCCTCAGCATTTTTTTGGTTCTCCTGCAGTAAGCTGCTAACTTTTTTTTTAAGGTCTTCTATTTCCTGAGCCAAGTTTAAGTCCCCTTTGAAGGGAGGGCCCTTGACTTCCTCTGGCAGTATGCCTTGTTCTTTCTCATCCGAAGGGATGGGGGGAGACACCTGTTCCCCAAGAAAGTAACCTTCTATGGTCTTATTTTTTTTTCCCCCCTTTTCTGGGCATTTCCCCAGAAACTTGACTTCTGAGTTTCCTCTCCACAACCACCTTGCCTCCAGATCCCCCCAGTTAGTGCTTAAGGGCTGAGATTCAAATGCTGCTTCCCAGCCTCAGGGCTTTGGGGCGGGGAAGGGCTACTATTCAGTGTGAGATTAAATTCAGGACTGCCACACAGGGCTCAGTTCCCTCAGGGGGTTTATGTGGAGACCTTCAACAATGGATCCAAGCTCCTGCCAGTTTTGGGAGCCCTTGTCTGCTGCTGCCTCCTGAGGGGGCCTGAGTCATGGGAACACCTCGCTCCCCTCTTGGCTGGCCAAAAAGACCCTCTCACTGACCTTTGGGCCCTGTGGGTGGAGGGACCTGCTCTGCTGCTGGAGATTCCATCCCTGAAGCCTGCTCAGATCTGCTGCCCTCAGTGCCTCGAGGCCAAGGCAGGGCTGGGCTCTGCTCCGGGTCTGGTGCTCGACAGACCTTTGGTGCCAGTTTTTCAGGTCTCTCTGGAACAGAAATCTTCTCCACTCCATTGCTGTGTGGCTTCCACTGTTCCAGAATTTGTTGGGAATTCTTCTTTACAGGTATTTTATGGGCTATGGGTTAGGAGCTAGCATATGTGTGTCTTTCTACTCTGCCATCTTCTGGTGTAGGTATTTCTTGACATCTACTTTTATTATTATCAGTTTGATGCCTAAAACAGGACCTGAAGGCTGCACTGTTTTGAAAGACTGAGCTCCGAAAGAGTTAGGGTCTACATCTCCCATTTATTCAGAAACTGGGAATAGATTTTGCATATTTTACCCTAGGAAAGCATATGACTCCTTTCTTTTTTTTCCTCTTGGCTATGATCCTGTTTCATGTTTATGATCAGATATTAAGTTGATATACAGACAAAACTCCTCTTTAAATATCTAAAGAGAACTTAATTCTTATACATGTATGCAAACTCTTGGCCTAGTTTCTGTTATGTTACTTGCTATATAGCAAAACAGTTTCTAATTTTTACACAAAATTGCAGTGCTTTTTTTTTTGCTTCCAGAAGTCATTGATAAAATTTCATTGTACTCCTGATCTGTGCAGTTATTACAAAAGTTGTATACAAAACCCTAAAAAAATACAAAAATTACAAAGTACACTCTTCAAGCGAATGCTCTAAGAACATTTTATATCATAAATTATCTTCAGATTCTGAAAATAACGTATATATACAGTATAACCATCTAAAAATAAGATATCCCAGAAACACTCCAAACAAAGAAAATTAAACACAAAAAATTCTTTTCCCCCTTTCCCTCATTGCAATATGTTAATGATTTTCTTAAAAAAAAAAAAAGACCCTTTGACCCAGCAATATCGCTACTAGGACTGTATCCCCAAGAGATTATAAAAATGGGAAAGGGTCCCACATGTACAAAAATATTTATAGCAGCACTCTTTGTAGTTGCCAAAAACTGGAAGTCAAGGGGATGTCCATCAATTGGGGAATGGCTGAATAAATTATGGTATACGAATGTAATGGAGTACTATTGTGCCATAAGAAATGATGAACAAGAAGACTTCAGAGAGGCCTGGAAGGACTTATATGACCTGATGCTGAGTGAAAGGAGCAGAACCAGGAGAACTTTGTGCACAGCAACGACCACAGTGTGCAAGAGTTTTTTCTGGTAGACTTGGAATTTCGTAATAACGCAAGAACTTCTTAAAAAAAAAATCCCAATGGTGGTTCTCTAAGGCAAAATGCCTTCCACACTCAGAGAAAGAAATATGGAAGTCATTCGCAGAATGTAGCAGATCATGTTTGTGTATGTGTATGTTTTTGTGTATCATGTTTTGATTTGTTATATGATTTCTTCCATTTATTTTAGTCCGACTACATAGCATGACTATAGTGAAAATGTACTCAATAGGAAAGTATATGTAGAACCTATACAGAATTGTATGCAGTCGTGGGGAGGGAGGGGGGTAGTGGGGGGTAGGCGTGGGGGGGATAAAATCTCAATTGTATGGCAGTGATTGTTAAACGTTAAAAAATAAAAAAAATAAAAAAATAAAAAAAGGTGATCTAACAGCTTTATCTTCTTGTAGCATGTAATTTTTCTGCATTGCTATAGATTGGGAATATTGGATAAGAAAGTTACCAAAGAAAGAAATTGTCAGTGGAAAAGCCATTGGAAAAATATTGTGTGAAAATAGATAATGTTTTGATATTCACACAAAGAGAAAAATTCATAACAAATACTACATCTGTTCAAACAGTGATGGAAAAAGAGGACTACACTCTTCTTTTGTAGATGCATTATTATGAACTTTCAGGACTCTCTTCCACTTCCAGAAACAAACTAAACCCAAAGTTGAACCTTTTTGACTGCAACTTTTGTGATTTGCAAAAGAGCTTCCAAGGTTTAGACCTCCACTGTCTTTCCCCCTCAGTTTGTCTAGGATCCTTCCTGAACTCAACTTAAGTTTGCTCAGAATTAGCTCCATTGGCCCTTGTTTTCTTCCACCAAATAGAGACAACAACAGCCAGAAGGACAGCAGTTAGAATGATGAGAAGGGTCGTAAGGTCAGGGTGAGACATTTTTTCCTGGCATAAGATAAACTAGGAGGTGGGCAAGAGAGGTTTGTGACACCTAGGTGAGAACTGGCTAGGAGCACAGCTCAGCAGTACCAGCCATAGGCTTTGGAGGTGACTACAGTAGCTGCAGCAGCAGTAGTAGCTTTGGGAGCTCTCAGCCCAGAGAAGCTAAAGGGATATGGACACTGGTCAGAGATTACAGGGGACCCTTTGCTGGCACTGGGTACAGCTGGTGCTGATTGGCAAATCTATTGCCCATGCGCAGTTCTGGGTAACAGTTCTGAGGCAGGGAGGAGCACTAGTGCTTATGGCTACAGAAAAACAAGCAATCTGATCACAGTCCCATGGCCAAGAGAAGCATGTAGCTGTAGGAGATCAGCAGCCTTTCCTGGGAAAAGACCAGAGGTCAGACCCAGAGAGCAGTGACCACATGTCTCCCAGGATCATAGCATCTTAGAAACACTGAAAACTTGCAGATCCCCAGAAATAGAGGACTTTTAAGAATTCCCTGATGAAAAGACCAGAGCTGAATAGAAAATGTGACATTCAAACATAAGACTAACAGGAGGCATGAAAAGGTAAATATGAAAGAGAAAACATAAGAGACTCAATAAGCTTAAACTGTTTACATACCTGTATGGGAAGATGATGCATGATACATATAATTCCTAAGACTTTATCATTATTAGAGCAGTTAGGAGCAGTCTATATAGACAGAGGGTATGAGTGTAAGTTGATTATGTTGGAATGATCTAAAAAAAAAATGAGGGTGTGAGAAAGAGGGATGCACTGGGAAAAGGAAGAAGGGAGAAGGGAGAGAGAATGGGGAAAATTATCTCACGTAAAAGAAGCACGAGGGTGGAGCCAAGACAGTGGAGTAAAAGTAGGGACTTGCTTGCTCTCCCCTAAACCTCTCCAAATACTATAAAAAATGACTCTAAAGAAATTCTAGAGCAGCAGGACCCACAAAATGACAGTGAAAGAAATTTCCAGCTCAAGATAACCTGGAAGGTCAACAGGAAAGATCTATTGCATCAATATGAGAGAGTACAGTCCAGAAGAAAATGCACTGACACAGACCAGACCCAGCAAACCTGCAGCAGGCCAAAAAGGACTGAATCACTAGCACCAGTAGCTGATCAGAGGGGGATTGCAAGGATCTCATTGCCAGCGCTAAGGCAGCATTTTCTTGTGTTGCCCATACTTGGATCTGAGCTGCAAACCTGGGTGGCTGTCCTGGGGCAAGGAAGAACTCTAGCATGGCAGAGCTTGTGGCAGTGGTGGAGAGGGAATCCTCCTTACAGTTCCAAGGCAGAAAAGAGTGCTTGTGGTCACTCACAGACTAGAGCACAGGCCAGGAGAGGAGTAAGCACCTCTCCTTTCATCATACCACCTTGGACAAAGTATCTCTGAAAACAGCTGCACAAAACCCCTGAAGTTTGGGACACTGAACCCTCCGCACTGGAAGCAGAGCCCTCCCTTAATAAAGAGTTAACAGTTAAGTACTTGGCTGGGAAAATGAGCAAATAGTGGAAAAAACTCAGATGATAGAATCTTACTATGGTGACAAAGAAGATCAAAACATACAACCAGAAAAGACAACAAAGTCAAAGTTCCTATCCAAAGCCTCCAAGAAAAATGTGAATTGGTCTCAGACCATGGAAGAGCTCAAAAAGGAGTTTGAAAATCAAGTAAGAGAAGTAGAGGAAAAATTAGGAAGAGAAATGAGTAATGCAAGAAAATCATGAAAAATGAGTCAACAGCTTACTAAAGGAGATCCCCCCCAAAATACTAAAGAAAATAACACCTTAAAAAATAGACTAATCCAAATAGCAAAAAGAAGTCCAAAAAGTCAAAAAAGAGAAGAATACCTTAAAAAGAATTGGTCAAATGGAAAAGGAGGTCCAAAAGATCACTGAAGAAAATAATTCTGTCAAAATTAGAATGGAGCAAATGGAAGCTAATGACTCTATGAGAAATCAAGAAATTATACAACAAGCACAAAAGAATGAAAAAATAGAATGTGAAATATTTTATTGGAAAAACAACTAACCTGGAAAATAAATCCAGGAGAGAAGATTTGAAAATTATTGGATTGCCTGAAAGCCATGATCCAAAAAAAGAGCCCAAGATATCATCTTTCAAGAAATTATCAAGGAAAACTGTCTTTATATTCTAGAACCAGAAGGTAAAATAAAAATGGAAAGAATCGACCAATCATCTCCTAAAAGAGTTCCCAAAAGGAAAACTTCTAGGAATATTGTAGCCAAATTCCAGAGTTCCCAGGTCAAAGAGAAAATATTGCAAGCAGCCAGAACAAAACAACTGAAGTATTGAATTGTATGGAAATTGATTGTGTGGAAACACAATCAGGATAACACAAGATCTAGCAGCTTCTACATTAAGGAATTAGAGGGCTTGGAATATGATATTCTGGAGGTCAAAGGGACTGGGATTAAAACCAAGAATTACCTACCCAGCAAAACTGAGTGTAATCCTTCAGAAGAAAAAATGGACATTCAATGAAATAGAGGATTTTCAAGCATTCTTGATGAAAAGACCAGACAGAATAGAAAATGTAACTTTCAAGTGTAAGACTCAAGAGGAGTATGAAAAGGTAAACAGGAAAGAGAAATCATAAGGGACTTATTAAAGTTGAACTGTTTACATTCCTACATGAAAAGAGAGTATTTGTAACTCATGAGACCTTTCTCAATATCAGGGTAGTTGGAGGGAATGTATGTGTGTGTGTGCACACGCGCATGTGTGTGTGCGTATGTACATGTATATGTACATATATATATACATATGCATGTATATATATATATGTAGGGCACAGTTGAATATGAAGAAATGATATTTAAAAATAAAATTAAGGAATGAGAGAAAGGAATGTACCACAGTGATGATAAGGGATGCAGTGGACAGAAGCAAAACAAACTTTGGATGAGGAACAGGATAAAAAGAGAGAAGGATAAATAGAAGAAAACAGGATGGAGAGAAATACACAGTTAGTAATCATAACTGTGAATGTGAATGGGATGAGCTGATCCATATCCAACAATATGTTGTTTACAAGAGACTCCCGTGAAACAGAAGGATAAATGCAGAATTAAAATAAGAGGCTGGGGTAGAATCTATTATGTTTCAGTTGAAGTTAAAAAGGTAGAGATAGCAATCATGATCTTAGACAAAGTAAAAGCAAAAATAGCCCTAATTTGAGGATAGAATCTGGGAAGCTACATTTGATAAATAGACTTCATAGACAATGAAGTAACATAACAAAATTTTACAATTTTCTCTGACAGAGCAATTTCTCTGATAAGTGCCCCTTTTCTCAAATATATGGAAAACTGGGTCAAATTTATGAAAATAAGAGTCATACCCTAGTTGATAAATCATCAAGGAATATGAACAAGCATTTTTCAGAAGAAATCAAAACTATCTATAGACATAAGGAAAAATACTCTTACTACTGATTAAAGAAAGGCAAATGTTAAAAATTCTTAGTTATCACCTCACACTTATCAGAAACAGCAATGCTGGAAGGGATGAAGGAAAATAGGCACATTAATGAACTGTTGGTGGAGTTGTAAACTGGTTCAACTATTCTGAAGAACAGTATGGAACTATGCCCAAAGGGATAACCAATCGTGCATACCTTTTGATCCAGAAATGCTATTGCTAGGTCTGTATCCCAAAGAAATCAAAGGAAAAGGAAAAGGACCTATATGTACAAAAATACTTATAGCAACTCTTTTTGTGATGGCAAAGAATTGGAAATTGAGAAGATGCCCTACAATTGGGGAATGGCTGAACAATTTGTGGCACATGATTGTGATGGAGTACTACTGTGCTATAAGAAATGACAAGGGGTATGGTTTCAGAAAAACATGGCAAAAGCTGTATGAACTGATGCAGAGAGAAGTGAGCAGAACCAGAAGATCATTGTACATAGTAACAGCAGTATTGTAACGATGACCCACTATGAAAAACTGAGCTACTCTGATCAATACAATGATCCAAGACTATTCCAAAGAGCTCATGATGAAAAATGCTATCCACCTCTAGAGGAAGAACTGATGAACTCTGAGTGCAAATTGAAGTATAGTTTTCTCTTGCTTTTTTTCACTACATGGCTAATAATAGAAATCTGTTTTGCATGATTTCACATGTATAATTGATATATTGTTTGCCTTCTTAGTGGGTGGGGGATGTGTGTTAGGGAGGGAAAGAATTTGGAACTCAAATTTTTTTTAAAAGAATGTTAAAAATAAGTAACAAATATTTTTTAAAAAGAAAAATGAGAAATAGTATTAGCCGATTATTAATAAGACCAACCATGTCTACTCTGTTGAGTGTCTCTTTTCAAGACAAATTTTTTTTCCAGGATCATTTTTACAGTTGCTCTCAAAAGGACCTTTCTAAAAGATAGCAGGTGAAATGCTCCTGTGTGATGCTTTTAAAAGGTCAATGTCACCCATCCAGACTGGGGAAGCCTGAGCTAAATTAGGGTTGATAAAGGTAAGCACAAAATAGGAGTGGTAATTACTGCTGCTACCAGAATAATCTTTGGTATAGTAGTCATTTCTTCGGTCATTTGAAATAACTAAATGAAATACAATGTGTGCAGAATCTGTCTTTCAGCAACTTCTAATTATAAAGAACTTATAATATTCACTGTCTCGTTTTATTGGAAATATGTAAGTTAAATTAAAATTTTCATTTAATTTCATAACAAAAACATTTTAAAAAGAAATTTGTGGGATATATTATATTCTATTTATGTATGTTTACACACACACACACACACACACGCACACACATAAAAGTGTGTCTGTTCTTTTTTGACCAGTTACAGAATTATAGTGGGAAAATACATTTATTAAATCTTTTAATCAACAAATACTCTTAAATGCCTTGTTTCATCTTTTTAGACTCTGTCCGCCTTTGCTACCATAACTCAGCAGCATTCTCATTCAGCATTTCCCTCAGTCCCTAAGCCCATCTCACCCTGGAGTCATGCCATGCCTCTTCTCCCATGGGGTGAATTCCTTCTAGGGCCTCCATTTTGGAGAGAGGCCCAAGTCAGCCATGCTTCATTCCCCTCCTGGCTGTGCTTCTGACTCTGAACTTCACCACCATGCTCTTGCCTCTGTACCTTCCTTTATCCCTCTTTACAACTCCTTTTTAAGTGTTGTCTTCTCCCATTACAATGTAAGATCCTGGAGGTATTTGTATCTCCAGGGAACGGTGACTGGTACATAGTGTTTGTTGCATGCCTGCCTAGATAATGCCAAATACATTTTTTCCCCAATTCAAATAAATAACACTGAAAACTTACAAGTATTGAGTATATAATTGTTTTTAATTTTGTGAACATGTATCCTTAGTAATAGATCTTAATGCCTGGAATTCCACCATTTAAGATTCATTCATGTGGGCTAAAGCACCATGAATGCAAGAATCCTTATTAAACTCTCTCTGGGGGTAAGGAAGAGTGCTAATACCAAGGCACAATCTTGCATACACAGTGGAACATAATCTCTTCTGACTGGTTTTGCTGAACTGTTTTTCTGTAACAATGAAAGATTCAAATGACAAGCATGGGAGAAACAGATATTAGAAGTGACTGTAATATCAACAGATAAAGCATCAATGAAGTCTTTTTAGAAATGCAGCTCCCTGAGGGGGTCTCCTATTCAACCTGCTGTGAGTGTCAACCTCTCACAGAGTTTGTTCTAAGAAAGAGAAAAACAATTTAGGTTGTCTCCATGTTTTTATTTCTCTCACAAGCTGGCAACATGCATTGCATGGGAGTTCCAGTCTGGTTCTGGCTCGATTTGGGAATGGAGGTGCCCAGTTTTATATACCCTTTAACAGGGACTGATATCATCCCACCATCATTCTACCTCCTGACATGTTCTATCAGATCACCCCCAACCATACCAGACCACTTCTAGCCTTGGGCTTCTGTCTCCACCCAGGCAGCTTCCAGCCTGGAGGTTGGAGGTGGGGTGGGTGGGTGGAGGTTTGAGTCTCTAAGATAAAAAAAAGCATTTTTCACATTAGTCCTGATAGTTTGATCACTAGCTGAGAAGGAATCACTCAGGACCAGTTAGTTAAGTGCTGGTTGGAAGAGGGAGTAATGAGGAGTATTGAACTGACTTTAATCTAGGAAAGAAGGAGGAATAAGAAGGTGGAGCCACATGGACCCCATTGGGGGTTTTCTTGGCAAAGATGCTGGAGTAGTTTGCCACTTCCTTCTCATTTTACAGATGAGGAAACTGAGGCAAACAGGGTGAAGTGTCTTGCCCAAAGTCATACTGCTAGTAAGTGTCTGAGGTCAGTTTTGAACTCAGAAACGTTTTGAACTCAGGAAGGTGAATCTTCCTGACTCCAGGCCTGTTGCTTTATATACTGTGCCAACTAGCTGCTCTAGAGCTAAGTTAAGGCAGTGCATCAAGGTGTTCTAGGAACCCAGGGATACATGTGAGGTGCTAGTCAGGGATGGCATCATGGGAGAGAGGAGTAGAGAGCTAAGGAGAAAGATTAGAAGGAGAAAATGAGAGGGCACCAAAAATAAACTTTATCTGCTTCCCATTTTTTGCCCCAGGTCAGGCCTAGATCTCTCACTAAAAGCTGGTCTTTCATTCCCTATGTCTGCCAACTTTTCTGCAGATCTGAGGTGATTTCAGTGTATACATCCATTTTAAGTATGTGAGCCCTGTCCAAATATAGACTTAAGTGGTATAGAGTCTCTTGAACAGAGTATATCTAAACTAGATCTTAGGGTCCTTAAAAGCAGAGACTGGAGCTTAGACACTTTGACCCCTTACCGTCTTCCCCATTCCCACACCAACATCTAGCATTCTGTCAGGAACTCAGCATTGCCCACTTGACTTAAGATAAATGAATGGCCCAGAACGGTGTTATAGGAACGTGATACCATGTGGTCTATAGAGAATGATTCCTGAGAAAATGTCAGAGCATTGTGAAAGTAGAAAAACATAGGAAGGCCATTGCAGTGATAACAGGTGTGTCAGAAATGAACTATGCAGGCCTTAGAGAATTTCTCTCATGTTCTATTATGTCATCAATATCATATAAATCATACATTAAGGTCATTGATTTAGTATCCATTGAATGTTAAATCATGGAAGTAGGTTTCCTTTTATCTGGTTAATTTAAGTCTGTAACTATTATAATTATGTCCAAAATTTGAGAGTATTTTTCTTTACAATTATCATGCTCCCAGACATTGCCAAAATAGATCAGCCTATTACACAAACAGATGGATGATGTTAGGGACTCTACAACTGGTAAGGCTTCTAGGGCTCACGGAGAGAGCACTTCTAGGACTCATAAAATGGAGAGGGGCCCTGTGCAAAGCTATGCCTAGGAGCAGGGATGTAAATGTCACTGCTTCCCAGTCTTAAGTTAATATGCTCCCTACATCATACACAAAAACGGTGGCATTGACTGTGAGTAACAACAGCCATATTAGTAGCAACAAAAGTTGCAAGCATTTATTATCTACCTGCTGTATACAGGATCCTGTTATGGGAGGAGATACGAAGTTTACCTAAAATGTAAATCCTGTCCTTAAGGACCCTATAATTTCATGGAGGGATAAAATATCAGCACAAATAAGTATAAAACATGACATTTCATGTTAAGTGCACTAGAATTGTGAAACAAAGTGCTGTGTAAGACTCATGGAGGGTCAATTAGGCATCCACTGGGAAAATGAGCAAAAGCTTCTTGGAACAGGTCCCTTTTGAATTAGGCTTTAAAAAGAATGGTGTAATGGGCAGGCCTGACTCAGGCTGATTCCCTGTTAATTTGGGTTTGGTGTTGGAATGCAATGAGCTCCTAGGTACTTGAAACACAAAGAGGAGGTTTGCCTAAACATGGGAGACCAAGATTATCCAAAAAGGGTGCTGTAGCCCTGAATTTGAGTAGATAGAATGCCCCTTGCTTCTATGTGGAAACTTGTTTGGTCAGTAGGGCAGTATATGGTGATTCTGGGGTGTTGGGACATCTACCAACTCTAAAAGATCCTGACTACTCATGGGTGGCCTTGTTATGCCTTTAGGTGCTCAGGAAGCCACCATCAATAAAGCCAGAAGCCACTAGGAAGCTGTATTTAGAAAGATTCAATTTAACCCTTAACACCCTAGGTCAAACACGTCCAAGGGACAGTTTTGTTATCTTTCTGGGAAAAAAGGGCAGCAACAAACCAACCTAGTCAATTTTGGGGATGGGGGAAGAGAGAGGAAATCCTGCTAAATAATGATCTTATCATAAATGGGTTGTTTGTTGTTGCTGTGTTCATCCTTCATTGCCAAAGAAGACCATGCCATCAGAGAAATAATGACATGACTTGCACTTGACTCTGCTTTGAGTGAGGGAGGGCTGTGCAGGTCACCAGCCTCACTTCTCCTCCAGAGCCATCTGAATCCAGTGACCAGATATTCATCAGGATGACTGGAGATGACCCAGGATACACTGGGAGACCTTGGCCCCTTTCCCCAAGGCCTATTCAGGTACTCACTTAGAGTGAGGTAACACCCATTCATTAAACCGGTTTAAGAAGTAGCTAGGACCCTCCAGGCTTAAGAGTGATCTTTGACACTAACTATTGCTGTTTCCCTCCCAGTCTGAAGTCTTTTTCTTTGCCTCACGCATAAGATATATCTGCAGGAAAAGAGTATGCATCACTTGACTTAAGGCGGAAGCCACAAGACATAAAGAAAAGAAAATGCCAGAGATACTGTGGATGTAGGCATGAAAGAACTCAGCTACCTCATAGATAGAGGTAAAAGGAAATCAAAGATGACTAACTCCAAAGAGGACAAACTCCAAATTTAAGTCCTGGGCTGGGGAAGTGAATAAATTGGGGGCAGGGGGGAGGTGTTTTACCATAATTATTTGCATGTCATATCCTCCTAACAGACTGAAAATTCAACTAGGGAACAACAGTATCTTTATGCTTCCCTATTTCTATTTGGGATTTTACTATTTTTCCAGGCTCCCAGATTAATAAATTCAACCTTACCTGAGCTACTTCCTCCTCACTCTCCCTCATCCACATATCCAATCGCCCTCCCCCCCCCCCCCCACCTAGTCACTTGGTTAAGTGACTTGCCCAGGGTCACACAGTTTCTCAGGCCAGACTTGAACTCAGGCCCTCCTGACTCCAGAGCCAACTTTCTACTTGTTCAAAGTGATATGGCTGTTGGTTGGTTGTTGTGCCTCATTCTTGCAGAGGACCAAAATGACATCACCATTGTAAAGTGAAATTTTAGTGTGTCCGACTAGCTTATCAGACCAATACGCGCTCGGAATGCTCTACCACAGGTTGGGCACAGATAGTCCAGGTGAATATTTTGGGTGAGTATCCCAAGGACATCCCTCACTTGTTCAAAGTAGACCAACAACAAAACAAATCAACGAATTTAACAAAATGAATCAACAGGACTTAGAACTTTATTTAGGACCATGACTTCAAATCTTGGGAGCAATCCTGGGGCTGCCCAGGATCCTCAAATGCCTTTTTCTGTATTATATTCAGAAATAGTTACTTAAATGTTCTGAGCAGCCTTTTTTGGTGATTGTCCTCTTTTCCCCTCAATTCATCGGCTCTTTCTCAGTCCTTTTACTCTCTGACTTCTCTCCTGCATTCAACACAGGTTAACTCTCATGAAACTCCAGTGACGATGCGCTCTTTTCTGAAAACTTCTTTGTCCCTTTAACATTGAAATTTCTCAACTTCCGTTTAGCAAACATATATTAAGGGTCTAATTATGAAAATAGTAAGTTCTGGGTCATATTTAAACTTTAGATCAATCAGTGATATATAAAACTCTTAGCCCTTTACTGAAAGAGGACCAATGAGATTTGGAGGGTGATATCTTCTCCTGAATTAGATTTAAGTAAGGCAGATAATTAACCTTTTATAAACAAAGATTTATATGATATATATGTGGATTATTACTTAAAAAAAAAAAGGTTTGTGAGGCAGAGATGCCCAAAGTCATCAAAGTCTAGCGGCTAGACAGAGGTCCAGAAACTGGTGATGGCCTATGATGCGTGGGTGACCTTGGCCTTTCTAAATTAAGGTCTTTCCCAAGCCTCTCACCTATTCAATGATTTAGGGCTAGGTAAGAGTTGAGAATAAAGATGGCCCAATTTACCATCACAAAGGTATCAATCTGGGAAGGGAAGACCCTTAGGGTTTCTGGCCCAAAAAGAAAATAATTGCTATTTACACTCATTCTAACCCATCAAAGCATAAACCACGGTCTCAGAGGTGTGGGTTGGGGCTATTATTGTCCGTTCAACAAAAGCTTGAGTGATTTGGGTTTAAAGTCCAGCCAAGTAACTCCTTTTAAAACACAATGGGCTAGGTAAGAATTGAGGCAAAAGATGGCCTAGTTGTCCTTCATTAAAGATCTTCCCTTCCATAGAATTCAAGACATGGAAGGAATACCATGCCATTAATTAGTCTTCTGATGCTGCCTTAGGTTACTTTATTGATCAGGATTTTGGAGTCTGAATGTTCTTTCTCTTTATGTTATTGTGGTCATCATGTAAATAATCCCCCTGGCTCTACAAATTTTGGTTTGCCTCAGAACATAGAAGTTTTCTCAAGTTTCCTTGAATTTGTCACACCCTTCATTTCTCAGACAGAGCACAATTATATCCTATTACATTCATTGCCCAGTCAATGGGAACTCATTTTATTTCCAGTATTTGCTACTACAAAAAGTATTGCTATACAAATATTTTTTTTTGAAATTTAGCATTTCCTTCAATTATTTTTCCCACTTAATAGTGTGTGTGGGGCGGAAGGATGAACCCCCTTACTCAAATTGACTGCTCAGAAGTGTCTCAAGGTAAAACCAGAAAATCTCCTTTATTCCGTTCTCCCGAGAAACCAGGCAGTCCCTTTACCAGTAAAGCTGGAGTAGGGAGGCGCCTTACAGAAGCAGAATGGTAATTTATATAGACCCTGACATGGAAATCTCCCTCCCACCACTGACCATTATTCTCATTGGCTGAGAAGCAAGGTCTTACATTCTAGGCGGGAAATCTAACCAATCCCTTTTGAAACTCAATTCAAATTTTCCTCTTCCCCAGATGTTACAAAGCCCTCGAAAATATAGGTCATTATATGCAAATTAGGCATTGAAAACATATGCAAATGAAGCATTGACAACTCATGCAAATTGGGTATTGAGAACTTATGCAAATCAGGTGGACCTGTGTGAGGACTGCAGACTGCGTGCGCATATGCAAATTAGGCATTGAGGAGTTAGTGAGTCATAGCCAATCATTTGTGTACGTAAGACAGTAGCCAATGACTATGGTAATCTCCTGTTTGGTAAACCCAAAGACTCCAGCTTCTGGGATAAGAACTCACTATTTGACAAAAACTGCTGGGAAAACTGGAAAATAGTATGGAAGAAACAAGGCAGAGACCAACATCTAATTCAAGATAGGGTCAAAATGGGTATAGGATTTAGGCATAAAGTATGATACCATAAGCAAATTAAGAGAGTTGACCTGTCAGATCTATAGGGAAGGGAAACATTTATGACCAAACAAGAGATAGAGAACATTATGAAATGTAAAATGGATAATTTAGATTACATTAAATTAAAAAGTTTTTGGACAAATTAAGCCAGTGCAACCAAAATTAGAAGGAAATCAGAAAACTGGGAAACAATTTCTCAAATATAAAGAGAACTGAGTCCGATTTATAATATGTTATTCCCCAATTGATAAATGATCAAGGGATATGAACAGGCAGTTTTCAAATGAAAAAAATTAAAGCTATCTAGAGGCATATAAAAATATTCAAATCACTATTGATAAAAGAAATGCAAATTAAAACAAGTCTGAGGTACACACCTATCAGATTGACTAATATGAAGAAAAAGAAAATGATAGATGTTGGAGAAGATATGGGAAAATTGGAGCACTAATGCATTGTTAGTGGAGTTGTGAACTGATCTAACTATTCTGATCTAACTATTTGGAACTATACCCAAAGGGTCCTAAAACAGTGCATACCCTTTGACCTAGCAATACCACTTCTAGGGCTGTATTCCAAAGAGATGATAAAAATGGGAAAAGGACCCCACATGTACAAAAATATTTATAGCAGCTCTTTCTGTGGTGGCAAAGAATTGGAAATTGAGGGGATATCCATCAATTGGAGAATGGTTGAACAAGTTGTGGTATATGAATATAGTGGAATACTATTGTTGTATAAGAAATGATGAGCAGGTGGATTGCAGAAAAATCTAGAAAGACTTACATGAACTGATGCTGAGTAAAATGAGCAAAACCAGGAGAACATTGTACACGTTAACAGCAACACTGATGACCAACTTTGACAGACTTAGCTCTTCTTAGCAATACAAAGATCCTAATACAATTTCAAAAGATTCATGATGGAAAATGCTATCCACATCCAGAGAAAGAGCTATGGAGGATGAATGCAGAATGAAGTATACTATTTTCTTTCTCTTTTTATTTTCTTTCTAGCAGTTTTTCCCTTTTATTCTAATTCTTCTTCTTCACAACAGGAATAATGTGAAAATAAGTTTAATGCGACCATTATACATATTTCTGTATTCAGGAGAATTTTCCCTCTGTCTATATGTTCCTTGGGGTGTCACTGGGTCCAAGGGTATGTGTGATTTTCTAGTACAATTACAAGTTGTTTTACCTAACAATTGGACTTTTCTGCTAGCCCTGACAAGGTGCATTAGTGTGTCAGTGTATGATGGGCAACAACGTGCATTTGTGTATCATGGGTGTATTCTTAAAGAAATATTTGAATTGTGGTTATATACACAAAGAAAGGTCAAAGTTTGTTTGTGGAACAGCATTGCCAACAGCAGGCATTCAAATCCATCATTTTTAGCTCTGCAATTATGACTGGCTGATGGCGTAACCTGGAAGAACAGAATAAAATATAGATAATATTACATCTTAAAACGAAGTCAACATGCAGCCCACAGGATCCTTATGCACAGTTTAGTGGCAGCCATTTCTATTTATGTTTGGCACCTAGTCTTGTTCTTCTTTTTAAAATGGTAACAAAGCCCAACAAAGTAAAAGTATGTTAACTTGAATCTTTTTTGAGTATTATCTTTAGTATTATCCAGGAGAAAAGACAAATCTGTATTCCTATGTATAGAGAGTATGTGTATACAATGGAGCTTCTAGGTCAGTCTGTTATCAAGTACAAATGGGACAAAGAAAACAGTCTCTCCAGGTCTCATTTGCAGGTTATGGTAGATCTGCACAGATCTCAGATTTGTTATTGTAATGAAATAAATCACTTGTAGGAGATCTGATAGTTCATGAAGGGAGATTTACTAAGCCATAGCAGAGGAAGGACATTCAACAAGGATATTCAGTGAGAACACCCCACAGCTCAGTACAACCCTCTTGTCTCTGTAGTGTTCATCTTGGTTCACTGGTTAAATATCAGGGCCCATCTAAGCTACTGGTTTTTTGTGTTCAGGCAACCAGAAAGTCATCTCAACAACCTGAGTCTTATCCCCTAAGCCAATAAGAGTTTCAGTCCCTTTAAAGAAAAACTAGTGTAGCCTGGGGTAGGGGAGAGTTTGGGAAAAGGATATTAATGAGGGTATTAATCTTACTGTATCCTAGCTTCTTCATCTGTTAAAATGACAAGAGTGGACTAGATGACTTCTAGCAAAATAAATTCTATGACTCTATAGCATTTCATCCGTTTCATAAGGTTATGCTAGGAACCTTACCTAGGAAGAATTAAATAGATAGATAGATAGATAGATAGATAGATAGATAGATAGATAGATAGATAGATAGATAGATAGATGATAGATAGATAGACAGATGGATAGATAAAAAACAGGTACTTGGGGATTAGAGAAAGTGAGGAGAAGGAGGGAAAGGGTTCCTGAGTAACTGGAATCCTTTTGGACAAGATGGAACACCTTATTCTAAATTTTGTTCTATGAAAAATAATATTCTGGTATGCGCTATTGTAGCTTTCAAGAAGGAAATGAGATAGTAGAATAGGAGGGTTGCCTATTATTTCTAAAAGTATTTGGGTGATATTTTAGCAGGCTTTAAAAGTGTACTAAAATTTAATTCCCAAGAGCACCAAAAGGCATTTTTTCAACCAACTAATTTCCATATTCAAAAAGACACTAAATTGGAGGAATCTCGGTCCATTTCTCCATTATCTCAATATCAAAAAATAAAGAGGACTGATATTTGTCTCTTTCACACAAGCTATCAAATTTCTTAGGATGGAAACACCTAAGTTTCTTTCTCTAAAATGAAAAAATAAAGTCAATAGGTATTTCATTACTGGAAAAGTTTTCTTTTATTCTTTACTCAGCAAGGGTAGAGAGCTCATTGACTGTTCTCTCACATGAATACTCTAACTAAATTGGCCTATCATTTTACCTCCTTGGGGTATACACATGGTAATGGTATCATTGGATTAAAAGCATGAATATATGGTTTTCTGGTATAATTCCTGATCATGCTGTATAAGTTCTTACCAACTGGTTTTTGCACATGCTGTTTCTCCTTCCAGGAATGCCTGTATTCCTCATTTCTACTTCTTTCACCCACCTTTAAAGGTCAAGTTCAACTCTTCCTTGTCACAACTTCACAGCTCATGGCTATCTTATTCATCATGGGCCACTCATGGAATACCTAGAAGGCAGTCTGGGGCACCAGTTAATAGAGATGGACTTGGAGTCAGGAAGAATAACATTCAAATCTTAACTCAGACTCTTACTGATTATGTGACCTTGGGAAAGTCACTTAAACTTTCTTAACCTCAATTTCATCATCTGTGAAATGGGGATAATAATAGCCCCCACCCAGAAGTCTATTGTGATGATCAAATGAAATAACAGATATAAATAAGGTGCTTCACAAAACCTTAAAGCACTGAATAAAAGCTAGTTATTATTAAGAGAAAGTGTTACTTCATTCTGTCACTTGTTGTTAATGTATCCAGCTTTCCTTACTACGCTGGAGGCCCCTCAAGGGTATGGTCTATGTTTTCTATTTCTGTCTGCCCACCTTCTAGCAAAGTCCTGATTCCCTCAATAACTGACTGTATGGAAATGATGGTGTAAACCAGTTAAGGGGAAGAGAGCTAAGGATCATTTTACACTGTAATTTTATGTAAGGAATAGATTCCGAAAAGGATCCATGTACATCAAAATACTTATAGCAGCACTTTTGAGGTACCAAAGAACTAGAAACAGTGGGTATCTACCGATGGGAGAATGGCTAAACAAAGTGTTTATGGCTGAGCAATGAATATAAAAGAATGTTAGCACAGTAAGAGATGACAAATATAAGGGATTAAAAGAAATAATGATTTATATGACCCAAAGCAGATTGAAGTCAGCAAAGCCAGACAAATGATATGTGCAATTAAGGATTATAATTATGTCAATAAAAAGATCGTTAAAGGAAATGAAACCTTGAATAACTGAAAAACCAATACTGGCTCCAGAAGGCAGATAACAAAACATACCATTTTTTTCTACTCAGAAGATAGGAGAATGCAAGTATAAAAAAACTGCAGACTTTGTCAGGGGTGGTCATTGTAAGAGATATTTTTTACTTGGCTGCTTTTCTTTCTTATAATAGTAAATTCAGTTTAGAAAGTGGGATATAGGAAATTATCGTGATAAAAAAGAAAAAAACAAATAAATCAAATAAAACTTATCCTTTAAAAATTTAAGACAGAGCAATTTATCAGATTTAGGAATGAAAAAGTATTTAATATTGGTTCTTATAGTGACCAGCCTGACCTATGAATATAAAGAGAACTGGCTGATCTGGAATAGTAGTAGAGACATCTAATTTTAGTGTCCTTGTCTCTGCTGAGAGTAGAGTCCTTAAACTGTAATCTGTGGCTGGCAGAGAATTTGTTATTTAACCTTGTTCAGCAGAAACAAACCTTTTAGTTTCAAAATTAAGAATCTGAACCTTATCAAAATGTTCTTGCAAGTTAGTTGCATCTGACCTTCAACTGAAAAGAATGCATTTGTCATCATCCTCATCAAAACAAAGCTAGTGTTCCCTTTATCTTTAGGGTTCTCAACTATGGTTTTAAGTACAGCAGCATCTCCCCTTCTCAGTACCAAGAAAACTAACCCAAAGTAAACCTAAGTCAAAGCATGCCATAAATTTCTCCCTTTGAACGGTAAGAAGATGGAATAATTAATAAGAATGAGTTTGCAAAGAGCTTTATTTACATTCAATCAATCAACAATTATTTATTAATTGCCTGCTATATGCTGAGTACTGTGTTAAGTGCTGGGGCTAAAAGTGGAAAAGAGAGATAGTCTCTGCCCTGAAGGAGTTTACGTTCTATTGGGGAAATACAACAGACAAGCAAATTCAGGAGCTATATCTATATCTACATATCTATACATATCTATATCTATCTGTTCATCTATCCATCTGTCATCTATGTATCTATCTACCTATCTATATACCTATCTATTTATCTATCTAAATATCTATCTATCTGTCTGTCTGTCTGTCTGTCTATCTATCTATCTATCTATCTATCTATCTATCTATCTATCTATCTATCTATCTATCTACCTATATCCACACACATAAAATAAATACCTACTGATTCTTCTGGGGGAATGAGGAAAAGTCTCTTGAAAGATGTATCACTTGAGTTGGGTATGGAAGGGCTCTAAGGGGTCCAAGAAGCAGCAGTGAGCAGGCAGAGCATTCTAGGTGGGAGAAACCTGAGCAAAGGTGTAGAAGCAGAAGATTGAATGCAATATATGAACAGTAAGTAGACCCATTTTGCTGAAATGCAGAGTGTATTAAGGGGAGTGATGGGCAATCAGCCTGGAAAGATAAGCCAGCCTCAAATTTTGAAGGGTTTAAGTGTTAGCCAAAGGAATTAGAACTTTATTGTTGAGGCAATGGGGAATCACTAAAACTTATTGAGCTGGTAAGTTCTGTGGTCAGAACTGTGCTTTAGATACAATTTGGTGATGGTATGGAGGGTGGAATATTGAGACTGTAGACAAGCTGCAAGGAAAACAATTCAGAGGTTATTGAAGTAGTGCTAAGGGCCTAGACTAGGATGTTTTGGATATAAATAAAGAGAAGAGATCTTAAGGAGATGGAATTGATCCATGCTCTCATAGCCTAAAAAAATACACATCTTGTATGTACAGGCTAAGGAGGATATGTGGTTTGGATTAGACGCAGTCATGGGGAAACTGACCTCTAGTGGGAGTAGGTGAGACCTCCATTCTCATATTTTTTTTTTTGTTTTGTTTAACTTAATAGTATTTTTTTTCCCCAATTACATGTAAAGATAGTTTTAAACATTCATTTTTGTAAGATTTTGAGTTCCAAAATTTTCTCTCTCTCTCCCTTACCTCCCTCATTCCCCAACATAGCAAACAATCTGATACAGGTTATACAAATACAATCATGTTAAACATATTTCCACATTAGTCATACTGTGAAAGAAGAATTAGAATAAAAGGGGGAAAATCATGGAAAAGAAAACAACCCAAAAAACCCCCCAAAGTGAAAATAGTATGCTTTGATTCTGCTTTCAGCATCCATAGTTCTTTCTCTGGATGTGGTTAGCATTTTCTATCACAAGTGTTTTGGAATCATCTTGGCTCATTGTATTGCTGAGAAGAGCTAAGTCTATCATAGGTAATCACTACACAATATAACTGCCGCTGCATGATGTTCTCCTGGTCCTGCTCACTTCACTCAGCATCAGTTCATATAAGTCTTTCCAGGTTTTTCTGAAATCTGCCTGCTTACCATTCTTGTAGTATTCCATCACAATGCTATTCCATAATATTCCATTACATTCATATACAACTTGTTCAGTCATTCCCCAATTGATGGGCATACCCTCAATTTCCAATTCTTTACCACCACAAAAAAGAATTGCTATAAGTGTCTTTGGACATGTGGTCCTTTTTGTTGAAGAGAGAGAGATGGGAGAGCTGGTTCAAAATGTGAATGAATTCACTTAGACCTTCTCTGTAGTCACTGGGAGCTTTATTGATGCAAAAGCAGAGGGCCTGAGATTTAGCAAGGAGCTAAACAAAGGCAGTGATATAGGAAAAGGACCAGACTTATATAGGATGATTTTAGGGTTTCCTTGTCGGGGTTGGAGATATAAGGTAAGTCTTTCAAAATAAAGGCACAGGGTGACCACTATGAATGTCACAAGATAAGGAAATCCCATTCCCCAGGATGAGGGGTGTGGATAGGGAATTTTATGTTTCCCCCAGGATGAGGGGTGGGGACAGGGCTACTTTTGGGGCAAGATAAGGGGAAGTTGTAGTAAGGGGAGACTTTAGGGCACCAAGGTCTTCACAAAGTCAATCAATATTATTTTAACTTTTAGGGCACTGTTCCTATCCACATCACTTTCTCCTTTTTTATAATCTCTTTGGAATATAGACCTAGTAGTGGCATTACTGGATCAAAGGTTATGCATAGTTTTATAGCCCTTTGGGCATAGTTCCAAATTGCTCTCCAAAATGGTTGGATCAGTTCACAACTCCAGCAACAATGCTTTAATGTTCCAATTTCCCCACTTCTCCAAAATTTATCATTTTCCTTTTCTGTCATATTAGTCAGTCTGATAGGGGTGCCATTCTCATATTCTTCAGTTCATTAACCCACTCACCCCCATACCTGAGAACATAACACCCTGGGAACATTTCTACTTATAACTAAGCCCATACTTATGGCTTTTACTTATGCCTCTGTGTAGGGCTTCTCTAAAGAGGAGAAATAAAATGGTTTTTCAATGTAACAATATCAGTCAGGCATAAGATAGGTAATTTATTCCTACACAAAAAAAGTAACGTTAAAGAGAATACTCACAAGCACACCTTTGACAAAAGTCAAACTTAAAGCAGGTTTCAGGAACTTGACTGCTTATTAGAATCTTCTGGGAGGCTGATACTTAAACCTCATTAGAACACAGAGCAGTTTGCAAGATTTCATTCTAGGCATTTTACATTTCCATCTTGGCACTGCACTGTCCAAATAATTGTACATGTCTGCTGCTGAAATAGCCAGAACTGGGCTAATTCTCTTGCCTGACAGTCTTTCCCAAAAGGACTGTAGTAGTTGCTGGAGATTCCTCCCACCTAAACCTCTAGAACCATAGGCATATCAGGATGGGAATTGGTTCTCCCAAGAAAAAAACAGACAGAAAAAATATAGTCCAAAGACAAGCGCTGTCTGGAAGCTTAGGTGGAGAAAGGTCTTTTCTCTAACCCACACAGGACTTGCAAGCCTCAGTATTTATATGATGGTACCAGACTGAGCTGGAAGGCAAATTAAGGGAGCAGGCAGTCATTAAAAATCTGTTATGTATTAGAAAATTAGCTCTTTTCTTAACTGATAATGTGCCCTATTGCTCCAGCCCCTGGCACATTGTGGGACAACTCAACTACATTATACCAAAAGACTAAGTCTTTTTAATGCCAGGAGGAAGGGTGCCGTTATATAGCCAGAAGCAGTAGTGGCATGGCAACTCGACTCTGTGAATTCTCTGTGGTGTGTTTCCTATAGGCCTATTTTTATTCCAATTTTGTTGCCTGGTCCTTTCAGGTACTAGGGAGTCATTGACCTCTGATAAGCAGCTTTGTAAAAGTCCATTTGTTGAGTTTATATAATTTTATATTTGGGGATGATTATGATCTTCAGGCTTATTGGCTGTTGAAGGCCTCTGCTCTCCCTAAAGATTTTTAATTTTGAAAAGGGTGTTTAAAAAGTGTGTCAGATACATTGTTCAAAATTCTTTATTACAGGTCACTACAGAAGGTATTTGAGATGACTATGCTTGAGCCTTGCTGGTATACCAGGGCTGGAGAGTACAGACAAATGTGCAAAACACATGCTTAGCCGATTTACCAGAGACAACAAATATTTAATTAGCAGATAAATATAGTGTCATGGCAACCACAAGTACCTGTCCTTCCTAGGCAAACTGGAGCCTGGGGTTTGAGATGCCTGTTTTGCATTAATTCTTAACTCATCAGGAGAGTGATGTGTCCAGACTTGGAGGGGACTTTGTGAATCTGAAAATTACAAGTGTCCCACTAGGATGAAGCTGAATGATGTCAGGGGATGAGTCCCTCTCAACCACTCTAGTTTTCCTGGAGGAAAAAGATTGAAGGATTTTGGAGGATTTACATGCCTGGGTCCAGGCAGCTATGTGGTGTAGTGGATAGAATGTTGGACATGATATCAAGAAAACCAGAGTTTAAATTCAGCCTTAGATATATATTAGCTGTGTGACTCTTGGCAAGTCACTTAACCTCTGTTTGCCTCAGTTCCCTTAATTGTAAAATGGAGATAATAATAGAAGTTACCTTTTAGAGTTTCAATGGCTAGTTCTCTATCGCTATTGCTATCTTTCTGTCTGTCTGTCTGTCCTTCACTGTATAAATGTTTATTCCCCAGTCTTGGACATTTCACCATCAGAGAAGTCCCAGGAATTGTTTGGACAGGATTGGGCTGAGATGAAAATGTAAAATTCCTAATTACTAATCACAAAGGTGATGTCTTAGGATTTGAACCCAGATCCTTTATCTCCAAATCTAGTTTTTATTCCACTGGCCAAAAGTGCAGTTAACATGAATATGAAGTCCTGAATCTTTCCCTAGGAATTATAAAATCATCTTACTTATATCATAAAGAAGTCACTCTTAAAATGTTTAGCACCAGGAGGAACCTCACATATTATCTAGTCACAAGCAAGGATCACCTTTTTAATTCTTCTTTTAAACAGTGCCAATGTATCACATATCCCTTCATTGCACTTTTAGATAAAAATATTCCCAGTTATTGCCATGATCATGCACTTTAGAATTTCATTTCAGCAGATAAAAATCATATCCCTATGGGGATGAAGTAGGGTATAGTAAAAAGAGTACAGGATATGGTGGCCAGAGACATGGGTTCAAGGCTCTACCTCTTAATAGCTGTGTGACGTCGGCCAAATTAGTCTCTGGGTGTATGGTTCCTAATATGTAAAATAAAGAGGTACAACTGGACAAGCTCTAAGGTCTCTTCCAGCTTGACAGTTTGTGATTGTGTGCTGTGCACTTTTAAATACTGTACTGGAATGCAATGTTAAATGAATTAATTCTAGAATCATAAATTTAGAGCTGCAGGGGCCTTTAGAGCTCACCTGGTCTAAACCTTCGTCTTTTTAACAAATGCTTTGTATCCCTGATCCCATGACATTTTTTTAAATCCCTTTTTTCACAGAGCCTGTCTCATCGTGCACACACATAGCCAATGGGAAGAT